>NW_015373920.1:433913-435285 GCF_001272555.1 Dufourea novaeangliae | reverse complement strand
CTGAAACTGCTAGCCATATAATTGACTAGCAGTTTCAGCGATTTGCCACGGATGGCGCCACCGTTCAAAACATATAGTGGTATTTCGCAATTAAATGCGATTTTAACAGTGTTCTGGTCGTTTATTGTTATTTTCAATGACAGGAGATTAATCTACGTTCTTTCAGCTTCGAACTGAATGCTTGATCAATAAGTAACTTGTCCATAGAAAGTTGAAAGAGCTATTTAAAGTGAACTAAACGGTGTACGCATAGCGAGATAGAGTGTCAACCGTTACAAACAATTGAGATTTTAACAATGTCCTTGTAATTAGTGGTTCCCACCTGCCAGAGAGTACTAATCTGCGTTCTCTAAACTTCGAATGGAATCTATAACGAGGAAAACTGATGCTCGTTTAGCAGTGTAAATCCTATCGAAAACTGTTGCAATTACATGACCACTAAACAGGCAACACTTTTCATTGTCATGCATTACATTCGAAGTTTAAAGAACGTAGAATAATACTCTCTAACGGCTGGGAACCAGTAATTACAAGAACATTGTTAAAATCACATTTCTTTGCAACGGTTGATACTGTATCTCGTCATGTGTACCCCGTGTAGTTCCCTTTGGACAGCCCTTACACCGTTATACGGACAGCTTTCATTGAGATAAAACACTCGAGTTGTAGCCGAAAGAACGTAGATTAATTCCCTGTCACGGACAATAACAATAAACGATGAGAACATTGTTAAAATCGCATTTAAACGTAGAATACCACTATTTTTTCGACTGGTGGCGCCTCCCGTGGCAATTCGCTCAAACTGCTAGCCAAATCATACCGACAGGTGAGTGAGAATTTCTAGTGATGTAAAAATGCGAATATCTCAGTAATTAAGCGCTTAAAATGAACGTAATTAGTCTCAAATTGTCCCTCAGGAATTAATGCATGGATCCAATAGAGCAGAACCCCTGAATTAGTAAAATTAGTTATGCCTGTATTACCGTAGCCCCTTATGGGGCGGCAACCCCACTTGCAACAAATTTCGATTACATTTACACCGCTGAACGGGCATCATTTTTCCTCGTCCCGCATTAAATTCGAAGTTTAAAGAACGCAGAATAATACTCTCTAACGTCTGGGAACCAGTAATTACAAGAACATTATTAAAATCACATTTATTTGCAACGGTTAACACTGTACCCCGTCATGCGTACCCTGCTTAGTTCACTTTGAACAACTCTTACAACGTTATACTAACAGCTTTCGTCTTGACCAAGCATTGGATTTGTAGTTGAATGAACGTAGATTAATACCCTGTAATGGATAATAACAATAAACGACCAGAACACTGTTAAAATCGTATTTAAAGATGGAATACCACTATTTTTTT
>NW_015373920.1:431029-433884 GCF_001272555.1 Dufourea novaeangliae | reverse complement strand
GGATTAATCTACGTTCTTTCAGCTATAAATCGAGTATTTTATCTAGACGAAAGTTATCCGTATATCGGTGTAAGAGCTATTCAAAGTGAACTTACCCGGGTACGCATGACGCAATACAGTGTCAATTGTTGCAAACAAATGTGATTTTAACAATGTTCTTGTAATTACTCGTGTCCAGCCGTTAGAGAATAGTAATCTACGTTCTTTAAACGTTGTGTCTAATGCAAAACGAAGAAGAATCATACCCATTTAGCGGTGTAAATGCGATCGAAATATTTTGCAATGACGGTAGTCGTCCCATAAGAGGCTACAGTAATACAGGCATAACTAATTTTACTAATTCAAGGGTTCTGCACTATTGGGTCCATGCATTAAGTCCTGAGGGACAATTTGACACTAATGACGTTCATTTTAAGTGCTTAATTACTGAGATATTTCCATTTTTCCATCACTAGAAATTTTCACTCACCTGTCGATATAATTTGGAGCGGCAATCCGGTTGCCAAAAAGTTTCTATCGCATTTAAACCGCTATACGGGCATGATTCTTTTTCGTTTTGCATTAGATGCAACGATGAAAGAACGTAGATTTCTATTCTCTAACGGTTGGACAGTAGTAATTACAAGAACAATGTTAAAATCGCATTTGTTTGCAAAGGTTGACACTGTATCTCATCATGCGTACCCCGGTTAGTTCACTTTGAATAGTTCTTTCAACGTTATATGGACAGGTTACGTCTTGATCAAGCATTCAGTTTGAAGCTGAAAGAACGTAGATTAATCTCCTGTCATTGAAAATAAGAATAATCGACCAGAACACTGTTAAAATCGCATTTAATTGCGGAGTACCACTATTTTTTTGACCGATGGCGCCACCCGTGGCAATTCGCTCAAACTGCTAGCCAAATTATACCGACAGGTGAGTGAAAATTTCTAGTGATGGAAAAATGCAAATATCTCAGTAATTAAGCACTTAAAATGAACGTCATTAGTGTCAAATTGTCCCTGAGGACTTAATGCATGGACCCAATAGTGCAGAACCCTTGAATCAGTAAAATTAGTTTTGCCTGTATTACCGTAGCCTCTTATGGGACGACTACCGTCATTGCAAAATATTTCGATCGCATTTACACCGCTAAATGGGTATGATTCTGCTTCGTTTTGCATTAGACACAACGTTTAAAGAACGTAGATTACTATTCTCAAACGGCTCGAAACCAGTAATTACAAGAACATTGTTAAAATCACGTTTGTTTGCAACGGTTGACCCAGTATCTCGTCATGCGTACCCCGGTTAGTTCACTTTGGACAGCTGGTACACCATTATACGGACAGCTTTCGTTTAGCTGAAGCACTCAATTTGTAGCTGAAAGTACGTAGATTAACCCACTGTTATTGATAATAACAATAAACAACCAGAACACTGTCAAAATCGCATTTAATTGCGGAATACCACTATTTTTTTGACCGGTGGCGCCATCCGTGGCGAATCGGTGAAACTGCTAACCAATTATATGGCTAGCAGTTTCAGCTATTCGTCACGGGTGGCGCCACCGGTCAAAAAATAGTGGTATTCCATCTTTAAATACGATTTTAACAGTGTTCTGGTCGTTTATTGTTATTATCCATTACAGGGTATTAATCTACGTTCATTCAACTACAAATCCAATGCTTGGTCAAGACGAAAGCTGTTAGTATAACGTTGTAAGAGTTGTTCAAAGTGAACTAAGCAGGGTACGCATGACGGGGTACAGTGTTAACCGGTGCAAATAAATGTGATTTTAATAATGTTCTTGTAATTACTGGTTCCCAGACGTTAGAGAGTATTATTCTGCGTTCTTTAAACTTCGAATTTAATGCGGGACGAGGAAAAATGATGCTCGTTCAGCGGTGTAAATGTAATCGAAATTTGTTGCAAGTGGGGTTGCCGCCCCATAAGGGGCTACGGTAATACAGGCATAACTAATTTTACTAATTCAGGGGTTCTGCTCTATTGGGTCCATGCGTTAAGTCCTGAGGGACAATTTGAGACTAATGACGTCCATTTTAAGGGCTTAATTACTGAGATATTCGATTTTTACATCACTAGGAATTCTCACTCACCTGTCGGTATGATTTGACCGACGACACACGATCCGTGTTGATTTGACTACTTTGTATTTAATTTATGATATTTTACAACTCGGAATGAAATCATGTGGCAGTTGGTTGTATTCGTCTAAAGAAACACTATCTAACTGCATAAATATTGTACAATCCTATACTAATTATAGTTGTCTGGTTCAACAAGTTACTACAGAAACTAACTACTGCCTATGTCTTTTAAACTTGGGCTGTAGTAGTATCTGCTGAAACTGCCATGGTTGCTGGGATTACTATATAATTTGTTCACGGAAGTAGGAATAAGTGTCAGTCAGATTTCGACAGTTGCACGAGCAACATTATACCGAGCTCGAGACTCGTACGAGTAACAGCGATAAAGGATCACGTTACAAAACTCTTGCGTATACTCCGGGGGTTCTATGACCCCACACTCTCATCACACTGGGTCTCTGGTGCCTCCATTGGGGGTTCTATGACCCCACGGCCTACAACAACAAACGGTGTTTCTTACGTCTCGGAAGGAGAGCAGCGATTCTCTCTGATGTTAAGTGGCGAGTAACGCCAGTTAAAGTAATAACTACTCGGTATGCATTACAATTATTTTACAATGGGTTTGCAGCCATTCGCTCGGCATTATCCTCGATTTACAAAAATGCAAATCGAGGATAACACCGATTACCAGGTCTCACCACGTGGAGGTTGCTGCAAGTGGAGACCCAAGGAAGATAGATGGAAACACAAGTTCCATCTATC
>NW_015373920.1:429468-430106 GCF_001272555.1 Dufourea novaeangliae | reverse complement strand
CGGCGGATGGCTTCTTTCTTGAGTCTACCTGAAAATAAATGAAGATCCCACGGCGGATGATCGATGTCTTCTTTCTTGAACTTATATTAGACTTACTATCGACTTAACTTAACTTACAATTAACGCATTTAGCTGTATACCGAGAAATTATTACATAGAAAAAGAGGGCATATTCTCTGAAGGAGAATATGTTTCAGAGTGTCGATGCTCTCGGAAGGAGAGCACCGATTCTCTCTGAGGCAAAGTGTGACTCGAATCGACGCGTACCGTGAGTAAAGCCCCTAGTGGTCGGCCCCGTCACCAGCTACCCCCTGTCAGAGGGGTCGTATCTCGCGCTCCTCCGTACGGGTCCCCATTTCTCCCAACGTACTGCCTCCAGGCGACTGCCGGGCCAGTCGAGGAGACTCCGTACGGATGACAAAGAGAGGGACCCGGTACGGAGGCATGCCGCGAGACGGCCGTGCAAGCACTGACACCGCCTCGCGGTGCGAGACATGGACCCATGATTAGGATAGCTAGTTAGGGAATCCGATTTTCGGGGCCTACAACACGGCCGATCACCTGCACATTGCAGAGTGACCGGAAATAGCGGATTACGCGAGGAAAATAATAAGTACTCGGTATACATTACAATTATT
>NW_015373920.1:335527-428965 GCF_001272555.1 Dufourea novaeangliae | reverse complement strand
AATTAAAATAAATACATATAATTAAAATAAATCAAAAGAAAACATATAATTAAAATAAATAAAATTTAAGAAAAAAAAAACCTCTGAGTCGAGTTCGGATAACAGAGAGGACCCCTTGACCCCCCCTTGACCTCCCCCCCCCTTGACCAGTGTCCACCTGTGGTTGGTCAGCAATCGTTGGAAGACCTCTACGAGGCCCGCGAACGCGAGTGAACTGAGGATTTTTCATTGCGCGCTCGTAAGTATAGGCTCGAGCTTGTGCGCACTGGTGCGCGGACAAGTGCGCGGACAGGTGCGCGAACATTGAGTGCACTGGAAACTCGAACGCGCCAAAAATTATTTCTCGATTAATTTATTATTTCTAATAAGGTAATTGTTATAATAATTACCTCTTTGAGGAATATTGTTAAACATTCTGTTAGCTGTCTCGTAATGCAAATTGTTATTGTTTATAACAAATATAAATCGAAATCTACAGAAACTAGTCACATATGAATCGTTTTATGAACTTTTATATGTAATAAATTTTATTTTATTACAAATTATTAAACAACGACTGTGTCTTAATGTTTATGGCGATAACTAACTAGATATTATTCAGTCTTCTAAGGGCGATGGGTTTCTCGGACGAGGACACTGCAGAACTCGAAAAATTGTGGTCCCTCGAGACAAACCGAGAGGAAGTCGATTTTTCCGTGTCTCTACCTTCGTTTTCCAAGGAATATTATTAAAACATCATTTAAGCAGACCTTTGTCATCTGCCCTTCGTGATATTGTCGCCAAAAAGCCTTATAATTCGATCGAGTACCTTGGTCACTGCTAAATTACAAACTTAAATTCCAGTTGTGTTCGATTATTAATCAATCTTTGGTAATTATTAATTATCTATCAAAGATTTTCGTTTTAGATACGAGGAACGAGGGAATCGATTAAGGGAACTTGAACTGGAGTTGATGATCGAAAGAGAAAATCATAGACTAAAAGTACACATAAATTGTTAAGAAATATTAATATTCGGCGCCAACTATTTTTTGGTACCAATTTGATACCTCAGTGCCATAATGGTGCCATCTCGCGGTAACATACTCATACTATTTGTCTAGAAGTTTCTGCATTTTTTCGTAGGTGGAAACTCTTTGTAAGTTTTAATTCTTCAACGCCTAGTTGAAAATTTCTAACCCTTTTACCTAAGTCGTAGTGGGGGTAGATCCCTAATCGCACCTACTTTCATATCCTACTCTTACCTATATCTGATTTTATGTTTAACATACCTGCCTAGATCAACAGGTGTAAATTAACTGACGGAAGAATGTAGATTAGGTTCCAGGAATTGCTAATTAAAAGAGACTCATGGTTTCCTGTTGATCTTTTTCTTCGCCAAACTCGTAAATTGAAAATTAAGGAATGTACAATTAAGATTCAGCAATTTTAAATTTAATTTCAAGAACGCGGTGGACCACTACGGAAAATATTGGAGGTATTACCAACAAATCCATGTTTCAACGACACACGGTGCAGTTTCGTTCCAGGAGCAGAATTTTATTTCGTCGTGTGTAAATTACAGAGGCTCCGAAGTGATTTTCGTGGCGAACTGGCGTAATTATTCCAAAGCGATGTATAGCGCGCGCATATTCGCAATGTTTACACTAGATTACGTACCTAAATTTTCTCCGACGATAATTTATTGGAGGTCAACGATAAGTGAGAACCCCAGCGGATCGGTGACGGTTCGCGCGAGGGTCAGGCCAATTTCGTAACAAGATTCTTATTATATTTATCGTCACCACGATTAAAGCAATAATGGGGGGAGGGGTATTGCAATCGCCCCACGGAACGAAAACACTCTGAAAACACAATGAATAATTAATTTCCTCAAGATCGCAGTACATAAAACTGTTGGGTTGCACAATCAGTTTTCGATTCAAATCAAAGACGTAATAATTTTCGAGTCTAAATCATTGAATTTCATCTTTGCCTACTAACAAGCTATTTTGAGGAGAATAGAGAAGCGAAGGTCACGATCTGATTAAATTTAACCGTGTAAAAGGAATAACGAAGACAAATCCTCATTACATCATTTATTTCTTTTGGAACGACGATAATCTCTTTCCATTCAGCTTGCATCGTGCGTTTAGTATCAGCTTGTCTGTACTCACACTCGCGACATCGTGGTCGCAGCAAGGCTTGCACAATTACGCTGTTATTGCGTGCGAGGAGCGTGGTTCGCAATGGACAGTTTGTTTGTAATCAAGTTTCGCCAGTGGTGCGACGAGATAACAGCACTCGCGGACGCGTATTCTCGCGCGTCTTGTGCAAGTCCGCTGGGCAGGACATCATCATCGTTCAATGTTTCTCAAACGTTCCGAGGGGCCGAAAGCTTTCTGTTTCTCGTGGCAGTAACGGGGGAAAAGGATCGGACTTGGATCTGGATTCTAAGAGATCCGTGACGAGGTGGAAACAGGGGCGAAACGATAATGAATTGTTCGCGGACGGACACTGGCAGAAGGAAAAACTTCTTCGACAGATATTTCCATCGGATGAAGCGATCCGTTCGCACGGCTCGATCCGCGAATGAAACGCTCAATCGACCGATCTAATTGGCAATTATAGTCCATCGATGGAAGAAGGATGGGACAGCGAAGAAAGGAGATTCGTCGGTCGATTATTCCTTCTCCGTGACCCGGATCACGATTATCGACAGTCAGTTTTTCTCGATGCGCGATAGGGTGCCGGTCACTCGAGAGAAAATTCCGTTTAACCGCGGATATGAATGGTGAAACGTTTGAGAATAATCAGAACCGATTTTCGCGAACCTTCCCTTGGGTCGATTCGCCCCGATCGTTACGCGACCAACCAAAAGTCTTCCATAAATAGGAACGTTACTGTTGTGGAAATTCTTGTTGTATATAAAATTATGAAAGAAAAACTTTAGTAAATGTTCATTTACTCGTGAAATTTGTATTCTTTCTTTTTAACATTTTAATGTTAATCCTGGTGAAAGACACGAGTAACAATGCGAGCGTCACGCTTTGCTCGAATTAATTACACGTTTAATGCTATTCCGAGTGCTTTCGTCCATCCTTTTTTCCGTCCACCTCCGTTCTTCTTTTTGTTCGTCGGCAGAACTGTATAAAGTTTCAATTAGGAAAGTTCGGTAACGCCGAGAATCTGTCCCCGCAGCATCGCGCGCTCCTACGCCGAAATTTGTTTACGACCAAAGGGCCGCGGTTCTTTGTAGACGATCAGCGAAATTATGCATTACTCGTTGCATCGCAAAGTAGCCCTCCGACGGGTGAGGACCGGTTGAAAACTGAATTTACAGTCTGTTCGGCCCTCCACCCCCTACCCCCTCGCACGGGCGCGTTTCAACCCTCGACGCCTGACGGTGGGCCGTAATTTGCAAGTTCACGCTGGATTTGGTCCTATCTTTTTTTTTGTTTTTTTAATACAAAGTTCATCCGTGTCTCGAGAAAAAACTTTTATTTACGAGGGTTGCTTGACTAGGTCGAGCAGGAGAGGCCTAGAAATAGCTGAGACTGGAAACATTAAAGAGATCTTGATCGGAGTTTCGATACGGAATTGATTCATAAGAGGAAAAGATTGAAGTTGGTCCAGTTTTAGATAATGGTTTTAGGTATCTATGAAATCTGTGGACGAGTTGGAAGACAGGAGACGGCCACTGGACCCGTGACAAGGTTGCTCCATATCCTATATATATATTTTATATTTTTACTTAAACGGTTCCCTGGGAGGAACAGGTTGCGCGACCTTTGTATTTCCGTTTGCCGATCTTTTATTTCCTTACATCCTGCACGTACAAGCGAGGCAATGAATCGTCAATGTGCTGCTGTCGATACTTTCATGGAACCGTTATCTCTCTGAATCATATCTCTGCGTAATCGTCCGGAATTGTATTTAGCCTGGGAAACAAAGCTAGGCAGAAACAACACAAAGAGTCGACCAACAGCCAGCGTGCGTCGGTCGCGTGCACTTGAGCGCGATCCTTTTAAAAATAATGCTAGTTGATCGTTACATCAGAGGTCAGCACATCGCGGTTCGAACGCAATATCCGTTGTCTTCTATTAACATCCGCGACGATTAGATCTCGTTGATCTTTGAACAGAACGATCTGTTCGATAACGCGTTGGAACATCGTTTGATCCCCGATATCGTTCGAGTATCACCCGCTCTGAATCCACTGTTCTTGATAACTAAGAGTCACGGTGGTGAAAGTTTCCGGAGGAGGGTGTCCTTCTACCACCCCATTTTTCTTCACCGATAACCGTGTTTTCGGGGGAAAAAAAGGGGTTTCGGAAGACATACACTGATTGCCAGCCATTCGTCGTTAGATAACTGACATGAACGAATGCTATAGTTTACTACAAGAAAGGAGACTGGAGAAAAAATAATCGTGGAGGGTTCTGTTATCGTGGGAACCCGCGCGATAAAGGGAGAAAGATCGGTGAAAAATAAACGGATAAAGATCATTATTGTCACTTAACCTAGTCCTAAGATCTGTTTCTCCAATATAATTGGGCTTATTTTTCTTTGTAACCTTCTTTAAGTTTGAAGAAAATATAAGAAAAGCTTTTACTAATGCTTTTTTGTTATCCTTGTGTAACCAGACGGAATGTCGTGCTATGATTAATTATACCAAACCATTGTTTATACGAATGTAAACGGCACCGTGACTGATCGAGAAGCTATGAAACGAATCATTGATTTAACACAGTGTACACAATACAGGCATTGTAGATTCACGAATTCACCAATAAATGAACGAGAATCCGATGCAGGACGGTCATAAAAATTCGCTTGGCTGGTGGTCTTCGATTATCGATAAAAGGCTGGATTAAATAAGATATATGTATGTGTATATATATATATATATATATATATATATATATATATATATTGTTCACATTTCCAAGAACTTTGTTTTCTTCGGAATCGAACAGTCTAAATCCCTATTTCGATAACGACTTCAGATATAATCGTATTTGCTGTGGAAAGCTTCGAAACAGGCTGATAGAGGCCTGTTAAGAATTTCGCATTGGTAGAAACGTTTCCTCCAATGACATAACGAAACGATTAGAATGAAAGCCGATACGAACTCAACGATGCTTAAATCCGTAATAATAAAAATTGTGTTTAGCTGCAAAACAAGCGGAATTCTTGCTGCAACATTATATACGAAGATCAATTCGATATAAACACATCAGCGATAAAACGTGCGATTAATTCAATTCGCAAATAATATTGTCAGATAACGGAGGGGATTAGCAATTACTCATAATTGAGTTCTGTGGATTTCGAAAAGTCATAAACAATTACCAATGCTGTTATTGTATAATTGTTATATAATTTTATTTGTTGTTCATATTAAAGTAACACACTTTAAGCTCTTTTTTTCCATCAATAGAGTATTCTTTTCGGTTCTTCTCTTTCTTCTTCTTGTTTAATCGTTCGATCTACAGCGTAACAAGCGTGGGAGCGTCTAAACTAATGGTAATGTCTTGGAAAACTATGGAAACGGGGTTACATTCGCCTGTCAACCTAAACGGTCTACCGATCGAATGTGAGAACCGTAATTTCTACGCTCGTGGAACATCGTCAAATTTCCGGCGATTCAAGGCGGTCCACGGCTAATAGGCCGTAATTGGCTCATTACACGAGCAGAAATGAGGGGGGGGGGGGTAGTAGAAGCCGGCCAAAATTCGTATCCTCGCAAATTGGTGCACGTGACATCGCCGGGACGTAAATCTGTCTCAGGATTTCCCGATACGGGGCGCTCGAGCGGGAAACGTACAACCGGGATCATGATTGATATATTCGGATAAATGTAGAAGGGTCTGTTTCTTCCTCCGTCATTAGCCTGGAACAGTCGCAGTTGTTTCAGTAACGCTTTTAATCTTCGGAGAAGGAAAAATTATTCGAAGGTATCGCGATAAGTGCGGGGCCATTTCCACTTGTAACAAACGTAATTTTATTACACTAAATCTCGATAGAGAAACCGTTGAGAGTTCTTTCAGATGAGTATATATACACAGGGTAACTCCGAAATAAGTGAATAAACTCGTGATGATAGTTCATTCGTTTCAAGGATGAAGCAAGGTGACCCGGTAGCACTTTTTCGATCAAGTTCGATCATCTCCCAGGAACATCGCGACGATCACACTAATGGATCGAAATATCTCGTTTATGGAAGTGAGATTAAGAAAATTTTCCACCGTAATAAAATCGCTCGGGACGGGCTATTTTGGATGGCACTGTGTGACAAAATGTGTTTTGCCCCGTGTATTGTCGGATAACGAAAGAACTTGAAATTCTCCGAAGGGAGCAACAGGTACGAAATTACACGCGGGCGAAAACGGGATCAGAGGAGGTGGTATCGCGTAATAACGAACATATCTAATCTGAAGAGAAAGATCTAGTCTCTTGGAGGCCGCAGGTGGTATTTAACCGAGAGAAAGCCAACTGAACTTCCCACTCATAAACCTGGGCAAGGTGTACGAGTTTCACGAGGACGCTTGGTGATTACGTAGTGTCGCAATTGAGTCATACCGGTAGAAGCAATCGATCATCGATGTTTACAAGTAACAGGTAACATATACGTTTCCGCGACGCTTCGATCGTTATCGTACTTTTTACCATTCAGATTACGAGGGTGGGTGAATGTTTGCCGGTTATAAAATGTATTGTGTTCGTCGTCGCGGTTGAGTTATTGTCACATGAAACAAATAAAACACAGCGGACGGTCAACGCGTTGGCAATTGGAGCATTTAGTTCATAATAGGTTATCATCTCTGGTGTACCGCTGCCCCTACCTCCCAAGCGATTTTCAGACCGTTCCGATCTCCGTGTGGATTGGAGGGAGGCCGTGTCTACGTCCGAAACGATTGGCCGGTTCGTTGCTGCTCGCGTTTTTTCCACGCTCCCGGGTTTCCATATAAAACAGCAGCAACAGTCCCGCCAGCCACTAGTTATACGAGGAGTTTCGTAAACCATACACGACAGACGGGAACACGTTGTTGCATTTGGCGCGTACAAGATCCGTGAACGACTTTTATTTCGTTACCGTCTATCAGTTTCATTGAGAAAAATTCATCGTTCAAGCGATTTAGAATAATCTCCAGACTATTTTTCGTGCGATCCACGTCAACAATCGGTTGATCGAGGAACGATGCCATTCGCGGACGGCCACGTTGTCAACGGGTATAACGATCACCAGAACCAGAAACGACCCACGGAGAATGAGTTCTTGCACACAGGTGTCAAGCATGTACGGCACAGCACGTAAGTGACTTTTGAGAAACGGCAGAACAACTGATGCAGGCAAAATGGAATATTAGTCGGTCCACTAGAGACGGGAACTTGTCCCGTGGAAAACTTTATATATATTTATATATAGTAATAATATTTATTAAACGAGTGATACCCTTTGGTAAAGTAAATACATATATAAGAAAAGATAAATATATTAGAGCACGGGAATAAACTGTTTATGGTGCAGAGTTGTGAAGTGTCGAACGGCCTGCTGCGATTTTATATCATCTTCATTAAGACAAGTGATAAGGATAAACGGGGTAAATCCCCGTTAGTGTACAAAAGTGTCAGTGTTGAAATAGTTACGTAAAACCCATACATACGAGTCAAATACTTTCAAGTTCAAATTTTATTCATCGAATTTCTGAAGCTGCATACGTGTATACGCTAAACGTTTCAAAAGTGTTAAATTCATTTCGAGTCATCCTGTAGCTCTAGTTCGTAGCATTATAGAGATGTCGAGTTTAGTCGCTTCTCATTTCGAAGCCTGTGTGAAAAAGGAAAAGTGGTCCCGGGGGTCGAACTTTGGTACAATCTATGAAAATATTCTTCGATGGTGCAACGAAAGCAGAAAAGCTTTGACATTCCCGAGATATATTCGACGACACCGCTCGAAATTTTTTAGCGACGCTGTACCGCCCCGGAGAATCAGCGACTTTTTCGCGAAGCTTTTAGGAGCGTGCATTAATTTTTTTTTCAACGAGTAGACGTTGCGCTCAAAGAGGAAAGCTCGAGGAATTGTAAATGGCAATTCGGTTACGGTTCATCGCTTTTCCGTGTCCTCGTTAACGTCGAAAAAAGTTTGCAACAGTCGTCGGTGGGGGGTCGACAGGCCACTTGAAACAACCGTAACAGAACTTTCTCGGTAATAAATAACGCGGAAATGATGATGTGCCCCCTGGAACCCTGAAGAGACGTATATGAAATTTCCAAACGCAACTAATTGCCCCCGGACTCCTCTCTCTCTCTCTCTTTCTCCCTCCCTTCTGGTCCACCGTGTGCCCTGAATCCGAGGCGATATTGCCCGGTGCTTGTGTATCGAGTTGCCCGACTAATTGCGAAAGTTAATGGTCTACCCATCGAGTTATCTTGCGCCCGACGATATTTACTAAACCGTAAGTTTCCCCTCGTAACTCTCGAGTTTGAATGAGGAGAACCGAAACTTCGTCCTCCCACCTCCCTTTCTGGATCCACGAGCGCGGCAACGAAATTTCCGATCGACTTTTTCAATATTGGTATCTTATATGTACTACACGCGGTTTATGAATTTCACGATTTATCTTGATTAATGATCGTTCGAAAATTCAATGCTGCAGGCTTTAACGGCAACGAAAAGCGCGTGTGAATTCGACTTAAAGCACGCTCGCGCCATCCCGTAACTCGTTCCCGCGGAGATTTAAACCCTATTGTTTAATAGTTCCCCGTGCACGATGCATCACTACTCCTTCCTGAAAACCAGTTCAAGCATAAACGATAACCATTAAATTATACACGCGTTGCCGAGGTTCTGTATCCCGTGTGTAATCTATATTATACTTCGTAGTGCACGTGATGCGGAAACAGAAGATTGTTCTTAACGATTTCGTAATTTTTTTTTTTCATCTTCCAACGCGTGCCTCGTGGAGGACATAGGTACCTGCAGCTACACACCTCGATCGTGTTTTAGGTGTATTTACACGTCAGGGGGATACGCCTTTCCAGCTTCCTTGTGCTCGATGCATTCAATTAGAAGTTTCGAGTGTTCATACTTTGATTTTGTTTGTTCAATCGAGCGGACCGATGATAAGGCCATGCGAAACTCGGGGAAGGGGGGCAACGTAAACATAAATTCAACGTAAATAGGCGTCGTGACGTAGAACGTCTGACAAACAAACTCGTGTAATGAGGAAGAAAGAGACGGTGGGTACACACGGTCGATGATGATAAATGAATTCTTTTTTCCGTGTTTCGTAATCCGTTACATCATCTCATCGTAACCCCTGGAACCCAGCGTTGCGATTGGGATACATTCACTCATTCGTCAACGCGGCTGGATCGATGTTCAGGACATCGGGAACGACGTTCCGTGCCATTAAAATTAACCCCGAAGGTCGTTTCAGGTTTTATCAAAGGCCTCTATTAGCCCGACGAATCGGCCGACGCGATGAATATGTATACCAGGGATCGACGAACGCTGTCTGTGTGTGACCGCTGAACGTTTCGCCGTCGCGTATACGTAATCGTAGCAACGAGATATCGTTGAAAATTGCAGGCGGAATTGAGCTCGGGTGGTGGAGTTTCTGATTTAGTTGCTCCGATCCTCTACGCATTCCCGTCCGCTCGTTTTTCTTCCCTTGACGTCACGTCCACCCCCTCCCCTACCCGTTTCCGTCGTCTCAGGGGATGAATTTTGTACTCGATACATTTAATATTTACCGCGCGCATTCCGCCACGACTCTTCCCAACCCCCTCGCTGCACTCCGTTTCCGGCCCGTTCTCTGTTCGCGCTCGAATCGGCGCATAGAAATCCGGAGTGGCATTAAACCCTTCCTTTTTTTTTTTTTTTTTTCTCCAGAGCGACCGGGAACTTTCGCTTCAAACGAGCCGTCGTCGCTCGATATCCCCCGTCTATTCCCGGGGAAAGACTTTCTGTGCGTGGCCCGCGCGCTCTTATCCACTTCATGGAACGTGCGATGAGAAAATGGGACGCGTTCCTGAAAGCTGTAAGGCACTTCAACGGGCCCAGCGGAAAGTCGAACGTTGCTGCGTCTTTCGGTCAGGAATCGCGCGTGTATAGGATCATAGAGAGAGTAACCAGTTCGATCCCAATTGTACAGGGTATTTGGGAGAAAAGGGGTTCGGTATTCATCGATGTGAACGGGAAATACGGCGAGAACTCGTAGATCGAGGAACAAAATCCTTTTATTTTTCGTTCAGGTAATAAAAACGGTTCGATCTAGGTGTTGTCTTGATATCTTGACTTGCATTCACGAAGACTTTTTCCTTTAGAGATGTTTGACGAGCTTAATGACTCGTTTATCAATCATAAGAATTGGCGGATACGAGATATCCGATGAATCGAAGCAATTAGAAAATCTCTGATAACGCGGATAGAGGTGGAAGATTACGATGAAGCATTGTGATTATCTGCAGTATACAACGCCAATAAAAATTACGCTACTGTCCCCTATAAGGCGTTTACAAAAATTGCTGAAAAGGACTTATATTAGTGACACGAATATAACAGGAAATTTGTATAACGCGAAAGATATGTTCTCTCCACGTTTTAGGGGGCCCTACTGTATTTTGTTATTCGTTCAGGCGGCTGCAGCACACACATAAAACCCTCTTTTTTTGAACCCATGCTTCACAAACATTTCCATCCACGTTGTTCAATTTTACCACGAAATCATTATCGAACCGTGATGTCGAGCATTACAACTCGATTAAATTCGAAGGAAGTGACACTGCTGGGAAGCAGTTCAGAGCCGCGCCCGTACATCCGTATCCGAGACTAGAGCAACTGATATTGTTGCCCAGGAATCGCGTAGGCGTTATTGAATCCTCCCGCGATGTCCCCAGGGAGGCGTTGCGCGCATTCACGTCGTTATAATAATCGCCGACCTCACATTTGCCATTCGTAACGGGCACCGTACAATCCCGTTTTACGATGGAGCATCCGCGAATAGCGGTTGGTCTAATGACGTTTGGCATACCCGCGGCTATATATCAAAGCTTTTCCCAACGAGACTGCGGCGACCTCGGCGATAGACCGCGAAGCAATTCTCAGATTCGCAAAGCCTTGAATACGGATCGTTCGGGTCTAGGCGCTCCGTCTGTATTGGTCCGCGGATGCATATTCAAACGCATTCAACGCGCCATTATTCGATGTCCCTTACGGTGACGCGTATGCATACCGATTATCTCTCCGCTCTATCCTCGCGCGATATCGGGTCATCTGGATGGAGAAATGAAATTTTTACGCTGGATCGATCTCGGACGTGTCCATTTTCTATCCTGTGTACGTCAAATATATGTGTGGTCCTTTTATTGTCCTTTAATAGGTCGTATCGCGAGTGATGTAACCTTAAAGGGGGAATGCTTTCAAGTCGTAAATGAATTCCAAAGTGTTATCGTCTTAATAAGCTTTGGTGATAACTTTTCTGTCAGTGATGATCGTAGGTCACAGTCAGAAAGATACGATCCGCAACTTAGACATAGTCTGACCGAAATTTCTCGAACTACTTGTCACTGATCGGACCGATTACGAGATTTCTCGTATATTATCATTTTCCAACTATGAAAATATTAATTCCTCGAGACGTAGAGGTGTTTACAAATTACTTCGCTTCGCAAACGTTGCCTTGATCGGATTATTACTTTCAAGACATCCTCGGATCGTGACCTCGGATTAATTCACGCTCGATCGTATCTCGAATAACCCAGGATTGTTAAGCCCCTAATGGTTATAACGACGATGTGATATTGCACAGGTATATAATCTTATATATGCATTTATGTATACATATAATAATTCAAAAGAATACAAAAACGGGAGGTTTAGAGGCCGGTGATGGGGGGAAGGGGAGGAACTTTTTGAAATTTGTATAGAAGCGCGAGTAATTTTCGATTGCGTCACGCGTGCACGCAGTATTATGCCCGAGGGCAGCTTACGCGCTCGGATGCACGGAAATTCTGCGTGTGCATCTGTGCGTAGAGCCGGTCCGCGAGGCGGCCGCGCATTCTGCATTGGTGCACGCGTGAATGCGTATACGGTAGATGAGTTGTGCACGGGACCCCCGGCGCACACATGCACAGACATTCGCAAACACCGTGTACGCGGGCGAACGTGCACACGTATTCAGATGCATGATTTGTAATACCCCCCGAAGCCTACATTCAGCTTAAATCCGCCTCTATTTGAGCCTGTTAGCAGTTTAACAGGTAACTGCACCGTTTTGTGGCGGTTCCACCTGCGGCGGGGGGAGAAAGGGTGGCGAAATTATGTCGGTGGCCCCGCGAAGCACACGGGAACCACACGGGTCCCTCATCGACGACGTAACGCGTCGCAACTCTGACGGTTTCGGTTCCCATTCTCTTGGCAGTTTATGCACGACACCTGTGATGTGGTGGAAACCCAGCTATACGTTTACACGAGATCGTACGAGATGTAGGATTCGAGTGACCTTTGATTCGTTCGAATTGGACAATGTTTTTCGTCTTCTTTGTAGATAGGAGATTCAACTTATTTTCGTGTTCTGCTGAAATAATCTAGGCGGATTAATTTCAATCATATAATAAGGATAGTATCAGAAAGTGATGATACCTTAATCCTTGCCTTAGTGTAACGCCAGTTTAATTAATGCACTTAATTAGTCGAATTAATTGAATTTGATTCAATTCTTACTTAATGCGAAAGTTTTACTGGCGATTATTGTCACCTTTAGGATACAAAAAGCGCCCAACTGTGGGTGACTATAGTCACCTTTAACAAATTTAATTATTCATTGCTTTGTTTTTTCTAGATACACGTTCGAGGCCCTGCAAGAATCGGCGCAGTACCTCCTGGACCGTGTCAAGATAAGGCCAAAGATCGGAATAATATGCGGCTCCGGAATGGGTTAGTGAGTTTTTGGCTTAGAGCTCTATCGTAATCCTGCACGATCTCGTTAAATATACGCGGGACTGATTATTACGACCGTGTTCGGTCCCTCTCTCTCAACCCCTGTGTATGTATGCGCCTGTGCGTTCGTGCTTTTAGTGTATTTTCCGTGTAAATGTTTTGTGTCTATTCCCGTACAGGATCAAATGAGCAAAACGAGTTGTGTCCAGGTTCGCTGGCGGAATACCTCGAGGACAAGCAGTGCTTCCCTTACGAAGAAATCCCACATTTCCCTGTGTCCACAGTGCAGGGACACAAAGGTCAGATGGTCTTCGGTATTCTGCACGGTGTGCCGGTCATGTGTATGCAGGGAAGATTTCATTATTACGAGGGTTATCCCCTTTGGAAAGTAAGTAATCCTGATGAACACGTACAGTGGATATCGGGTTTATTTCGGACTCATCAAGACTAGCGTTCTTTGGCCCGATTAAGCGACTGTCCCAATTATGCGAAGTATCACACATAATTGAATACAGTACATTCGATTAGGCTTTGTTTAGAAAAACCGGTTACCTCGATTAACAGTTGGCCCAAATAAGCACAATCCACTGTGTATTATAATTTCGAAATCTTACGAGGTCGTAGAAGAAAAAACAAAAAGAAACATCGTGATCATACATGATGGAACAGAGAACGCACAAACTGATCGCGTGTGATTCGTTCGCGGAGGCACGTCGAGGGTTATCGATTCATTCATTAGCGTTAATTAACCGAGTAGATACGCCAAGGGGCCCTCGTGTGTTTTTTAAACTTTTTATTCGAATACAACCTATTATTGCTCACTCGTTCCTATCTCTTTCTTTCTCTGTTTTTCGGACGCAGTGCGCGATGCCAGTGAGAGTTATGAAACTCGTGGGCGTGACCCATCTGATTGCGACAAACGCAGCGGGAGGTTTGAACCCCAGGTACAAGGTCGGCGACATTATGATGGTGAAGGATCACGTGAACATGATGGGCTTCGCGGGAAACAACCCTCTTCAAGGACCCAACGACGACAGGTAGGTGGTATCTTCTTCTCCTGGTCTTCTCCACTCGCGTCGGTCATATTACGAGGCAGGATTCGCCTCGAGTTACCCCATTCATCCGCGCATCTTTCAGGCTTCCTTGTCAATCTGTCCCCGATATCACAGGACCGTCTTCTTCGACGAAGCAATGCTCTTTTCGCGAAATTTATTTCGACGACGCAGAAATTAGCGACCGTTGCGCGTCCGTTCAAGTTTTGTCAGGAGGGACGGAAAAAGAAACAAAGAAAAAGAAGAGGATGTCTAGTCGAAAGAAGCAACCGAGAGGGACCGATAAGAGCGAGTGAAAGAAGGTGCAAAGAGATTCCCGCCGTGAACGGCAATGAATTCGAATCCGCTTTAAGTCAAACACAAAGGCTTTCGGTCTCGTTTCCGGGAGGAGAGTTCCGTTCGCGGATTGCTTGGCACGACGACGCTCGAAGAGGGCTTTCGCTCTGGGGGCAAATGAAGGGAGAGATGGTCGTAGAAGGCTCGTAGAAGGAATAAAATTAATTTGTTTCATCGGAACAACCCCTTGAATCGGATTGATGAACTATTTACACGACGACATAAAGAGCCTGATTTGACGTATTTACGTAAGAATTTCCCTCCGGCCCAACCCAGTTTCTTCTTTTCCCTAGCGTCTTTCGGTCTCAGCTATCTGCTTTCTCGTCTCGTTCGTTCACGGTCCACTTTACGGTATCCACTGATCCACGAAATCTTATTTCCTTACAGTCTCTCTCTCGTTTGATTTTTTCAACATTTCCCTATTAAAAGATCCCTCATAAAACGTGTACGATAATTTTCCACGTATTCTCCTTATCTCTTCGGTAAACTCTCTTGTGCACGATGTCTCGGTAACGATTGTCTGTTTACTTCTTTCAGATTCGGCCCGAGGTTCCCGCCGATGAACAAAGCGTACAGCACCACGCTTTTAGATATAGGCCAACAAGTAGCCGACGAGATGGGCATCAATGATATTGTGCACAAAGGTGTGTACACGTGTCTCGGCGGGCCGAATTTCGAGACCGTTGCGGAACTGAAGATGTTGAGGATGGTTGGCGTCGACGCGGTCGGTCAGTAATACAGAACCTATTCACAGTCTACCTGAACTGTATCCGATTACTTTGTCACTAGCGTTAATCGAACATCTCCGATTCCATTTCGCAGGAATGTCCACGGTGCACGAGGTGATCACCGCTCGCCACTGCGATCTCTCGGTGTTCGCGTTCAGTTTGATCACGAACCAATGTGTGATCGATTACGAGAACCACGATGAGGCGAATCACGAGGAGGTGATGGACGTAGGAAAGGCGAAGCAATCGTTGCTACAGGATTACGTGTCGCGTATCGTGATACGGCTGAAGGACATGACGAATATAGAAGCGAAATGATTCGATCGATACCGAACACTCCTGTTTTTTTTACACGGTTAAGAAAACGTTTCTTCGCATCGTGCTTTACAAGAACCGTGTTTCACGGGCGGACACGACGAGGAAGAACGTCTCGACGCGCGCGTGTCACCGAGTACAATTTGTTCTACGTGTGAAAATCACGAAAAAAACACGAACGATGTAAATTATTTCGAATGTTATAGACGTTTAAGGGGGGAACATGCGTGGAAAAAACTCGCGGACGGCTACGATAAAATTTCCAGGCCAGCGTTTTTTTCCTGCGCACGGCTCGAGGATTAGCCTCGATCGCGTCCGGATTACCAACACGGAGGATCATATTTAATTTAACGCGCAAACGCCGATGCATTTTTCCCGTGAAATCACGATTTTATATCACCCCATCCGGCTTTCCCGCCAGACTCCGGCGAGTTTTTTACCCGGCTGCGAACGACCGGTGCACAGGCATTTTGTATCGAGCGATGTTGGCGAGCTGGCGATGATTTTTTTTATACGTTCTGTCGTGTTTAAAGACTCCCGTAAACTATATGACTTGTCGTACGACAAGTCGCAAAGGGAGTTGGACAGACGGTCAGGACGACAGATTTTTAGATTTTAGTCTACTAGTCGTACGACCGTGCCACAAACGTTACAACTATAGGACGTTTAAAGGTGCCTGTCCACTTGTTGCGTATCTGCGTATCGTATTACCGTTGTGTACAAATATGGACAGCGTTGCATCGTTGCGTTTGAAAATATATCGTATAGTGATACGATACGATGATACGCAACGGTAATGTGATACGAGGATATGCACGTTAAGGATCTTCGACGGAGAAGAAACTTTCCCTTGTTTCTTCCTTTTCACCTGTGTCTATTCGTGAAATTAAAGCAGTATTCAGCGGCATTTACCTGAGACGATTCTCGAATCGGTTTACAAGCGGGCCACCGTTCGAAGGCTTCGATTCTATCGGGTTGTTTTTATAAATATTGTTGTCTGTTTTTATTAGTGTATTCAGGAATATGTATACTTTGTATCACGATGCTGTATGTTATTGCATAAAATTTTTCGATGTTTCAGATACTTTTATTTCAACGTTTCTGATACATTCAGGTTATACATATCTGGCCGACATGCCTCGCGCGCTCGCGCGATCCCCAACGAGCTTCTGATCTCAATTGATTCGTTACATGTCTTGAGGGACCCTTCGGGGCTTTAAGAAGAGGGAGAGAGGAGACGGTTAAGAGTTGGAGAGGTTGGTCGATGCTTCCTCTCTTGAACACCCTCCGTCGATTTTCCTCCCTCGCTTCGTTACCTTCATCTCGTTTCCGTGCTCTTCCCATCGCTAATGCATCGGTGTTCGGCTTCGATAAATCTCAGGAGCGGGGCGAGGACCATACTGCAGCCGGCCCTTTTTCTGTCTTCGTTTTCCGCCGCAGTTGCTCCTTTCGTATTACCCTTCTCCGATGAAATCATGACTCGACAACCGCGGCGGGGGATGAAAAGAAACTCCTGCACGTTCTATATGTTTTCCGAAAGAGGACGTTCGTTCGGGATAACAAACTAAGGAACACATATTTACATTTCGCCAAACGTTTTTTCTTGGCTTGGGAACCCAGTCGTGATAGTATCTTCACAGAGAGACGAAATCACGTCACGTGACTGCACGGTCGCCACTTTCATGTATATTTTATGTTTTCAACGGGATAAAAAAACCAGTCCAGTTGACGGAACAAAGGACACCGCTGTGACGCGTATGCCGGAATAAATATTGCATACGATCGCGCCGAATAAATTTTCTGGACCGTCTCGACGTGTACGAGCGCCGCGCCAGGTTGGATATCGATCATCGATTCGCATGGGCGAATTGTGAACACTGCCACGATGATTTTACGGGGTGGATTGTAATTAAGAGAGGCCTGTTATCGCTTTTCGCTCGCTTTTGTACTCGTAACTTTGACGAAATATACTCGTACAACCGGCACGCGGTGGCTTAATGAAACTTCCCTCTTTGTTGAACGATCGAGACGGGGGGAGGGTAGAAATGTTTCGATGGATATACCCGCTTAACAGACCGATTCCACCGATTTGTACTTAGCTCTAGCTCCCACGAACGTGCAAAGGGGGTGGATGGATGGATGGTAAAGTATTCGTCGGGCAGGGTGCTCGAAAGTTCACGCTCCGATTCGCGGATTCATAATTTAACAGCTCGACCCCGATTTCGTCTGACAAGTGTCACCGGGCACTCGAACACACTCGTAACGATGATCTCTCTACCACGGGGGAGGGGCCTCCGTTGGATGAATCGCGTAGTAGACGGCGAGGTAACTAGGTATCCAAGGCGAATAGCGGGGAACGATATGCACACCCGGTCTACCCACGGTTTCGCCTTCGGATCCGATTCTAAACAGTATAAATCCAGGCTGGCAACGACACGTGCCATCTTTCGGAATGGGGCACTTCCTGAACGTCTCAGCGAGACCGCCGCATTCCGATTTTGAACGGGAGGGATACACTCCGGCACGTTTCGTATGGCGTACACGCTACACGCGGGGGTGGACGGGAAAAGGGGTGAAACGAGGACGATCGGGGCTGCACTGTCCGTATATTTCCACGTTGGAATAGAAACAGTTCGTGGGTGGGGATCAGTTATTGATATTTCCTGAAACGGCAGATAAATTTTTTTGGAATGCCATAATCGAGGTATACGTGGATACGGGGGGAGTTGGGATGATGTATATTCGGCCTTAACTCTCGCGTTACTTTGAACCGTAATGTTCGGGGAAAAGGGGAAAGAAAAGTTGGCGATCGGCGTGCGAAGGTGGGCGAGATGGAGAGGAACCGTGGCTCCGGAATGAAATTCAGAGAGGACGTCTCGATTATTTCAGGGAATAAGACTGATAAGGTAATCCCGTTTTGTATCTTTATAAGTTCCTCCCTTTTCGCAATGGTCCCTGCTTTCGTCAGCCGTTCCCCGTGAAACAGACGCATAATATGATTACATACCGCGATATGCCCCGAACGTACAAAAAATCAACGGTTTCTATGAATTAAAGTGTACAGGAAAGAGGGAATAAATGTTAACGACGCAGCCACGGCTTCGTTTCATTAGGGCACAAAGCGAGAGCTGGATACGCTCAGCGCACTAAAAAACGCTCGATTTCGCAGTTTTCTCTGTCGACATCAGTATTAATTTATCTTTGAGGGAATCGATGGGAACGAAAGGATACCGAACAGAGCTGGAAATTCTATAAATATTCAGGTGCTTGGAGCCACGGTTTGTGTTGAACTCGAGATCCCGATCAAAAGGTGTTCGTACGATGAAGTTATTCGAAGCGAACTATCTAGGAACAATTATTTACAATTGCATTATTCGCATGACTATAGAATTGCCTTGACAATAAATTGCTTTCTAAATTAAGAAATTCTGACTTTACATTTTCCTCTGTTTTTGTTCTTTCATATGTGGTATTTTGTAACACGGATGTATGTATTATTTTTTTAACGTTACCGTAGATTCTGATCCATTGACATCACTTCTGCTCCATAAAACGCATTCATATTACACTGTCACGTTTGCATAGGCGCATCCGCGTGTGCACGCATTTGATTAGATTACACCTGCGTCGATAAAGGTGGGCGCGAACGTACGGTGTTTCGATCTTCCTCCGACGGTGGCGCCAGTGTCGCTCTCCGCCAGTGTTCACCCCTCGCGTCCTGCATCCAGCGCCACGATAGGTCCATCGGGCTGGACGTGTCGCAAGTTGCAACCTCGAGTTAGTACGACTCGTGACGTCGCGGTTGTTGGTTGTTTGGATTCGTAGTGTCCGCGGATGCCGTTTCATCGGCGATGTGACCGGTTCTAAAAGTGACGTGCGCTTACGCCTACAGTATAATCGCGTCGTAAAAATCGAGTTGGCGATTCGTCGGTCCGCCAACAACCCGAAATCTTCAAACGTATACGCGAGTAACGTGAAATCTCAGTAACCGCGATTTCGGTAAGTGCGTTGTCGTGTCCGGCGTTTTTTCTCCCTCAAACATCAACTCTACCGATTGTCGTGTTCAACACTGAGAAGGATATCGAAAACGGTTCGTAGCCTCGTCTGGCAACCGATCGAGATTGTCGTTGCAAGGATTTCGTACCAGTGACAACGCTTTCTCGTCTCTCCCTCGGTCCCTCGGGTCCAGTGTGCGCGAACGGTGTCGCGACGAGCAACGCTCGGACGCGTTCGCTGCCCCGCAACCGTTTCGATCGTTTAAAATTCAAATCGGACGACCGGTGTCGAAGTCGCGTCTCGTTGGGCTCGGTTAATTAATTCCGCGTTATACTATAGGCACGACTGTCATTCGTCACGAGGCCCAGGGGATTGTTGTAATTCATTACGGTTTGTCGTAATTTTTTCTCGAGATTCCGCCGCGACAAAATAGTCCGGAAACGTGAAGGGTTTCGCGGGTGTTGCGGCGCGCGTGCGAGTGAACCAATCGCGATCCGGTAAATTCAAGTGCGGAAGAATTTCGCGGCACGATTCCTACCGGCGAAAGTGTGCTACGCACCGGGGCGTAGGAAAGGCGAGTGGTGGTATACACATACGCGATAGAAAACGCAAAGGAAGCGAGAGGCACGTCGCCGAGACAGTGTATACATACGCGGAGGTCGTTGTCGCTCGAAATCGAGGACGAGAGAGGAAGGCCAGGAAAAAACATGTCGAGGCTGCTGAAAGGTGAACCGACGGGCGGTTATGTCATTGACTCTGACGCGGATCGCCGAATGTATTAACCGGGGCCCGCCCGATGACGCGTATCGTCGCGTAACGGAGAAGGAAAGAAACGGTGGCGGAGGACGAGCACACGAGGAGGACAGGCACAGGAGGATCCCGCCAAAGGAGGAGGACTTTTCTTCTGATCTAGCCGTAGAAAGAAAAGCAGGCCAGGCGTCGTGCCTCCCACTGCCTACCGGAAGTCATATGCCCATACACGCGCGGAAAACGGTAAATCATCGTAGAAGCGACCGTTGGCGGCCCTGACCAGCTCGCACCCGTTTATTTTCCGTTCGACCCCGAAGCACGCCCGCTCCTCCATCTATCTGTTCGTTTTCTTTTGCTTGGTTCGTCCTGATTCTTTCATCCTTTACCGAAGGTACGTCGACAAGGTAAACGCTTCTTTATTTTTTGAGCCCCTCCCCGCTTGACGCGTAAAGTACACGTTGCATGCGTGAAAGTGATTGTGTGTCTTTGTCTCTCCCACGCTTTGAGGCATTTCACTAGTGTCGTGATGATTTGTCCTGTTGTTTTATAAGTATTTCTTTATTTGCTTGCTTTTATTTATTTGATACAATACACGATTTGAACGAGACTAGAACTACAATTAGGACTTTACGAATAGGTTAGAACTATAATTTCGGATAGACCTAAGACGACATTACTACAAGTGTAGATTCAACTGTAGGTTGGTTAGTTACGGTGTTAGGGACAGTGGATGGGTATAAAAGGTAATTGTACCTCTGCAACAGACTTCGATCGACCGCACTTGTATTGTAAACACATGATTTGCTAAGGTTGACGTTTTCCGAGAAATTCTAGAAATGTTTTAACCATAGTTTTACTTTACGGATGTTTTAATAATGTGACTGGTGTGGCAAGGTTACGGTCTCACCACCACCGCGTTACTTATGTTACAGTATCGACACTGCACCAGTAAAGAATTAAAGCTGTTTACGATTCTTACCACGGTACGTTTATAAAAGTCGGCTCGGTTTGTTTTTTCTGCGCGTATACATATACGTCGTACACATACGCGTATACATATCCCTCGTGTATCCATCGAACACGAATATCACAGTGTGTATATCAGTACGAACGTATAAATTTAACGTGTACTTTACGCAACCATTGCATGTTTATTTTCTGTTACCATTAAGCCAAACGAAAAAATGATTGTAAAAACGTGCAAGTGATGCAAACTGTACGATCGAAGCGGAAAAAAAAAAGAAAATATGTATTCTCCAAGGCGTTTCTCGCGAATCCGAAGACCCGAAAGAAGTGTACGACGCGCGCGAAGCGTTACCCCGCGATTTTCAATTTCTCTTGTTTGAAACTTGTTCCTCGAGATTCAACGTTCCATTGCATTCCCCGGATTCTTGCAGCTCCAATTTCAACTATAGCCCCGCGGTGGTTTCCCAAACGGTTGATCCGCTAGGAACACGCTCGAATTGCGTACAATACCGCATCCTCCAACTTTGTCCTCTATTTTGAGGGGTCACGTGATCTCATCGGGGCTTCGAAACCCTAGAGAAAACTACGACACTCGGAACAGAGCGTAATTCTTTTTCTCTTTCTTGTCGTTTGTTCGACGACTCGGTTTTTCGCGTAAAATCTCTTAACAAGGGCCATACCTTCGTAGTAATTTCTTTCACGATAATTTCTACGAAAATCGAGGAATACTCGTGCAACTATTCGAGCTCGTTAACGGTTCGTCGAACTACGGTCGCGTGTATTCTATTAAAGTTGCTTACGTGAAGCTTTTTTTTTTTCAATTAACTCTCAGAGGAACATAACTTTCTTGGAACTTCGTGTGTCGAGTTGAAGTAGTTTTCATGTCGTTTCGTACCACGTTTTCCTCGATGATCCGCGCCTTAACGCATTCTGGTGTTTGTAGCATGGACGACAATTGCTTTCTCAAACAGGTTATCCTGATATTTTATTTATCGCGTGAATGTCATTCAGTTGTGGTCATTACTATGCGATTATTACCTCTGCGTCATTAAAAATTTAATTATTCATCGAGCACATAGAATAAGTGCATCAAACGAAACCGTATAAAACAAAGCACAACGGCTGATCGGTCGCGTCCGCTCATTGTCAAGCGATCGGAAACGTCAAACGATGGCGATTCTCGGCGAACGTGTAAGGAGATCCAGAGTGGCTTCGTTAGTTCCTTCGGGTCTCGATAAGAACGGAAAGTCCCGAGAAAGGAGAAAGGACGGTATTATACGCGATTTCACAGCGTGTTACGACCTAATTATCGGATCGTCGAAGGGTTCCCGAGGGTATCAGTGCGTCGCTGCAGGTATACGAAATGATCTCGAACTCGGAGCGACGTGTTCTCCCTTCTCCTGGAGCGGCGCCTGTCTTCTTTTTACCGTTCCACCTCTTTCACTCCCTCCACTCTCACCTTTCTACGCGCGTCGTCCTTCTCACCCTTTCCGCCTCTTGTTCTCTCTTTTAGGCCATAAACAACCGGTGCCCCGACGTTTGCCGAGGTTATTGGTTTTTGCACTACAGTGCCGTATACACGCGTCCGGGAGACCCCGAGCTCGCCGTCCGGTGCAGTCTCTCTTTCTCTCTCTCCCGCCTTCAACACCACCACCGGTCTCTTCTCGCTTCCTACAGCTGGTTTAGCTTCTTCTAGGGTCCCTTTCTTTCTCGCCCTCTCGTGGTTCCTGTATAAGTACACTCCCGCTTATAAGTATTAGGACACTCATCGAATATGCAGTAAATGTTATTACAAGGCATTACGAAATTGCTGAAAGTGTGAAATAAATATTGTTTAGGGGATATTAAAGCTCGATGGGTAAGAGGTTTATGCTACTATAAAATAACAAAAGTGGCTTGGAATATACAATAGTTTTTACGATACGTCACATTTTATTCGTACAGACCAGGTGTTTTAATACTTATGAGCGGTAGTGTACCGTAAACCATGGACACAAAGATCCACGCATACCGTGTGCGTACACGTGGGCAGCGGTGCTGGTACCTAGACTAATTCCCAGAGACAAACACTTTAATTATAACCTTCCTGCGCCCAGCTACATACGTTGGATCGCGGTATCGGGGCGGGGTGCTTTTATTAAAACCGAGCACACCATCATCGGTGATATGCTAACGATATTATCCGATTAACCGGTAGCAGAGAGTGTGTGCCCTGCCTGGCCCCTTTCCTCACACACGGGACCCGAGTTTCAAAACAACCAAGAAAACCTGTTGTGCTTGTGCCGGACCGAGAACCTCTGTTACTCCTTCGCGTATATTCTCTACATTTTATCGACTTTCAACCGGCGATCCGGCGAGTGCTTCGAGAGTCAGTGTGATTTTGATTCTCCTAAGTTTCTGCTCAAAAAAAAAAAAAAATGGAGCAGGTTTAGGGGCATGGCCCACGAAGCGTGTGTGTGTGTGTGTGTGTCTGTGTCATCTATTTCGTAGCGTTAAGCCCGTCTAAGAACCGGGTATCGCGTGCTACCGTCACGAGCTTCCTTCGGGGTACATTGCGGCTAGGGCATTGTGTATTGTGCCTCCTTATAATACCCACCGAGGTCAATACCGGTGTTCCACCGCGTGTACATGGGCTATCGGCTGGCAGATGTATTCGGTTACAGAGCGTTCTCCGGTGGACGAGATTCCCGATCGTAAGATTGTATTTCCGAGATCGACGTAACGCTGTAGTACGATCATACCGAATCAACAAGTATCGCGTCGTCGATACGTAACGCGGATATCGATCGCGGGGTGGGGGTGGGTCGGTGGTAAGAGCGATCGGGGGAAATTGCCTAAAATCGCCAAGTCGCCCTCGAACGATCCTGAACGTTCTTGGAGGTTCTCGAAGAAACATTCATCCTACATACGCACACTCTCGCTATCTCTCACACCCACAGGAGAAATAATAAAATCTTTGAGAATTATATATTTAATGTTAATTTGTATTAAGAGGTTGATAGTTGTTGATTTCACGTTCTATAAATTTTTGTATAGTAAGGAAAAAAATTCGGCCTATAGAGGGTTAAAATTCAAGTTTTCAAGGGACCTTACGGACCGCCCCCGTGACGATGAGAATCGATTCGAGAACCCGTTAACAAACACTCGCCATCGTCATCCATTTTCCACCCCCTCTCCGATGAAGGGTTAATTTAATTACGGGTACCGTTACCCAGTCCTCCGGCCGGTGTTCTTTATCGCGTGTGCACAACAAAGGTGTCAATTTTTATCCCGCGACCGATACATATCCACCGACCTACCGAGCACGCGACACGGACCACGCGCGCAGCATCCTCCCCCCGATTCAAATCCGAAAAAAACATTGGCTGCGCTTTCCGCATCGTCGTCTCGTCGATCCACCATCACCCCCCTTTTACGTGTCACGTGCGGGTAACTCTCCCGCGTATGTACGTGTACATCCTGATACGAGTTTCGGGAATAATGGCGGCACCGGGTACACCCGGCGTCGATTCATTTTTACCCAATTTCACGCGCCGGTTCACCGGCCACCACCACCATCCCCCAGTCGCGCATCCACCGTTCCTCCTCGCCGAAATCGTTTCCCTTCCCGTGTGCCCCTACCGTCAACGATCGTTGTTCACGACCCCCCCGCCCCGATTTATCTCTGTTTCTTTTTTTCCTACGCGTGCAACGTTCCTCCTCTGTTCGAAAACCGCGCGCGCGGTTCCCTCTTAATTTTCATCGCGCGAGCGCGCTCGCTGTTTTCGGCATTGCGGTTTATTTCCGCGGTGGACCCCCACGGGCGTACGTGTAATGCGTTTTCCAATTGCGCGCCATCGGATTCCGCCCCTGCTTGCATGCCTGCATACCCCCTCGACCCAGTGGAGGCCGCGTGTTCCGGTCGTGAACCGATCGAAATTTACTCGCGGCGACGAAACGGGCCGCGTGTTCACGCGTGCACGCGCGGCGCACACCGCATCCTGCCCTCCACCCCCCTTACACCCCTTCACCGCCTTTCCGCCGCGCTCGAAATGAACGCACGCGTCCGCATTTTAATGCACTTTGGGGTAAATTCATTTCGCCCGAATAACGCCGCGTCTCGTTAGCTTTTGCTCGCTCGTTTCCCATCTCTCTATATGCCATCGATGCTGCTTCCGGTCTCTTGTCGTAGTTCTCTTCTATTTTCGATCCCACGCAATTCAGGGTATCGTTGCTTTGATACGTTTTTAGAACGAGTCCGATATAGGTAATAGAATTGTTCGTGTTGCGTTAGTTCGCGAATAGACTCAAAAAACGATTAAATTCCTGTGTCCTAACTTTCCGAAATCGAGTGTTTTTATTATTTCTGTTCAAGCTTATTTTACAGGTATTGAATAGGTACTTTGTAATACATAGATCGATACATCTATATGAATACCGTGGATAGTTCCCCATGGTATTGTACATATAGTATCGAAATGCACCTGCTGTACATATATAATTCTCGTAAAAACAGGTCCCCGTGTTTTTCCTTTCTCTCTGTTTTTCCACCGTTTCCTCTTGTACTCGTTCCCGTGTCACGCATCGCCTCTTGTTAAATCGTACCACCTGGCCAGATGTTAACAGCCGTTCGTACGGTCGGTGTTGCACGCCAGAACTCTTTTTCTCGTCGGAACGCGCGACTACCATACCGGCGATCATTACGGATTCGTATTAAATCACGGTTTTATACAAGCTCATTGCTAGGCGGCTGTTTCCCATCGAATTTCTCGATTTCTCTCGGCGGGTGAACCCCGAGTGTTGCTCGATCAGAGACGCGAAAAAAATCGAAAGATCGTAGGATCGATGTCTCCACGGCCTTGTTATCGCCTCCACAGTGGCGATTCAATACCGCGGGATTTTAGCCGGTGGCTTATGCGCGGATTCGGGCCGTGGACATGTCGTAATGAGATTTAGTTTCACCGCGCGCGCGCGCGCGCGATACCCCTTGTTCCGCGTAATTGTAGCGTAACGTTGCGTAACACCCCGGCCCGTGGTAATTAATAATTTTACATTAATTATGCAGCGGAATGGCTCAACATACTAATTAACGTCACGGGCGAATATTCGCGAAACGGTTGCTCCTTGGTATTTCTCGTTTCAAGAACAGTGGAAAATTGTGTGGTGATTCGCACGGATCGACGAATTTATTAGCGTTACACACTTCCCAAGAAGAGAATAACTCGTCGGACGATGCGTGTCTAGATGACTAACGTATCGCTACTCGTCGAGAGCGTACCTTGATAAATTATCCAATTCGAGCGGGTAAGCGCGACCCTCCCGCGAAATTATTTATGCCGCGAGCTAACGAAAAATTCTGCGCGACGCGATACCACCGGTTAAATATGGGACCGCGCGATGGGCTCCCTTTTAGCTTCGAGGGATATGCGCGTGTACGATAACGTGGATACGAAAATACACCGAGGGGAGGATTTTTATTCGTTGAGGGTGGAGACACCTTCCCCCAAACGACGTTCTCGTGAACAAAATTGGTGGAAGTTCAGGGAAAGGATGAACGAAGAGTCTAAGAGTAAAGCCATTGGCGTCTGCCAAGCCATTTCCTCTTTTGCCCTTTACTATTCACTGTTCGTCACAAATCTTCCAGTTTGGAACATATCGAGACACAGTTGACTAAAAATCCTCGTGATATGTATTCTTCGCATGAAAAATGAATGATCGATCGGAGGAAAAAAACGCGACACTAAACGAAATAGAGATGTGTATTCGCGATCCTCGATGACAGAACGCCAGACCGGGACTTTTAATTAATTAAAAGTGAGCAGCTGGTGCACAGTAAGCGACGCGCGCGGACTCTTCCCAATTTTCACGCAATTATACACGTTGTCCGCAGTTTTGTAGGACATTTCCCCGTGACTAACGGGTAACGCCATTGTTGCCCAGCGAGAGAATGGATTGATGGGAATAATAGGCGTGAGAGAGACAATGAGAGACAGAGGGGGTCGGGTCACGTCACCACCGGCCAGTATCAATTATTTTCAAATTACGATTTTCACCGTAGCACGCGTACAATTGATTTATCCTCGTCGGCCGTGCCTGAATACGCGATAGATCCGTGTCGTTCCCGGCGCGTGAAACGCCTCTCTGGACACCTCCATTTTTTTCCGCTTCGAAGTCAACGCGAATACTCGCCAATATATACTGTATACCCTACCACCATGATAGCTTCGATCACGAAGCTTTCGTTGAAAATTATACTAGGATGATTCATAAGTATTGATACACTCTGCAATGCCGGTGATGGTAGTGTATATCGTATTAAAAATTCCATCAGGTTCAAAACAATGTAAAAATCATACTGTGGTGTATTAAACGTTTTAATGCACTGAGCTTTAAACAATCATTTGGACGATAAAGGCATAAAATCGGCAGGCTACTGATATGTAATATTTACGAGTCAATGTTTATGAATCATCCTAATGATCTAGAGAAAATCTGTGAAATTAATTGAACAAGTTAATTCCCACCCGCTGACTTTTCTTTTTTCTCTGTTCGAACAGCGTGCAGCTTGCGAGGAAATCGAAATGGTCGAGCTGTGCGGTAGCGGACAACCGACATCGGCGATGGGTGTGCTGGGCTTAGGCTCGGTGGTGTCCGCTGCGACGTCGTCCTCGTCCTCGTCGACGACGACCACCACCACGGCTGCGTCCTCCGCGTCTGGTCGCGCAGGTGTATTGGAGACGCAGGTACGCGGCCAATGGTATCGCGTGTTCGTCTCCCTCGAAGACGATTATCTCAGTATCTCGTTGGACGAGAGCTGCGAGACGACCGGCAACAACAGCCTGAACAACGGGAACATCAACAACAATAACGTGGACAGCTTGAACGATCCCGATGTGCCCGATTCGGTGGCCAATCAGAAGCGTATCGTACGCGTGGTGAAGAGCGACAACAACGGCCTCGGGATTTCGATCAAGGGCGGCAAGGAGAACAAAATGCCGATCTTGATCTCGAAGATCTTCAAGGGGATGGCGGCAGACGCGACCGAACAGCTGTACGTGGGCGATGCGATCCTTGCGGTGAACGGTGAAGATCTACGCGAGGCGACCCACGACGAGGCGGTGAAGGCGCTCAAGAGAGCTGGCAAGGTCGTCGAGCTTGAAGGTGAGTACATTACCGATATATCTCGTCTCTTCTTTGTCGATCGTTCGAACGACGCGGTCCGACCGGTGTCCGCCGTCGTTGCTCGGTAATCGTTCGGTGTGTATGCGCGTTGCAGGCAGATCGGTTTATGAGATACACCACCGTTCATAACTATGCGGATACTTGGCCTGTATGATGGAAATGTGATGTTTTGTAAAAATTGTATATTTCAGGCCACGTTTATTACTTCATATCAGCGTAAGCCTTGTCCGTCGAGCTTTAATTATCCTCTAAACAATATTTATTTCAAGCTTTCAACAATTCCGTAATGCCTGATAACATTTACTGAACATTCGATAAGTGCCCACATACTTATGGCCGTTTAATGATAAAAACGTTAATTGTATATTTCAGGCCACGTTTATTACTTCATATCAGCGTAAGCCTTGTCCGTCGAGCTTTAATTATCCTCTAAACAATATTTATTTCAAGCTTTCAACAATTCCGTAATGCCTGATAACATTTACTGAACATTCGATAAGTGCCCACATACTTATGGCCGTTTAATGATAAAAACGTTATAAACCGAATGATTGGCTCGCGCCAATACGTCGGTTACTTGCATGATCAATTCCGCGACGAAAGACGTCAATTTCTCTTGTACAACTTGTAGAATTTTCTGGTTCCACGACGATACACAGACTACCATTTAAACGTTGTATTACCAGTCAAGACATTTACCACCTTTCATTCGAATGCACTTTTCTCGTTAAATCGATCCTTCTCTCTCTTCTTTAACAGATGTTTTTCCACTGCAATTCAAAGTTCCTCCGACCTTAGACCACCGCCAGTCGTCTCGCATGACCAGTTCGGAAAACCGGAAACCCGTGGCGCAAAACAAACTAACTCGATAATTGTGCCAGGCTCCCCCGCCCTCTGGGGCGCTATTCCTTTGAGCTCTAGCTTCGCGTATAATTAATAGCCGGGGAACGTTTCGGAAAATTAGGTCGCGCGGTTAAGTTCGTAAGTGTATATTCCCGATTTCTGGCGAACGCCAGCAACGCGCAGATTCGTTTGGCTGGTCGTGCGCGCGCGTTTAGCTGAAGCGGCCGAAACGTTCGTTCGGGCAATAGAAACGGTAGCCTAGCTAGCTAGCTACTAGGGAACCTCGACGCCAGACGAGGCGGATAGAGGACATTAACGAGGTTTTCGCTCGAATTAGCCCCGGGTACACGGAGCATTAAGTTTCCGGCACAGGGATTCCCCGTCCAACCAGTTCGTTCTCCCTTACCCTCCTAGTCGTTTTAATATCGAATTCCGTGTCTCTTTGAGCGTTCGGTAGCGTCCCGTACGATCGTCGTCGCGTTATTTCGAGCTGGTCGCTATCTTGGAGAACGAACCAGTGTGGAGAGAAAGGTAGCCGGCAAAAGGAGAAGGCAGGGGGTGGAGAAAAGAAAGAGTAAGAGTGGGCCCAGTATCTCGCGCACGTTGTGTGTGTTCGGGGGGGTGAGAGCGAGAGCTTTTAGCTGGATTAATTCGTCGTTCGGGGGTTCACGCGTTTCGGGTCGTCGACTTCCGTCATAGGCATCGTCCGGAGGAAAAGCCTCCGACAATTCTCTTTTGCTACCCCCTCCTCCCTTCTCCGTTCGTCGTTCTCACCCCCCGGCGTGTGTTCGGTCTGGAGAACGGAAATCAGCGACTTTGCAGTTTCCGCGCGAATTCCCCGCCTCGCCGAGCCGTCGTCGTCGTACACACCACCCTCCTGGCGGCGCAGCATTATCAAAAAGTGTGAGACTGAAAGAACCGGGACGCGAAGCGGACGGGTGGGCGAACGGGGGTGAAAGGTCGGGCGAGAGAGCGTGTACGTACCGCCTGAAGCGTTAAATGGTGCTTCTTTCTCTCTTACTCTCTCGTTCTCTTCTTCTTCATCGTTTTTTTGCCCATACCCCCCCCCCTTCCATCTCTGGCCGTCTTTTCTTTCCCGCCCCCGTTATTTTACTTCCTTTGTGAACTGGCTATCGTTTGTTTCTCGTACGAATCTCTCCGACGAGCGAGAGACACACAAGCCTCTCTGCCCGGTGAGGCGCGCGATGCGGCGTTTTCCCGTTGCACAAATACTCCTCGTCGTCTCGTGTCCCCGCGCGCTGCACTTTGCATTTAGTCGGTTCCACGACCGATACGCGTCGGTCTATCTCTCGTACGTGTGTGTCCGTTCGCCGCGTGTTCTCTTATTCCGTGTGTGCACTCGTGTTGCACCGCTCCAGGGCTTTCAGGCTGGCGGCTCGCAGCTCCCTCCGGCGCAGGGCGATTGTATGCACGCGAGCGCACCTGCACCCGTTATTTCCTACCGTGTCCCGAAAAGCTTGGCCCACCAAAAATTTGCCAGAGAACGGTCGTTATTGAGCCATTCCCGGCGACCACCCCAGCGACCGTTTACCGAAATCCGTTCCCGGTCCGATGAAACTCTCCCTGTCTCGCCTCCCCTCGCTTGTGAATGACCGACCTCGACAACAGCTCGTTGCGTTTCGTATAATCGGCCGTGCGGTTTTTCCCAGAAAATTTCCATCAGTCCTCCACCCGCGTCACTACACGCATACTCGATCCTCTTTCACAGTCGATTCGGAAAGGTGTACACAATATACTTACTGTTACAGCCAGTTCAGACGATACGGTTTTTTGATTGATTCAGTAATTTCAGTAATTTAAACAAAGGAAGTTGGATTTTCGATGAAGAGACGGAATCGTATGAACGCTGCTTTATTATCGATTCGGCAAAATTATCGAATCCTTCAAAAAACCATACCATCTGAACTGGCTGTTGGGAAATATCGTGTGTCGAGGCGCGAATCCATATTCGAAGAGTGAAAATACAACAATCTTGCCAGATGCTCTGTCTAGTACCGATTGCAACTTCAGATCCCACTTCGGATCCTATCGATGTAATCGAGTTAACGATTCAAGGGAACTCCGGATCAAAGTCTCGAAGTGAAATGAATTTCGAATAAAGAATTAACAGACCATAGGATCTTAGAAAGATTAGCTGGAACCTGGTTGTTCTGCCAGCGTATCGATCGGTGACTTCTTCGGATGTCTCTCGAAGCGCTACAGTGAGAGAACGCACGACGTTCTTTTCCTCGACGGGGAATGGGACACTTCAGTTGTACACACGACAGCTTTTCTTTTATTCAAACGGTTTCGGTGGCCTGGCGTGTAACGATTCCTCGCCACAGCGGCACGTAGCGCAGCAGCCACGCTGCGCGGTAACGTCTCGCGACCAGAAAGAGTGCGCACGCCTGTTCCTCTCCTTTTCTTCCCCGGTTTAGGCCAGTTGCCAGAGTTTCACGTGGGTGACATGCGTGGAATGCGATACCCTGCATTTTACGTCCGCGTGGCGGACGTGAGATGCAAAAGTGGCGTACGTGTGGGCGTTCGAGCGCGAGAAGCGCAATAAAGAGGGACATTGAAAGAGAGACGGAGGGGATCCAGGTGTCGAGGGAAGACGCGAGAGGAAAGAGGGGATCGCTGGTTGACCCCGCATTGGATTGACTGGAGGATACGAGGGTGGGAGACGAACGATCGGACGAAGAAGAGGAGCGAGGGAGAGCTTTGGAATACATTACCCTAGGATTTTCATCGAGACTCGGTCGCGAGGACCAGCCGCGCACCCCTGCGTCCCGTTTAAGCGAGATTCCGCCGAAAACTTCCGGTTCGACCGGTAAAATTGCAGTCAGGTTGCCTCCCCCCCCCCTCCCATCAGCCTGACAAAGTTTCCAAAAGGGCTTGCCGTGGAAGAGAAATCGAATAGAAGTTACTCCCTGATAAACGAAATCGAATTTATTGCTCTGCCGCCTTCGAGATTTAGCCTGATTTATTGTATCGCCTCTCTCTACCTACGACGGGGACCCCCTTTTTTTCCTTTCTACCTTCCTTTTGGTTCTCTACTGGAATTCTTTCGGCGTGTATGAACGCTGCTGGCTGGCGCTCGTCGAAGCGAATCATCCGGGGGGAACGATTGTTTCGAGAAAGATTGATTCGAGCGTGATCTTGCCGCGGGATTCCATACAGAAGTTTCCTCAGGGAAGTTCCCCACGGTCGCGGCTGAAGTTTCGTTATATATTTCTTTAATCGGTCCCGTGACTCACCGGCTCGGTTATCGTTCTAAACGATCAGAAAATCACCGTGGGCAGTAAGCCTGGATATATTTCTTCTTAGGTTCTGTTCATTTTCAATTTTGCGATCGTTTATACAAAACGAATATACCGGACGTTTTGTGTTATTCTTTCCCGTGATTCGTCGATGTGTTCCACTCGTTGTGCGACCGTAATTCAATTTTCAGGCTTGTTAGATCCCTGGGTCCGATACGTAGGGCAACGAATGCGAGGTGATGAGATTCGTTAAAGGGCTGCAAAAATGCTTGGGCGCAAAGAGCTTCCCCTTATTGATATCGCGGTAGTTCCGTGGATTTTGCCCTCGACTTCGCGTGACTTTTCTTCGCGGTTATCTCTTCTCTGTCTTGGCAATCTTCACCTAAGATTTAGGGAATTTCAGCCGTTGAAATATATCGCGTGGTGTTGATTGTGGTACGGCGAAGAATTTTGCTTCGTACGTTTTTAGCACACGTGTATCTGCTAATCTCACTCCACACAATCGTCCGCCAATAATTTCTGATGCATGTACACACACGGTGCCCATTACCATGTTAGGACTGCTCGAACGAGTCTTACGCGCCCACGCTTTGCGCAAGGTCTTCGGTTAATCCGGATTTAACAGGTGATACGTGAGTTACGTGATTAGAGAGGCGTAGCATTCTGGACGTCGGCGATCTCTGTTACTCGTTTGGCAATCGAGAGGTATGAATTGTGTAATTGATTGGAAGACGATTATAGATTTCTGAGAATGAAGTCTCAAGTCGTAGTGTATGGATCTCACGTCTAGAATTGTTACTGGTCCCCCGTTAGTTTGGATTAGTATTGTTGCATCGAGAAGTTTCGTCGCATGACATTTTATTTCTCTTAGAATTCTAACACAACACGCTAAACTATTTATTTACGAAACTTCAGTTAGATGATAAAGGTCATTTCACCTTTTCAATAAAAGACAGGTTTCCACAGGAATGCACAACGACTTTTGTCGATCACTGCTCAGAGAGACCTCTACGTTAAATACTTCTACTTCATGCCTCACTATTGGGGGATTTCACACTGGAGGCTCGGCACGAAATGCAGTCCATGAGGTGCAGAAATCGTGTCCCTCTGCAATAAGGGCTCTAAAGCGGTCTCCAGTTTCGAGCATTAATCGAAGATTCACTGTATATAGGTCGTTTGATAGTAAATTTTAACTAGCCTATGAACGATGACGACCCCGCCGTTCCGGGTTCTGACAAGATGCAGTGTTCCACCCCTCCACCCTCTCGAACAAGTGAAATGAATGAAACGTCTGCGGTTCTCCTACGCGTATCCATTCGTAATTGGAATGCGTAATTTTCGCCGGGCGCATTGTTCCTCAGGGATAGGCTGCATGACGGATGACACGCGACATCGTCAGGGAAATTGCGTCTTAAATCCTGGCAGCCTCGGAATTCCTTTCACTGCGAACGTCAGACGACTCCACTCGTCTTTCCTTCCTCATCCTCCATCCGCTCACCCCCGCAGCCCACACCCCCGTCTCTTTCCGTCAGCCTCTGCTCTTCCTTTCCATTATCTTAATCATTTCGGTTAATGAGCTTCCACTTTCGTCGAAAAAGACTTTCACCCTTAATGATCTTTCCCGCTTACGGGTGACACCGTGGAAGTAATATCATATCGGGAAAGTTGCTAGTCGAATTTTCTGTATAATTGAGTAGAGAATATGCGAAGAATTTCAGCTCACTGAATTCGCGATGGGTGCGAACCCAGTGAATTCAACGAGTGTTGGCGGGGAACGTTACTGTAATTAATATATCTCTTCTCGTATTTAGAATACTTTTACACCGTTTAATTAATCGTATCAATTGTTCGACCCGTTGCTACGATAATAATTTTACCAACGGACACCACAGAGTTACGTTATAGTCCCATGTGAATCCAGTTCTCCTATAGAACCATAATACAACACGAAAACGACGGTGTATAGGCGGGAGAGCGCGCTGATTAACGAAACGCGAATAATTACGCGATCTATAATCGTATATACCTGCGGTTAGCAGCCGTTCGTGCACATCAAATTTTCCCGTCTGCCCGAAGAAAGCGATTACTGTGTTTTCACGGAGGGGTAATACCAATCCTTCTCCTGTTCTCGCTGGAACGAAATTCACGGGGGAAGGGTTTTGTGATGAAAGGACACGAGGCACGAGCGGCAATTTTTCCTCCATCGTCCGGGGTATACGTGCCCTTGTAGAGGGTGTTCCGTGAACTGCGGATGTAATTTTATAATAAAAATTCATGAAGATATCTGTTTCATCTGATCTTACGACAGTATCGCTCGAATTTTGAAGAAATCGCTGTTGTCTCTTTTCTTCGATTTTACGGCAATTTACGCTGAAACGACGATCACATTCTCCGACAGAAATCTCTATTTTTCATTTTTATATTCATATCGATTACTTAATTCTTTCTCGAGGTATATTCCCTCGGGGTATATTTACTTCTGCTTGTATTGGATCATTTTTTAGACTTTCTGCAATTCTCTCCTCGCTGTCGTAAGTCTTTTACATTCTTTTAATCGCGTTATGTTTTATAGATTCTGTCAAACACTTGTTTGTCACATGTGTCTTTAAAGAACCGTCCGAAAAATATCATTATGTCATCCGCCATGGGATTACGAGGCTCAAAGGATCTCTGCCAGTCGTCCAATTAATAGTTTCGCCGGCATAATTTGCGGTCGCCCCCCCCCATCCTGAGTTTATTCGTCGTCGCGCAATCCCGGGATTCCAAGGTTCGTTGCGCAGACAAGTCCCATGGGTTCGTTGCCGGCACAGCGACTGACAGCGGTTATAATATGGATGAAAAATGAAATAGTATACTCTCGGTTGTCAGAGGGTCGCGGAGTAACGAGATTCCTCGAGCCAGTTAATCGTAGCTGCAAGTCCGACATCTTTCTACGTACTCTCTTTGGGATTACAAGCGAGAGACCGGTTCCTTTGTCGCGGGAAATAGGGCCATCGTTGGAGAGGAAGAGGAGGGAACCTTTGATCTGTCGCTTTAGACGCGGAAACTAGGAAGAAGCTGATACCTCGTAAGCTCGTTTCGCGAGAGCAGTAATTTCGAGGTGGACTAAACTTATTTCTGGCACTCGAGCAGCCGCTGATCCCCTCGTTCTATTTCTCTCTCTCTCTCACACTCCACTCCGTAAATTACAGCCCTTTCCACAGATAAAAAGTGCCTCTGGATTAGAGAGAACCGTCGTTTCAGTTAGGCTGCACAATTATTTTCGCTGTTGAATGTCCGCAACTCTATAGGATACTTTCGAGACGGATTATAAGACCCTGTTTACACGCGTATGGTCTCTAGTTCTTTCGACTGGTTGGTCATAATTGCGTCGTTTCATGCCAATACAAATGATGTATGAATTGTCTTGTTCATCGTGTCTAAACAAGGTCTGAACCTATCTACAGAGAATAATATTATTTTCCAAGGATTTGATAAAAGTAATATGCTAAAACTGATTGGAAATGATTGGTATATGTACTGGTTCTGTAACTTTTATCGTAACAAAATATGCAATCAGTTACTATACCACCAATTATAAACTCTGGTCCCATACTTTTGGCCGGTAGTGTATATATCCTGATCTTTTCGCAAATTATTAGTAAACATGTGGTATCAGTAAAAATGCGGGACATTTTCAGAGGGTACATTCCACATGCCAAACTGAGAAAATCAGGAATGCGAAAATTGTGTTCGATGCTTCGCTTCCGAGTTATTAATTGTTGGAAGTACAGACAAAATAGGATTGTGTTACTCGAATAGCCGATTCCCAGCTGGTATATGAGTTCGATCGTTCACTTAATGAAACTAATGCACGAACTAAACTGAAACAAATGAAATCAACTCTCGTGAAGCGGTTAAAAGAAGAATCCGCCTCTCAAGTAGAATAATCCGTCCGCGTCAGACATATTTCACACGTGTTTCGCCCGTACATATCTCGAATCTAATTTCGTCTTAGTTTGGCATCTAGCATCTAACCTGCGGAAGTGGTCCTACATTTTTACTAACTCTCTCTGTATGTATTTCACGAAGTTTGATATTCGGTCCACTCACACAGGTATCTTCAAAGAGTTTCCTCCGTCGAGTAGAGCTGACCAATGGTCGATCGGTCGATAACTAACCCAGATACAAATGGGACACGAAAGAACTCCCGAGGAATATGAGCAGCTCGTCGGTAAATGCATTTACATAGGCAGTTCTCGAGTGGCGGTACTCGGGGGCACAGTAACTCGAATATAAGGCACGAGCCCTCGGCCGCGCTTCTCGTCCTCGCGGGAACGTTATATATGTATACATATATATATGTATATATACACATATATATATATATATCTCGGTGCTTGCTGTGTTTCGCGTGCCTTTCATTTCGTCCTTTACGGTACTTCGTCATGATTTACGGGGTATCCGCATGAGGAGCGACGCCGTCGCATTCTACGTCTCCTCCTGCTCCCACTCGCCTCCCCTCTGTCGTTCCCTCTCCTCCATCGTCCGCCAGAGCCACCCTTCTCGTCACCCTCCGCCGCTCTGCTCTTCCTTTCCGTGAGCGTGTCCCGCTTGTAATTTTCTCGTTGCCAGTCGAGAGCCAGAAGGGGAAGAGGAAGAGAGATAGAGGCCTCGAGACATAAAGCGAGCAGGAGAGCCACGGTAGAAGGAGAAAAGGATGGCTTTGACTCGACGTCCTCCGGCTACTTCTCTACGATGTGTCTCGCGAGTTTCGTTAGGTTGGTCCAGGTCACGGCTATGCGACACTTGGATAGGCTATGTGTAAAAATGTGGCCCCTCTCGTATTCCGAACTTTGATCGCGAAGATGTATTAGGGTATAGGGAATTATCGATATTGGAGGTCTTTGAGGAATTAATTTAATTCAATATCGACACACATCGTTCTATCTGAACGACACAGATTTTTATTTAGTGACAAATCTGTTTCTCGGAATCGATTCAGATTGTCCGGTAGGAGCTAGAAAAACTTCCACTCCGAAGGGTTAATTCGTTAAGCGGCCGACAAAAAGCTAAGGAGACCCGGGGACTGCGACAACACAGAGCGTTATCGCGACACGTTTCTTACTTTTTCAACTTTTTCTTTTCCTTTCCTATTCCGTTGCAGTTTGTTTAGATAAAAACGCGTGCAACGTCGGAGTTACGGTACGTGTTGTCGGGGTTCGTGTAAACTCTTTCCTCCCCTGTCTCTATGTTTTCAGCCCTCTCCGCGGTTTGTTTATTCTCCCCCTTTGTAACTGTTCTACTTCCGACAGTTTCTTCCTTTTCTCCAGTTAAGTTGGCATTTACAATTAGTGTGTGTGTTTTGTGCTCGTAAAATTTCGGGGACCGAACATCGCGTAGGTGTTTCGATGCTCAACCGACTGACCGTATTCTCGCTCGAGTTCTTCGTTCCTCGACGCGATCGCAGCCGACCAGAGAAACGTACAGTCAAAAAAGTAATAAACGACGCGTACCGTATGAAATGAGAATAACGCCGATGGCGGGGGAGAAGTATTTCCCCGGGAACGCGACAATTTGTCTTGTAGACCGCGAAGTTTAAAGTGCCACGCGCACGATGCGCGTAAATAAAGCGCGCAAAAGCCAGCCGCCGTCGTGTTGAGCTGAATAAGCGGATGAGAAGTGAAACGGGCCACACATTTTGCCGCACCCTCCTCTTCCACCCTTTACGCGACTATCAACCGGGAAAATTCTATTACGGCGTATATGGCATGGAAACCACAGGAAGGATAGAATAGTGGGTTCCACGGAATCTGGATTTCAACGTGGGGGACTTGCGTTGTTAGCCGGTCGAGACAACGAGTATCAATGAATTTGGATTTTTGGAACTTTTCTTGGGCTCTGTGCAGATCAATTTGCCTTGATGGTGTCTTTGATTATTCGTCCTCGTACTTTAGAAATTACACGGAGAATTGTAGGGAATGAATGATGCGTGTGAATGTTTGTGGTAAGCGTAAATTTTAGGTAGTCACCTAAACAAAGTATAATTGTATAAAATTTACACCTTTAGATATGACTTTAGTTGAAATCGGAGAATGCTTGGGCCTCTCGTTTGAGTTCCTTCCTTTTCCTCTTCCTACAGAACCGACAGAAATAGTGCGAAGGAAACTGTCGAATTTCATTTAATTTTCGATCGCCAAGTAAAAACAGGGTCCACTCTGTATCGTTTCCGGTGACTACACAGTACGTACCGGTGGTCGAGTTAATCGTAATTCAGAGACCGAACCAACCGCCGGTGGACATCGTTTTTTCCCGGGGACTGGAAGCGTCCAGCCGGTAGTCATCGGTGCATCGATAACGCTTATCGCGGGGGAACCGGCAGCTGAACGTGTAGGTACGCCACACGTGCAGTTTGTGTATGTGGGTAGTAAACAACAAAAACCGTACTCCTACGCGTAATTACAGTTATCCGGCCGCGAGAGTAATACGTAATTGCCGACGTTTTTGTAATTAGCGTCGACGATGGGGTTCGAGCTAGTAGGAGAGAGAGAGGACGGGATGGTCGAAGCCCTGCATAAATGCAACACACTGGCGGGAGCTGGTTTCGTGCTGACCGGCGAGCGCTGGAACGCCATCGCCGTATGCTTTCCTCGCCGCTCTCTCGAGCCGGCCGCCGCCGGCTCTCTCTTGTCACGATACGTGATATATAGCCGGAGATCTTCTATCTCCGTATTGTAATACACGCGCCGCGCCTCTTCCAGCCCTCTTCCGGTCGACCTCATCCAACGAACGTCCCCCTTCCTCCATCCCTCGTAAAACTTCCGAAATTCACTCGATGTAATAACGCGAGCGTGATAATACTCGACGTTTCGGAGAACGGCCTCCCGGTGATCATTATCTTCTTCGGAGGCCTTTCTCGTTCCTTTTTCGTCGCGTTTTGCGATTGAATTCGTGGGGAATCGAGGTCGGCGGCCCGCAATTTTATCCATGACTTTTTTAATAGCGGAAGAGGTGATTGATCCGCGATCGTGATCTTTCGAAGAGTGTTCCTTGGTGGAATGTGGGTGTAAACGTTTGGGATTGCGTAGGGTGAGACATTGTTTTGGATGGTGTCAGAACGATGGAGAAGAAGATGTGACAGAATGGTGAATTATTTGGGAGGGGGTGAATAATGGACGGAAGAATGAAACGATTTGGAGAACTAGGCGTGTTGCTTCTACTGTCTCGGAGTTATTCTGTATTCCGATTAATTACGCGGATGATTCCTCTCTGTATTTCGTTATATGTACATTAATCATCGGATCAATAGACCGTAACGATGTGTACGATCACGTTGGTCCCTGGTCGCGTCTCGATTGCCAATATAATTATCATATCCCTTTATGATACTGATTAATGGACCGTGGAATCCGTATCGTTTATAGATCTGATTGCCATCGTGTTTGTATACGTTTGTAAAGTATCGTCGAGTTAATTGAATACGGGAGGGGATAACGATCTTGAAACGCATCTTGGGAACAACATTCGCCGGAATTATGCGCATTAGTAAGTCACAGGATAATATATACATTCCGTGGAATAAATTTCCTTCTAACAACCGTGCTTGGAACATCACGAACACAAATCCAATGTTTCACCATTATACGGAACAATATATACCTACTACAAAAATCTTCTCTACACAAGTACCTACTCACGGTAATGAATACTTGAACGCTAAGATAAAACCAGGATTCGAATACCTCGACCCCGTTTCAGATTTCTCATGTCTACGTGTTCCATCCCCACGAAACTTCATCCCCTCGAAAATGAAGCAATCGTGAGACATACACCGCCTTCCTCCGAAACAGTCCAGCAAATGTAGACCGACACAGAGGCAAAGATTCCGAGGGAATCGCAAGCTGTTAGTACACTACCGCACAGACATATTAGGACACCTGGTTATTTATTACAACAATTTTTCATTACCATTTTGGTGTATACCTACAACTTCACTTCGTAATCGAGTCACTTCCTCGTAAATGCATAAATTAATTGAAGGGGGAGTAGGTGGGAAGATCCAAAACTGGTGGAGCGTTATTTTTCGGTGATGTTTGTCTCCTTTTCCAATTCGAATCGTCATCGTAAGTTGGTAACGCGCAGGCTAATGTGCGTCCCCCGGTTTCTCGGTGGTCTTCGTTCACCATCGCTTCGGCCATTTCTCATCGTGGCGTTTTGACGCGCGGCTCGACCCCGCCTGCTTCTTTGGGATTCTATAACGGCCGAGTATCCGTGGGTATCTGTGCGCCCCTATCAACTTATCGGCCGGTAGCATCGGCCCGCATTTTCGCCGCTTGGAATCGCGAAAGATGGAACGATAACTCGCACGAGAACACGCGGGGGCCGAGTCGCCACGGCGAGAATTTCGCGGAGTTATTGCATATCGGCCGCGCGCCGCGCGGCTGGCTTATATACACTCGCATATATGCACATGTACCTATTCCTGTAGTAACCCTTGTGGTTGGCAAAGCCAAGGGGCAACGTTAGCGGAATCGCGTGCCGCGTAACATTCCCGCCTAAGTCTCCGACATCGCTGGAATATATCCGGTTTTTATTCGAGGTGACATCTCGAGCTGGCCCCTCTCGACACACGATTCCGTTACTACCCGTAATGGACACACACGGAAGCTTCTTATCGGGCACTGTTAATGATTCTGGAATTACGCTGTATCAGGAACGACGCCTCGAATGTTGCGGAATTGCGCGACAGCTTGCGCCGTATCGATGCGGCTCTCGAGTGGACGTTTTTGTGTCGGTGAACGACTCTGGGAATGGGAAGACTTTTAGATCGTTGTGGACGTTGTTTGGGAAGACCGTGGAAATCCCACTTTTTTTGTGGGAGAAATGTGGGGAAAGAACTGTATTTTTGGCCCTGGTTTCCGCGCCACAGGATAGTCGGGAGTCCTTATAGACAGAGCCGAGGAATGCATCAAAGATCGCTTTGATCCTATGGAGAGAGCCCGTCGATAATGATTGATCAATTCGCAGAGAACGGGCGGCGACAGGGCGCGATGCGACGGAAGTCATAGAGCAACGGAAACGGAAATTAGCTGCGGCCCAGAAACAATGGCTCGGCCGGACCTCGGTCTCACCCCTTCTCGTCTGTCTCCTTCTTGTCAGAGAGAAGCAACAGACCGGGACTCTGTTGTGTGTTCGTAGCCACGTTACCAACGCCACTGTGTGTGTGTGTGTGTGTGTGTGAAGGGAAGGTTTATATGAATGTTTTCGAGCGGTTCTAATTCGAAAGGGGAACGGTACCGCGGAGACGAAGAAGGGCAAACGATGCGTGATAGACGGGGCGAAACTCCGGTGAATTTTTATCGGTCCACACGACCGGCTGATTCGAAACAACGACATGATCGATCTGCATGCGAAATACGAAAGTTGCCGAAGTATGTACATACAGTTCCGCGGGAACCCATGAATATTTTTGAATCGAATGAATCTTCTTATACGGTTCGGGATGGAGGCCACACTCGTGGGATCAGCGAACGGCAGAATTAGAAATCGTTTGATTTCTCGAGGCAATCGAGGGTAAGGGGTAGGAGGAAACGTATCCGAGGAACCACGAGTTTGATTGTATCATTGTTTGTACTCGAATATATCTTAAAAACGTTTCTCCCCTCACGGTTCACCGTGATTTTCTTCCTTTTCGGATTGTTCGAGTGTCTGGAAGATAAGATTACGGAGAGGAGCAGCCGATCTCGGGTGAATAGGGCTGGCAGAAGGAAGCTCGGGGAATACGAAGTCAGCAGGGAAACGCGAGGTGCGTCGAACTATCGGAGCCCGTCGAATCGAATAATTTCGTGCTCCCTCCGGAAACGACTGCTCGAACACGCGGAATATCTCCAAACGCGAGAATTAACGCTTACCGAACGTAAAACGCAAATCGAGGCAAATTTTGCCCCATCCCCCGTTTTTAGCACGGGTTTATATAGAATATTCGAGAGGGTAGCGAAGAAGTGTCTACGAAGATCGAAGAGGGGTCGAAAATTAAACTCAGTGTCTTCAAGGTATCGCGAGAAATTCTTGTACAATCAGCAGCTTCGGGGGTGAAGTCTGATCTTTCTCTGTCTAGTCGTAGCACGAAGAGAAAAGATTTCGTGGTGACGCGTCTGGAATGGTAACAGCGAAGCCCCTCGACAGATTTTCTAGAAATGGATAAAATCGCGGGGATAGAAATTAACGCGAAAAGAGGAGAGATTGTAGGTTCGGGGCAGATTGAAAGCGTAATTCGAGGCCGGTAATTTACCGCGAATTTCCACGGGGAATCATACCCCCCTTCGTCATTCGAACTCGATTTTTACCAGTCGACTTCGGGACGAAAGGAGATCAAGAATGGAAACGCGGTCGGAGAAACGAGCGAGCTCGAAATCGGAATCGGAGGATGGGGAGATAGAAGGAGATGGCGCGGGACAAGATAAAATGAACCACAGATCCCAGGGACGATGGAGGGGGAGGAGGGGAGGGGGTGGGATGAAAATCTGGAGAACAGGAACGGCGGGCGGATACATGAACGAAGCCAAGCAATCGCGCTTGGGAATAGTAATCCGCACTCTGGATGAGTCGCGCTTTGTCCGACGACGAGAACCAGACACACCTCATTTTCACCCGACCGGTAGAGTATCCTTCCCCAACCGGGGGATCTTGCTAACCCTTTCTCTCCGTCCCTCGGTCCTCTTTGGTTTAATTTTTCCGCGATTCGTGGGATCGTCGATGGGGAGCTCTGGTATCCAGTAATCAGGATCCAGGGAGGAAACTCGTTAAGGGCTCGCTAACCGAGGAGAATGGGACACTTTGATAAAAAGATTTAATTCGAGGTAAATCGGGGACGCGTCCGACTGTCCAGGAAAATTATCAACGGAAGATTTCGCCAGAAGATTCACGGATGAAATTACTTTTCAGTTTTCAAACTAAAATCTTCAAACTAAATGTACTTTATGTAAATTTATTCAGATCGAGGGATGCTAGCTTTCTTCTTAGCACAATTGTTCTAACGTGTATGACCAGAGAAGTCTCCGATACGAATGGTCCAGCAGAAACGGACGATTCGGCTCGAAATGAGACACTTTGAAATTCCAGCGTATCGAAAACACTGTATTACGGCGGTGTGTTACTTCATCTTTCGCCGCAACCGCTCGGGAAATAAATTTTATTGCAAAGGGGGGCTTCTGCGCGTCCCCTGGAAAAAGAACGCCCGACCCGTGCCGCATTGCAGGTTTATTGAGTCGTCGTGGGATACGATTATAGTCGTTTGTAAACTGTGCATACCCCCGCGATATGCATAAACGTTCCGAACGAGACGAAATTCGTGTCGCGTTATATAGCCCGCGCGAAGGCAGAGCCCGGGATCGAGTATCGACCTAAGAATCCTTGCTAAAGCTTCTAACCGTCGTTCGCCTGCGAGGAAAAATTTCCATTCTGGGTGTTGCTCGACCGAAGGTAATCCTGTCTCGTCCGATTTTTGAATCCTGACATTGGGAGTCCCGTGGTACGTGCGAACAATGAGATGTCAGCGAATGTTTTTCTCACCTTTGCACTTTGCCAGACAATTCCGTTTTAGAGTTTCAATCTTCCAATTACTGATGAACTTCGTCAAGCAAAATCGAGGGAATGTATAATTCTCGAATAGAATTCTAGACCTATATTTACCTGGACAAAGATACCCAAGCCTAGGGTAGACCGTGAAGCTCACAAAACAGCGACGCGATTATAATGACACTGTCACATTCGCCTAGATTTTTCTACGCCCAGGATTTCTAATGAAGCGCTACAGTCAACGGGTTCGTGGCATTAGGTCATGCCCCCCCCCCCATTGTCCCCCCGTATCCACGTGTTTTTTTTTCCCAAGAATAGGAAGGAAACCGAGCGGAGAAACTACGAGTATAATGACGTGCCGTGAAATCCACCTCTGAACTGCATCAGACGATTACGGGACCGGTGCGCACAGTTTTCTAGATTGCACCCCACCGAATATTGCAGACAGACTCCATTAAACTTCATACGAGACAGGGATGGAAGCTTTAAGGGACGGAAGACAGAGAGAGAGAAAGAGGGGTGAGTCGTGGGGCATATGGAAGTCGGCGAAACTTTTCCACGATTATCGAGGGACGTTCTTCGGGCTGAAAATATGGGGATGGTTGAGCAACAGGGACATACCGAAACGAGGAATATTTACCAACGCTGCTGGGAGGACGAGACGGTATGATAAACGGGACGAAGCTCTTATATTCCCATGACGATCATCGTTTCTGATATTTATGCGACCCGCGAACTGGTCGATATGAATATTCAGTATTAGCCCCAGGAAAAAAAAACAGCTTCAACACTGGCCATGTCTGCCATGTCAGGAGAATACCTCGAGGAATCGAAGTTTCTCCTTTGATAAACCGTAAAATGAAAAGTGTTCATTTGCGGTCGATAGAAGCAATCAAGGTGTCGCGGCGAGAGAGGAAATCGAAAAGACACGACGTCTCGCGAGCGAAACCAAGTCGAACTTGGGGGACGATCCTAGTGTCGTTCCATTGAAAGACGAAGAAAAGCGTTCTCTTTGCACGATCTTTTTCGATTTCATTGTCCAGGGGATCGCGAGGCGGTGGTGTCCTCGTTTTGTCCCTTTAGCTTCGAGACGCGAAAGGGCGCGTCGATTCGGGTGTAGCATTGTCGGCCTCGCTTCTTTTTCATTAAACCGATTGAGTGGGGACGGGCACGAGGGAGGGGGATAGGGAACATGTTTCTTTTACTCGAAGAAATGTCCCTCTGGCCGATAAAGGCTGCAGCGGCATCGTTATCGGCGTGTCTTTGTGCTTTTGATCGGCCAGTTCAAAAAGTCTCTGTCTCATTTTCTCTCTCTTCGACACGGACGGTTTAGTCGATACACGAAAAAAACCAGGATACCCCCGCGACGATCGAAGAAACGGGTGGGGCGGGGGGCAAAAACGTTCATTAAAAAAGGATCGCGTGGTCCAATCGTTCGTGAAAACGGGGTCCGGTTACCGTCGATCGAAGGACACACCGAGTGGAGTCGGCGTTAAACGAACGATCGGCAGATTCCACGGGTAGAGATTCGGAAAGCAATCGACAATGGATGGCATCGAGGCGACGCGCCGTGGCGAACTGTGTGGGGTGTGGGGGGTTGTTGGTATCGAACAAATGACAATAAATGGCATGACGCGACACCGAAGACGGTTCCAATTTATTCCCGGGAGGCAGTCTCGGTCGACAATGTCAGCCGTCCTTTGCCGCCCCCCGGCTGCAACCCCTTGGTTAAAATATCGAAAATACATCGGCCGCCGTCGCCGTCGTCGTCGCCCGGAGAAATCAACGCCGGCTGATTCTTGCATGCCAATACATACACGATGACTGGGCAAACAGAGGAGTCTTTTTACTTCCCCGATATTTGTGTACCGATTACAAAACGAAGAGCGGGTCAGGGCAGTGATTCGTGCTACGCCCAATAACGCGATGACGGTCGAGCGAATAGACGATGGGGAAATACGTGGTAGTTTCGATTCTTGTATTCGAAATGTCCATTTATTCGTCAATTTTTCTTCCAGTGAGTACATTACATACAGTTACTCGATTGTTTACAAATTTCAGCTTCTCTAACGGCTACGGTAAAGTTTCGATGTGTGTCTAACTATATCACTTGTGTAGGGTGATAGAATACGAACATTCATCGCTGATTTATTGTAGATGTCTCGATCGATCGATTCATCTACTTTTGGCTTACCACATGCTCGCGTAATCGACGAATTCCCGTATGGACCTATCGAGGCGGTAGAACGGAAGAAAGCCCCCGTACTCGGCTCGTTTCCACCGAAACAAGCCAAGTGAAATTACCAAGTATGATTCTTGCCGCTGCTGGTCCGCTGAAATATGTATGAAAGCATAAGCGTGTGATGTTAGGCGGCGCGGACAGACGACGTGCGCGCGCGTGTGTGTCCTCACCAGGTCCTTCTGTATATATTTCTCTTGGCCCTTTGAGTTATTATTCAAAGCAAATCATAGCCACACCGCGGAGGATTAAGCTTCCTTTTACATGCACGAAGAGCTTGGTACAAGGAGACGATACTGGATTCTCGGGCCTCTTCATCACACCGGCTGCCGTAAGCCTGCGACCCACCTCTTTCGTGTATCCTGGGCCACGGGTTCCTGTTGTCTTGATCATTATCGTGGGATGGGGGATTACATTTCGCCCCAGTGGACGATGACTTTCTAATGGAGATCGGTCTCTGATGTCATACTTTGGTGGATTTCAGCAGTCTTTTCTCTATCCCTTCGAAATCTGTAATTCGTAGAGAATATTTCGAAATTATATGCTAGTATCCGAGAGCAATTGTCACTCGTAATATACGTATGGGTCCCTTCGAAGCGTGAAAATTTCGGCCGAGTTCTTCGGCGACCTAATCCCTCGTTTATTCGTCAGAGAAATCGTGAAACGGTCCCGTGATTTGTGCAAACGAATGCAAGCGGCAGGAGGCCACGATGGACCAGCTGTGACAGAGAGTGAAAATTGCTGTCCCGGGGCGGGGGCAGAGGGCGGTGGACTAACGTCCTTGTTTCCCCCTTCGGTTACTTTGATGTCTTTGTCCCACTGTTTCCTTATGCCGTGGCCGTTTGCCTCTCCGGACCGTATCTAACTCCGTTTTGCTACCTTTATCCCCGGCCCTCGTCTATCTCGTCCTCGCGTTACGAGGGTATACCGTCCAGACGAAAGATGAAACGGAAGAGGGGGGTACCCCCGTGATGTTTATGAATGAGCGGTCTTACGATTCGTGCTGTCCAATTGACTCCTGAAAGTCCTCTTGAAAGTCTTCTACCTCCCCCCTCTCGTGACCAGGTCGCTGGAAATAGCGTTCAATCGACGGGAGTTATATCAACTTACTTAGCTTTCTGGCTCATCCACTTGATAACAATTTCCATCAGTTGGCACCGTTTCGTAGATACGAGGTATGTCCGGAAAGTATCCTTTTTTTGAATACATCTTTCTAATGGGTATATTCATCATTTAAGGATAACCTTTATGAGCAAAGAAGGTTCTGGCTTCCAGAGGGAAGTAAATTGAAGGGGACATCGTTGTTATTGACGAAGATTAACCCTTGTTCGTGCTCGACCCGATTGGTCGAGCGACAGAAGTTTCTTTGTCGTCTGGAATATTATGGTACCGCGTACCAGGTGTGATAGATATACATCCGAGTGTTGCGCAGGAACATGCCGCCACGCCATACTTATAGACCCAGTACCTATATATGTAGTATATGTATATGTATATACTATATACGCGGTCCCTGTTCCCTGCAGAATCTGTACAACGAGCACAATGGTATTGTGTACGGACCACTATGAGTTATTACCCCTCCAGTCTGTGAGGTTCGCCCGTCTCGACCGCCCCCTTCGCAGACATAATTCAACACTCTGCACAACGTGAACGCGCGAGCGCGTGGGCCTTCAACTTTTGTACCATGGGCCGTTTGATAGTGTTTCATTACATCCCTTTTATCTATAGTTCCCCGGCTACTTGTCGCTACGTGTACGCCCCGAATAAGGTTCTCTCTGCCCCACCATCTTCCGCAAGCACCGGGCGAAAACTTGCAGAAGTTTCCTTCGTCGAGGGTCGCTAGAGTCGTGAGAAAATTTCGGAAATCTTTGACTAATGGCTTAATTAATGTCGCCACCCTCGGTTTTCCGCTCTCTTGACACGCTCGAGAGGAGATTCTGAGGACCTAAAGGAGGACAGAAATTGGACCGTTGAAATCTTCATCGATCAGACGTTCGAATACGGTTGGTATACCGTGTCCGATTATCATTTGCTGTTTCTACTTCTAGTAGTCACTGATCGTGGTACAGTGTTATCTATGTTCTGTCGATCCCACTATCTTCTGTCGGCTTATATTAGATTGCTGGGTGGAACAAGTAACCTTATACCTCAGTCGAAGCTTATAGGCAGTAACGGAAGTGGAAGTGACCATTAATAGTCAGACGCTGCGAACTAAATGGCGTTCAAGCGCACTCGTACACGCGATAAAGTTTCAGCAATCTTTGACATACTATTCTGTAGTTTAGCGTGTAGACGATATTATCGTGGACCAAAGAGTATACCAATCCGTGTAATAATAATAACAGTATTTCAGTTACAGCCTGAACAGTTAAACAAGTTATTTCGACGGTAATCGATGGTACCATTAAAACGGCAACCGAATCGTGACTGTAGTTTACTCGTCCCGACACCGATTGTCCGCTAAATTTCTATTTGCCCTGCCGAACGACTATTTCCAGTCGTTCCCTCGCGCTCCGACAGTCTTTCATAAACATTTTCGCCGATCGTGAACTCCGGTATTCCAAGACCGTGGCTCTGAACGCTACAGTGCTCTCTCTCTCTCGTGTCTTTCTGATTTATCCTCACTGGAGGACAAACAATCAGAGGAGCTGCTCTTGACGAGCTCACAGTGTGCTCCACGACGACGAAAATCGGATGTAAGTATCGACGTCGTTTCGCGAGTTTGCTCTTCCCATTCCCCGAGCTTCGTAAATATTGTTCGACGTTTTCAGTTCTCGAGACTGTCGCCGCGTCTCACACCAATCGCACAAAAAAGACACCATTCCGTTCTCATAATAAAGACTCCACTCGATTGTTCCCTGCCTAATAAATGTTGCCTTTGGTTCCCGATAAGTAGATTGTAAGATTGAACGGTCAGGAAACTATGAGAATAAAAGGGAGTTTGCTTCTTTCGAAACGTCCATCATTCCTGATTTTCAGTAGAGCTACGAGTAATTAAGAGAACTTCGCTCATGGGGTGGGCCTCAAAAAGTTTTAATTCTCTCCGTGATGGTCTCTCTCTCTCTCTCTCTCTCTCTCTCTCTCGATCCGTATATTAAAACGCTTATTCGAGAATAATAACTGGAGACGGACAGACGACAGAGAGGGAGCAGGGGCTCGCGAGAAACCGATACTCGAGCCAGAGGAGTTGGCTGCAGACTCGTGGTGTGGGTGTGTTTGGGTTATGTGCACGAACGACCGAAAAATCGATCGGTGTCTTTGCCCGTATACCTACTTTCGTTTTAATGGGCTCACCACCAGCGGCGGCAGCGTGACACGACGGGGGTGGTGACTGTACAAAGGATTTCGCGGTTTCGTGCTGGGGCGCCCGCGAGCACTCGTGTAACCATCGAAAACCTTTTTTCCCTCTCGTTCTTCCCGTTGTGTCGGGTGGAGAACGGTTGATTTTCAAGCGGAGGGTAGCACCCACTGGCTGGTTTCACGGACGCCCGCGCTTATTGTGTCAAGCTTCCCTTTCGCCGTGTAATTTCTGCTAAAACGCGCGATGAACTGGGCCAGATATCGTGGCCCACACCCTCTCCGACCACCATCATCCCCCTTCCTATAGATATACACACACGTTTCACTGCGTGTTTTGTGCTTCGGCACGACCGCCGATCGATCCGGTTATGCCGTGTCTGCTGCCGTGTGTGTGTGTCGAGTTATGCCCGCGAACTCCGTTCCGGGGAGATTGATCGTGCCTCGGTGCAATTCCACATGTTTTGAGAGGTGGCTGCCTTTTCTAGGCGTTGGCTCCCAGAGAACCATGGATTAATATCGGTTGTGGATCTCGAAACGACATGGAAGCCGGTTCACAATCGATCCATGACGGACAATTACGCAAGAATTGCGATCTTATTTCTCGTAAATGGGATAGCACGGCTGGATAGTAGTGTCTCCATAGTAGATCGTAGGTCAGGACATAGTAAAAAGCGGAAGAATTGAGATTGGTGCCTCTGTAGGAAGAATTGAGATCAGAAGTTGAGAGCTTGTTGAGTGGGAGATTGAGATTGTAAAGCAGAAGAATCGAGTCGAAATGCCTTTTAACCATTTAAGCAAATGCGACCAGGAAATGGAAGCAGAGATCTATAAGAGAACCGAACGTCGGGAATCTCGAAGTCGTAGACAGTATTCGCAGTTTCTCAGTTCCAGAAATGATCGTTATTAAACGGCAGGTGGATGTATTTAGCGGATCCTCTCTCTGGTTCCTCGAGGATATCCGGTCGTCGTTTTTGCCTCGGCGTTCCGGCGAAATCTTACGCGGTTTCTCACTTGCGCCCTCGGAACATTCTCACGGATCGTCGTTACCGCGGCTACGAATGGAAGATCACGCTTTCCCATGCCGTACACCGTTGCCCGTTTACGAGCTATACGAAATTAACGACACCGTCTACGTGCTTCCGCGAGAGAGCCGCCTTTACGAGCCGCGCCGTCGCCGCCACCGCGAAAGCAGAGAGACGCGCGCCTCCGAGACAGATAACTGGGTATCCCGGAAAATTTGCCTATTTATACGGAAGATTCATTCCCGCCGGCAGTGTCGGGTTCCGGGGTCGGCGGGTGGTGGTGTCGCGCGGATATTACGTCGGTGAATAAGGGGAGGGGGGCAGAGCGACGGTATCGATCATATTCGAGATAGAAGAGCCCAACTGCGTGTCGCGTTCTCGCGATGTGAATCCGGCACACGAGCACACACGCGGGACACACTGTACGGGCTCATTCAGACCAGACCCTCCCTGTCCTGAGGACTGGCGCGTCTCCTTTGGCGTTCGATCTACTGTTGGATTAAAGTCACTTGGTTACTAGAGATTTTGTGCATTTGTAACGCATAGATCTCTGTGAAATATAGTAAAAGGCAAAACTTTCATCAGATGCAACGAGTTTTCTAGTTTATTCTTAACCCGATGAAGTACTAGTCCGCAGTCTAGTAATAATCTTCTACAGCGATAGAGTTACAGAAATCATTTACAACTCGGCCAGCAATGTCGACAACTTTCGAACACTATTTCAACCAAGCCTCTAGAACGACACTAGAAAGGATTACGTAAACCTGTACGGTATGTAGGTAATCGTTCCCTGTGCTCTAGTATCCACCGTATGTTGATCCGACTATATCGATAGCGTGTTTCGCCCTAAGAATCCCCCGACACCGTACAATCCAGGGAGCAAAAGGACCGAAACAGGAACCGTAAACGGTCACGGGAAGAACGAATATGCACACGGATGGGCCACGGAAAGCATCGTAGTCTCCGTAAACGATCGTTTTAAGTGAAAATTCCTTACCGGGGCGAGGTGATTACGTCTTGAAGAGGACCAGCGAAATTGCCGGGGCATCGCGTATCGCTTTTAGAGCGGCCGACTCTTCCAGCGGTCGTTGCATCGCGTTGTTTTCTTTCCCACCCCTTTTTCTCTACATTTTTTCTCTCTCAAGGAGATAAAGGAAGACAGAGCTCTTTGCCACGCGGACGCTTTTCGGCCTCGACTTTGATCGCCAGCCAAAGAGGAAGCATCTCCTCCGACTCTGTGTTGATCGTCCATATACACGTGTACCTGTCCTCTTCGTGGCTGTTTGAGCTGTTCCCATTCCAGGCAACACGAGCCACTTTTTACACGGTGGAGAATTACCGAATATTTCTTGCGTTCTACGCCACGTACCAGAATCTCCGTAGTGGAATTGGATTCAATTCCACGCGTGGTTTAACCGGTTAAGAACCTTTGCTTCCACAGGGGGCCGTAAATTCGCGACACTTTATTTGCAACTTCACTACAGTTCAATCGCCTCCTTCACGCGCACTGTTACCTTTCGGTGGAACTGAATTGTGCTGCACAGGTAACAGAGTTTCAGTTTTTCCTCTGTCTCTGTTTCGTAACGGATAACTGGAATTGAATCTTCCCCGAGTCACAGGCAGCAAAAAGGGTGAAACACCAAAGGAAAAATCATATTCCGCCAGGAGGGGGATTCTTGTGCAGGAACGAGAGACGACGCTGTAAAGTTATCCGGTGACACTGCGCCACAGATACAATGTACCCACGTTTAATTTCGCAAGACAATGGCCGGGGCCTGAGGATTATGAATTCAGTGGTCCGTGACGGGAGAAAGAATATTTTTGTGTGCCATGGCCGTAGGGGCAGGCGATTGTAAAGCGATACGCCACGCTCCGTTTGTAGTGGCGCTCTTTCCATTGTTGTTCCCGTTCCGTTATTGTACGGATGGAATGACGGTGGGGGAACCACGCGGAAAACTGGCGCAACGGAAATCGGAGGGAGGAGAAAGAAAAAAAAAGACGAGGAGCATACCGCGCGTATCGAATGCAGGCTTCAAAGTAACTTCGCGTTTATTCCATCTGAGAATGACCCTTGCCTTCTGTCCGCTAGCTCCGTCCCCTCCCACGTTCTCTATCCATCGATTTTCTCTTATCGCTCGAAAGACTATTCCTCTCTAATTCAGCGAGTCTCCAGACAGTTAATAGATTCTTCGTGCTTGCGATATCTCTCCCTCTCTCTGTAGAATCTACCCACGTGTCCGAGGTTCAATGTAGACGTCATTTGGAAATAAATTGTGTTCTAGGTGACTGTCTTCCGATTGCATTTTCACTCGTGGTGAACCTTTTCACTTAACCGATAGAGGACCACGAATTTTCGGCTCGATTTCGAATATTTATAGAAGTTCTTGGCTATTCGTGTCGTCTACGAATCCGCAGATGTTTTTCTGGATATTCGATTATATTCAACAGTGGTAAAATATTCAGAAATCGGTATCGAAAGGGGATATTCGTGAAGAATATCATGAAAGTCAATAGAATTCTAAATATACCGATTGTTCGTTTAAATTCTTTGTTGCAAGAGAATCAGTAGTGTCTATTTCTTCTTCATGAACATTTATCTGACACTGTCCTACCTCGGTTGTACAAGCGAGTTTCGAAGAAAAATCCATCGCGCATGTTGCAAATCGATGTTTCGCGATGTTCGCGATTAGAACCAGGTTATATGTCGAGTCTGCTCCTCTACCCACACGTAACAAGAAGCAGAGCCAGCTACGTCCGATAATATCGCCGGGGTCACAGCTTATGACACATTCTCTCGTCTTCGTTCTCGTCGTCACCGTTCTCCGTGCGCCACCATTTGAACTTTACGATTGCTCCTCGTGCTCCCGATGAATTTTAATGACCGCGTCTACTCTAATTCCACTGGAGTCGTTTTCAACGAGTCACACACGCGAGTCGTCGGAGCGCAATAACAACTTGACCCCGCCTAGCCCCCTTAAAAAAAGGGTCAAACTCCGTGCGTTCCTGCGATGCTTCTCTTCTGTTCCGGTGTCTCGTTTCGCGCGATTCATCGAAACAGCTTAGGATTGCATCGTTCCCTGAGATACATCGTGGATTAATGGCTATATCGTGTCGTAAAGAGACTGGCTGTAAATTTTTCCGCCTGGTCATCGGGATCGCGAGGTGCAATGTGGGGCCCTCCTACTCGTATTCCGTCCACGATCTGTGACACCTATTCGTGACACGAACTAGTCCATTTCAGCCGTTACGAGTCCATATATAATCCATTTATCGAGCTGCGTTATAACCTGGCTACCAGTTAATCTATACGATTGCTTTTTCTCGTCTCCTCGCGATGCTTGGCAATTTCGAAAGCGTATAGAACACCTTTCATTCAGACGAATTGACAATGTTTTTCAATCGATCGAGTTTCAAAGAATTGACTGAGGAATCGTCTCGTAGTGGCTATACATATATAAAAATAAGTGGAAAGGAAAGGAGAGGGAAAAGAGGGAGCGTTTCTTCCTAGGCCTGCTAGTTAAACTTGTCAATAAGTCTTACCTAGCTGAACCTGTCTAGTAGTGAGTACAGAAGATCCACACTCACAATTCCATACGCAGGAAATCTGTATCAAGGTGAATCTAATCCCGTCTCCCGACATAAGAATCCTCTTTGAACTTCGAAAGGATTCAGTTCTGGACCCATACGTATTAAAAAGCTTTACGTCCAACTTCGAAAACACTTTATCTATACGGTGGAATTTCAACTTCGCGCGCACAGACCCCGGATAGGAGGCCTATTTCCCTGGTATAGATCAGAAACCGTCAGTTGGAATCGTTAAGTCGCTTCCGCAGCTCTCGCTACACTTCTCTCGAAACTCCACTTTCCAACGATTGCGTTCCGGCACGGCGATAAAGCATGCGTTGTACTCGAGAGTAGTCGGCCGCCAACACATGCGTGTGTGTGTATCGACGTACGTGCGGCGGCAATATCTTTCGAGTGGGTACCTAGTGTCTCCCACGGGAGTTATCCCGGATATCCCTTTTCGTCCTGGCGGGTGTGTGCGTCGGTGGGGTAGTGGCAAGGGTGGGCGGGTGGGTGACTTCTCCGATGGAAGCCGCGAGGATAAAAGTTTGCACGGACTTGATCGACTCGGTCTGAGAGACAACGAGCGCGCGGGAGGGTGGTTGGTGGCGTCGAACGAGAAGAAGGGGGTTTGGCTAAGCCGAAGGAGAAGCGGAGTCGAACGGTCTGCGAGAGCTGACCGTACGTTAAAACTCCCTCGGGTCGACCTTACCACCCTCGCCACTTTCAGTGGATCCTCTTCCCCCGAACGTTCTTCTCCTCCCCCCCCTTTTTACCATCCTTGGCTAGCCGCCCCCCTCGCGTCGAACCCATCGCCGTGGCAAAAGTTACACCATTACGTGATAGGGCGGTAAAGCTCGAAGGGGGTGAGAGACAGGCGGCGGGTCTAGCAGGTCGACTCTTTTCACGGCGTTCAATTCTTTAGGGGTAACTTTCATCTGTCGGGCATTCTTCCTGGGAACTTTCTTTTTTCCTGCTGCATACGGTTGAAAGATTCCGTGTACAGAACTCAGTGGAAATATTTATCAAGCACCCTCAGGGAGAACTGACGTGTTTTTACGTGTGAGTTCGGTGTAGCCTCTGAAGTTTTACAGAGAGTGGCAGGATCTTTTCTACTTTCGATCAAGATTATTCCTTTCTGCGTGTGGAATCTCATCGAACATAGGAGGGAAGACCTCTTAGCCGGGACACGGAAGTATCTTTCACCGAGCAGTCACGTGAGTCGTAAAATAAAAAATTCATTTCGTGGCTGCTGATGCCCGCGTTTCTCCGCGGCTACGTTATTCTGCCATTCGTCTCTCTTTATCTTGCGTATGGAGAAATTTTCATCCCTTTATTCCGCGGCGGCGGCCAGGATAAAGCCGGAAGGAATTTATCGTGTTCCATTTCCAATTTTCCGCCCGCGAGAAAAGCATTTCCCGAGGCACGTTAGCCGAAATTAAGATCCACTCGGTTTCTTCCCCCCTCGACATTTCAGCTTTATTTATTAAACGTTTCTTCTTCCCCCCCCCCTATTATTCTTTGATTCCCTAATTTTACACCGCGATATCGTACTATTGTGGTATCGTACGACAGTTCAATAATTCTTCTTAATTACCGGAAGTTCTCCAAAGTTACCAGAAACGGCGAAAAGGACATTAAGTTGGTCGATGATTCGATACTTTCTTCGCGATTCACGCAGTTCTTCGTTGTCTTAAAGGAGGCTCGAAACTATTTCCAAATGCTCCGATCCCTTACCAGAAACTTGTGGATATCGAATACAAGTTCCCGCGAGTTTCAGCCAGTTGTACAGAGTTCCATGTGCGCGCACTCGAATGTATGTCCTCGGAGCAGCGGGAATGGCGGCAGATGCGGTACCACGAAAGCACAATGAACCGTGGAATGGTGGCCGCTTTTAATGGCGAGAAGTCGTCGAATTCCATGGGTAGTCTGCTATCTAGGGAGGGAGATTCTTCTCGAAAGCATTCGGGGAGAGTTAGGGATTCTACCACGAGAAGGTGGAAAGTCTCGCGAATGGGCTGTCTCTGTCGAATATTCGTCCAGTCGGGTAACGATAGTCCGTGGGCAAATTCGTTCCAGCATCTAATACCTTCTGCTCTGGTATCGTATATTTTATGTCCGCTGAAATTGTAACTATCCACGTGACGCTTGTTCTCGCCGCAGTTCCCCTTCGGGGAGGGGGATTTACAGCGTGACACGAATATTTCTGTACCGCTTTAAAATTTCTCCCGCGGTGTCACGTCGTTCCACACCGGTGGCGAATACTTCAGATTTTGTCAGCGCCATATCGACGTAACGATTCGAAAAAAGGACAGGATGTTTCCGCGTTTTTATTATGGTTCAGACGTCCACTATGGTCCTGTAATGTCGCCTGTAAAATTTATAATGAAATTTCCCCTCTAGAGAGCTTCTTGATCCTCTAACACGTACTGTATATCGAACGATTCGGTGGACACGACGGATTCGCTCGTACCCAGCCGTGTTAATGGGGTAGTTGTAACGTGTAAAGTGTCTAGTCTCTCGTATCAGCGGAACAAGCTATCCTGGCGGTGTTGTAGAAAATAGGTGTGACTCACGCGTCGATCAGAAATCGTCGGTGCATCACCAATAATTTCACCGCCATAAGGTTGCCGAATTTTGACCATTTTCTAACTTAGACCACTTCTGTAACTTGTTATGTATAGGCTATTTATATCATATATTATCTATCGTACGGCGCAAATTTTTTACACATGACAAGTTACAGTAGCGATCCAACCTAGGTGATGGTCCAAATTCGGCAGTCTTACCCTATATCCACGTCCAAAAGCCGGCAAACAAACTCCTCAGAGTTCCACACCGGCACAAATGCGTTTATCGCGAGGGACTAGGGATTGGGGCCCGCGATAAAGAAAATATTTCCGTAGGATTTCAATCGACTTTAATGCAGAATCGCGGTAATCTTACGCCAAAAGCCCTAGAGGCTTGTAGTCGTCGTGGAGGGCTGATGGCGGCAGCAGCCACACCAGCAGAGATTCCGTCGGTTCATCCACCATTCTCCCCATCCCCACCAGCTCTCTGCTGGTTCCCTTTTCAGATAGACGTGGAGAGGTAGGGAGGAGGAAGTTGGTGCCAAGAAAGCACAGTCGGTCGGAGAGAACGGGCTGAAGTGGCGAAAGGGGAGAAGAATGCATTGGGCGGCGGAGGAATCGGGGCCGGGCATTGTGACGCGACCCGCCGGCAATTAGCGGACCCATTCAGAGAGGGAGAGCCCCACCCCGTGATTTCGGATGTCTGCTTGCCGCTCGAGCTAATGGCCCGGCAGAATGAAAGGCGGTCTTGGAGAAATTTAAAACACGCGTGTCCGACACAGGGCGAAAACCGAGTGAGGGAACCGGCTGCTGATAAAGGTCCCGTGGACCACAAGGAAACCTTCTCCTTTCATTCGGGGGCTATCGTCGATGACAATGGGATAATTCCCCGAGACGCGGAACACCACCCGCCGGAGAAGGGAATAATTTTCTCTTAGAAAACGCGGGTGTCCTCGCGCGCACGCGAGACGAGATTCCGATGCTTCGTTAGATCCGTATAGCTGTACACCACGGGATCTATTAAGACGGTCCCCGGGTCCGGGGAGGCTTTAGAAATTTCTAGCAAAGTTTGGCCGCGCCATTGTGCACGGTAAACAATGATCTCAGCTCCCACCATCCATCCCCCTACTCGCGGGAAGAGACATTCCTTAATTACCCGTTTATTAGCTACTCGTTTCAAGGTCTCTCGCTTTTTGACAAAGCCCCCTCTCGGTTATTGTGTCGGCAAGGATATCGACGTTGCAAGAGACTTTTTCTTCTCGATGAAAAATGACCTGTTACTCGTGAAACGGGAATTCGTTTGATCGATGCTTCTTGTACACGGGATCTCGAGTAGAAAGTTTCAGAGGTTGATGGTCCAGCAAAGGAGGACTCGAAACAATTCTATCTCGAGCCTATTTTAATTAAGAAGATAAGAGCTCACTTTTCACATTCGTTCCACACAGTCCTGTGGATGTTTGAACGCATCGCCGAAAGCGTGGTATCCGTTTCCTCATTACTCGCGCTGTCCCTTTTTTGCCTCCGGTCGACGTAACTCTTTGCCAGACGGAGCAGAGAGAGAGAGGATCGAGAGCTCGGAACTGGTAAGGGAACCAGCATACGTTCCAACGCCCCAGGAAGAATGATAGACCGTCGAAAGGGGTCGTAGTTATTCTCCAGGAAACCGTTTAGTTATCGCTGAACGACCATTGGACCCGGAGGCAGGCTGCGCGACCGGAAATGGGCAGCAGCAGCAGCAGCAGCAGCCGGACCAAGGGGACGTGGAAAAACGAAATTCCAACTGCACGTCAAAGTACCACGATTAGTCAGTGTTGACGGGCCGCGTAATGGCTACCGATGCCGAGGTTGCTCATACTCGTATTTCATAGCCGTCCCCCACCACCCGCCACTGCTCTCCGGGTCGTTTTAGACGTCGTCGACCGACGAGAGAGGTGTAGCCTGCTGGTGTGTCCTCGTCGCCTGTCGGCCTCCGCGACGCTGATGCTCCGAGGGTGGTGGTTGGGATCGTTTCATGGCTGAGCACAGCGTGTCTCGTTAGGAACTTGAGCTCCCCACCCTACCACCACCCCCGGTTAGAACCCACACTCTCTGGGCGAGGCCCTCATGGCTCGTCTAAAGGTCTGCTCGCAGAGTTTACCGAGGATTGGGGTAACTTTCGGCTATGACAGTTCCCTCCTCGGGCTTCCGATTACCCTCTCCTCCTTCTCCTACTACTAGCCCCTTCGTTCGTCTATCCCTCCTCGTCTTTTCCCGTCTTTGGACGCCCCTTTGTCCTCTCCGCCTCGTCCCGCGGCCGTGCACACCACCTACCCCGTTGTATCTTTGCCTATCCCCGGCATCGCTAACCAAGCGCCGCGCTATCAGGGAGACTGACCTCGGAACTGTCAGAAACTTCATCAACTTGCTTTCCTCCTACCCCGTATCACCTACCCCATGAGACCGTCCTCTCGCCGACTCTACCTTTCCCCCGGTTTCACGATTACCGCGTTTTCATAACGTCTCTGACGGACCACGCGCCCGTCCATTTGCATGCGGAACGAATCTCTTTGGGTGAAAACGTTACATCGATTTTATCCTGTTATGAGGTTGGTGGGGGAGAGCTGAAATTAATCGTCGATACATGCCAACTCGACCGCGAATTAAATTCCACCAGGAGGACGGGGGGAATATAATTTATGAGAGATCTGTCGCGGAGATTCGGTGTTCACGGTGTTTAGTTACAAATGATCTCTCGCGACGCGATTTTGCGGGAAAATTTTCTCCCCCTCCCCGTTCACGCTTTTCTGGTCGTGGTATGGAAACAAAATTCAACTCCGTATCCACCATTCTACCAATAATACGTCGAAATTGACAGAGGACACATTCAGTGGTTTCCTTGTTAGAGGCTTCACGAGGGGATTCTGACTGGATTTTCTTAGAAATCGCGCTATTCCACTCGCTTCACCCCCGATATGCTGGTCCCATCGTTTGACATCTCTCTCATTGCGGATACACGACATGCTTTCGACCCTATTTTGGAAATTCCCGATAGACCGGGCCGAATCACACGGGGGCTGAGCTCAAAATCAGACGGGACAGAGGGAGGTGAAGCACGCACACTCTCCTCGGGCTTGACGGAATACTGGCTGACACACGCGCGAAACCTCCGAATCCTAGATGTGTCTGACCCTTCCACCTGACCCAGGCCTGCCGTGCTTCCTCCCGTCGCGTTGCCCAAGGCATGACGGACGCCCGGAATACTTGCTGTAATTGATGATACTTGACGGCAACTGTTGCAGCCGAGCCGTGCCTCGAGAGATCACCGTTAGAGCCTCGGTGAAGCTTATCCTCAAAGCGTGTCGAGTGACTTTGGCGGGATCCGAGGACGGGCGTCGAAGTCGGGTGTCCGGTCTCTTGGAACTCTGTCACGCGATGTCTATTACCCACCCTGTGTTCCTGATCTCTGTGTTCGTGCCGATACACACAACTCTATTGTCCTTTGAATAACCTGCGTGATAAACGTATTTATCTGTCCCAGATGCGAATACCACGTGTCGGAGATTACGTGGTCTGACAATTGAATTATAAGACTGGTGTAAAAAATTAAGTTTAAGAATAATACAACTTAACTGTGTTCCCCTTGAAAGTACTACCTTTCACTATAAACACAGCGGTGCATGTGTTTTTGCCACTGCTAGAAGCAATTTTGGAAGTCTTCTAAAGTCAGGCTGCGAAGTAGAGTGACGGGCTTCTTCTTTACCTGTTGTGAATCTTTCTTTCACTTTTGGAACCTGCCAAAAGTCCCTAAAACTAGATTAAATAATTTACGACGACCATGGAGACACTTCAAATTGCGCAACCATCTCAGCTAAATCGTCATGAGAGGGTGAAACCTGTGCATATGGCGCCCAGTTTTATAATTTAATTGTTAGACCTCGTATGCGCGGTGCGGGTCGTCGCTACCTTAAAATTTGTATCGTAATCATAACTCAGTCCCGCGAACACCGTTCAACTCTCGAGTTCTCCAAGTTACAAAGTAGCTTCCGCTGGCAAGGTAACTTCTGGAAATATTAGACTTCTCCTAGCGGTCATTCATCATCCCGTATTTCGGAAGTAGTTTTAGGAATCTGTCTTGTATATTGGGGAGTCTTTTTTCCGCGAAAGAAAAAACGGTCTTTCGTTCCGATGTATTTTCTCAGTGTGTCGGTTGTTATTAACTTGACTGTGGGAAGATCGATTAGACTTCATTAGACGGTTGATTCTCGATTAACGATCGAGGTAGAGAGAGACTTTTTTATTGATGGTAAGGTAGACCGAGTGAGCACCGGAACGGGCTTAACTACCAATTAATACTGCGACGCGTGTACCACCGTTTCGTTTCGAACTCTCGGGGAATCTAATTTATCCCGGCGCGGTGGAATTTGCGCGACGGGTTGTATCTGATTTTGGCAGAAGATTGCTTACCCCGCGTTACCTGAACGAATGTCCCGGCAACTCTGCCGGCGAGTCGTTAATCCAAGTTTCTCGTTCGCGAAATCGGGCATGGAAAGAGTAAACGGAGCTACGCTTGTCCTTTAAATAAGGAATCCTTTATTAGAAAAACGTTTCGGAACGAGCCGGGGGAATTCGGGGGAAGTAACGGGGTTGAAAACGGCGCCGAGGAGCCAACCTCCTCCCCAACCCCCTTTGGCCCTGTTCCAGTCACCTTTTTCGGGGCCGCAGTTTCTCCGTCGTGCGCCAATGTTTTCCGCTTCTACGGGAACAACTAATCCGTTCTGTTCTTCATTAACGGAGAAAATCCTTCACGTGCCTGTTGGTTCATTCTTTTATTGGCCGACGTCCAAATGCCGTCTTATTCTGCTCTTTTCCGCGACCCCTGCGCGCTCTTACAGCGACTGTCTACAGTTTAACTGAAAATTACCCGCCGGGAGAGAGAGAGAGAGAGAGAGAGAGAGCCTGTCCGTTTAAAAACTATTATCAACCTGCTAGCCCACCTAGAAGCACCTCGAACGTCTGTCAGATCTATCTTTCAGAAGCAAAGCCGATGAACTCGACCTCCCATGAATATATTCATTTTACCATTCCTAACATACTGTGTATGTCTACCGAGTTGATCAGTATGGCCTCTGGCCGATGCAAATAATTCAGTACGGCTACGAGTCTATATTAGCACGGTAGAAAATGTATCCAGTTTTCGAAAACTAGCCCTTTGTGTGGACAGTAGTCGCTGGCAGGCTTCGCCATAGACGATACTCCGTTTCATCCAGGGTATTTTAAATCTGCTTGTGTGTCGCGAGCCAATAGAAGCTCCTGTGTTCAACTGTTTGTATGTAGTTGGTACGATCCGTCCGTTGGTATTGGATTCAGAGATACCAGCCGAAGCGTAGTGGGGCGCACAGTCGAGCTTTACAAGAGTTACGAGCCATTGATAGCGATGCTGTCTTCGTCTGGTTCCCTAAACGAATCCCGTCAAGTTCGCATAACTCAACAGACAGTCTGCTGCTGTTGCTGCGTTGACGTCTATTTTGTCCGGACGGGGGTGTACACGACAACCGTCCCGACGAACTACTGCGAAAACAGGAAATTCCTGCTCGCTTCCGGCCTGGGTAGGGGTGGGAGTGGGGTCGAAAGATAAAGGAAGAGGAGCCAGCAGAGGATTCATTGTAGATTGTAGATTCACGCCCGTTTCCCCCCTCTTTGTCTCTCGCTCCAACTTCGAATTCACCCCCTTTTATTCAACCCTCCTCTCTCTGTCCCTCACGTCCGCTTTGTTTTCTCCTGCTTTTCGCTCTTTTTATTTTGGTTTTATTCCTGTTTCTCTCGCCTGATCTCGTTTTTTTCCGTTTCCGCTTTCCGCCTTCCCCTCCCTTTCACCCCCCCTGTCGGTTCGCAAGCATCGCGATGCTTGCGAGAGTTAAAAGTTTTTACTGCGAACAACAGCCGGAGATAGGACGTCGCGTAATTCCTCGCCCGTGGACGACGCTGTGTTGTACCGACAATAAAAGAGAAAACCGAAAAAGACGATCGGGAAACGAGCCAGGGCGAATACCTCGATAGCTTTAGCACCTTTTGCCCGCTAGTCGTCCCTTCCTCTTCGCGGTGTTCCTGAACAGTGCACGGTGGCGTTTGTCTGACTACTATGGTCTCATTCTATTGACTCTGCTAGCGATCCTTTCCTTTCGCTGCTTTAAATACAGCAAAGCATCGATGAGTGTTCGAAGGCTCCTCGGCACCGAGTGAAATAGCAAATTATCACGAAGTATATCGTACATCCATGGCCCTCTTGCTTACAACACCGTTCTATCCCTCAACACAAATCCATTACTAAAATCTGTAGATAAAACAACATAGAAAATGAACCTATTTTTCTATTAGTATCTCGATACGACTATCCACGTAGTCGCAAACTGAAATCGACTCACCTTGCATTACCCTAATCCCTTTTTGTTCTCTTCCATTTCACAGTCGATAGTCACCCCCCGTTACGTGTACCAATAAAACGTAATTCCATGGGGGAGAGAAGGATAGGAGGAATACCTGCAAAGTGTTTCACTTTGCGTAACGAGCCGGAGTTCACGCGAGCCAGTGTACACGGAAACGATAACGCACGCGTAAACCGGTCGTATTTTGCGTCGTAAGCTCCGGTCCGCCCTGGTGTGACGATACAAGGTGTGCTCTATGGGGTTGTTGTTTCACGGGGTGTTTTCTGTCGTCACGGATTACATCGTCGTGCGGTAAGCTCGCCTCGCCGTGTCTAAAGAATTCCCGGGTTATGGCTTCGCGGTTCGCTATTCACTACCCGGAATAATTATGATATCGTGGAAGAGATACTGTGCAGGTCGCGCAGGGGAGTTTGGAGGGGTTGCTGGAAGGGCTGTGGAATAGATAAACCAAGTCACTCGTGGCCAGATGTTATAACTCGGTCGCTTTAAGACGCTTTCACGCCGTTACTTCTGGCAAGTTTTTATCGACACCCTATCTATTCACGATCAGAAACTTGGTTAATTTCTGTGTCGCCTTTAGTCACACTCAATCCCAATCGGGGATTGGAGTTCACTGAAAAAACACATACATTCAGTTCAGGGACCGAGGAAATTCCAACGAATTATGGGTCATGCTGTCCTGAATTAGTGACATCATCTGTAGAGTATTCCAATACGCCTGAATGGAAACCATATTCGAGATTTCAGTGACCAACACATTAGCTTAATTACTCCGGTATTACTATCTTCGGTGAGGAAGATATTTGACAATCATTCCATTCTGTAATATTGTAGGACTTACTTGAATGAAACGATCCATTTGGTGCTACAGGTACCACCTGTACGAAAACCGTACTCGGCAATAACCGCTAATTACGCTTCATTCAGGTCTTTTCTTAGTACAAATAATTGGATGAAGAGCTCAGTGACGTAACGAAGATTCCTGTTCACCTTCCTGAAAGGAGGATGCGTACCACGGAGGGAAGCTCTGAGCTTCCTTATTGTTCGTTCCTTCAAGCTTCACGTCAAAAATAAACGAGCCAGAGGGAGATAGAGTGCACGGCTGAGGGCCAAGTGAATTCATTAAGAGGCACGTTGCGCTGTTAAAACTGTTCCGACACGCGTGTCTGGAGATTCAAGGAGCCACACGGGAACGACGACGACGACAACGACGCTGTGAGCCCGGTTAAGGCGTTGCGTGCGCTAGAAGTTTCGGCGTTAATTGTCTCAGCCGAGGATATCGCGAGTTCATAATTCTCCCATTCGCTTCACCGAGGCCTCCAGCTGTTTAGTTATCCACCGGGACCCTTTCTTATGTTCTAGTTTCTCTAATTGGTCTCCGGCGTTCATATTTGACCGAGATGAATCGTGCGCTTTGGATTTTTCATCGTGGCATTTTCGGCCCGAACCCGCGCCTACTTCGCTAATCAAAGATACTCTAAAAATAGGGGCCACGTTTCCGGTGATTAAATTACAAGCGGTCAGTGTATTTCGATTTTCTTAAGGCGCTGCTCGATCAAAGGCGCCCCTTAATCAAACTCGACACAGTAAGAATCAAATTTCGGCCAGATACGGGAAGGGGTTGAATGCTCATCGAGCGGAGTTCGACGTCACTAAAGAAATAGATCAAAGAGGACTTGCTTCCTCGTTACTCGACCTTTTCCTCTCCGATTCCCGCAGCGGTTAGAGAGCGCCCCGTGCGCATTACGACCGCATTATCTTTCGCCGCCTCACGATTAATTCTTCAGGCGTTCCACGTGCGCGCGAGTCGGCGGCCTCTGCATAGGCGTAACCAAGAGCCAGCCCGTTTGTCCCGAAAATTTCTCGCAGCGCGTGTGCAAACGCGGTTATTTATGCCCCTTTTGCCGCCCGTTGCCTGGCTAACTTAGGTGGAAAGTTTCTGCCTGGCGAATCCGCCGATGCACATACATACACACACACACATTCACGTACCAGTCGCAGGGAGTTAAACGGTATGATAAATGGTATCGCGTTCGCGCGTTCGCGACTCCTCGTACGAGTGACTTCGCCAATGCATCAGCCACGCCCCCGGAATTAATCCTTATTAACCGATAGGAGAGCTCGAAGGAGGAGGGCTGCGCGCGGGAACGGCAACTATTCCTGAAATGGAATTTCCTGGAAAGTGGCGCGCACCGTGGTGGTCTAATAACGGCTCTCTGTCGGTCCTAAATGATCGAAGTTGCGTAATCGTGCTAAGACAGAAGCGATCTTCCGAGAGACAGTGCTATTTTTCCTCCGTTCGGACCGTTTGCAACGACATCGAAGCCATTGGGATTCTGTGCTATTTATATCGTTCGTTTACTCTTGTAAGTTTCGTAATTGAGATTCTTCAAATAACTTGTAGATTACGCGCGATTCAGAGCTATCCATACGTTTCTCTACAATCGCTAGGGATAGACTGTACGGAAAGGGCACGAAGAAACGAGCTTTTTGTTCCTCGATCCATACGTGTGTTATTCGCTGAAAATAGGGAAGTAACGGATCCAGAGGGGCGAACGATTGCATGAAAATATTGTGGTTACAAAAAATATGCCTAAGTACTTTTACACGTTTCGCCCACCTTCCCATATTCCAAGAAAGGCTCGTGGATTCAGCCCAGGGAGTCTAATCAATTATAAAAGCTGCAAGAAAATCAGAATTATTCTGCAGTTTATTTCTGCAAGGCACAGAGCCTCGAAGAGATTAGAAGGGGGCTATGGCCTGGCCAACGAGGCCTCGACGAACACCTCGTCAGCGAGGGGATTGTACGAGACGTTTCATTTGCAACGGAAGCAACGTTCGGCAAGACGGGGGCTGCCGGGCGGAACTTGCAGGCGGATAATTCAGGACGTGACGTCACCGTCGCTCGTCTTAACAAGAGTTCCGGCAGCGCTTTTCTCGGCTAATCAGATTTCGCTGGTTCCTCGCAGGACCACCGGTGCAAGCGAGCGCGAAACTACAATCCAGGCGGAGCAGAGCCTCGCTATCGTACCCAGCGACCACCATTGTTACCCCTATATATACAGGGTGCCTCCGAAAGTTGTATGTACAAGCAGACACGAGGTGATTCCTCATATGAAGATAAGACAAACATGTAGAATTAAATTTTGTCATTTGAGGCTTCGTTTTGGAGAAAATCAATTTTGAAAAAATGATAGCGGCGAGCTCGATAAAATCTGCGAGGAGGACACTTTATTTTCGTAAATCCCACGATTGAGTGGCTCCAGTAGGGGGTTATTTAACCGGAGGATGACTGGAGACTACACATTTGTCTGAAAACAAACTTAACTCTCGAATGAGCTCAGCTTTAGAACAAATAACGGAGCGCAGAGTACGCTTAACAGAGTCACAGGACAACAGAGAGAGAACGTATATCAGCAAGAATTGCATTGTATCAGGAAGACGTACAAATTTTTACAAAATGTTAGACCGAATGTTAATTTGCCATAAATTTCAGTAACTCGTGAGACCGAGGTGGTAGGAGACCCTGTCTGCTACGTCACTTTTTCCGAGTTTGCTCGTGAGTATACAAACAGACAATCTAAATTAGGAAATATTTGTTGTGCGCAGCATTTAAAAATGATCGCACAATTATGATCTGCTTGTTTGGGTGGTGGTTGTCGACCGCCTCGAATAAAGCGAGGCAGGAGTTATTAAACAACGCGTTCAAAGAGGCTTCGGCGTGTGAATGGTCCGCAAATAGAAATAATAGGGAAGTTCCCTTTGGACGTTCCGTGCCCCGCCCAGCGATAAAAAAAAGCATAATTCCTCGCGGCGTGTATCGGCGGCACGGCCCACGTTTGTGCATACCTTTATTAACTTGCAAATGACGGCAGCCTGTCGACCCCTTTATCGATCCGTCTCCCTCCGACCGTGGAGACTGCTCGTGGCGATAAGTCGGGAGTCGATGGACTGCGCTTCGTTCGGTAAGTAACCAGCAAAGGAGAGAGCTGTTATTACGTTTAACCGGTGAAAATAATCCAGTCGATCGGACTCCGTGAACGAGGGAGCCTACGGGGAAACGCGCGGAATGAAAATTGCGAAACTCGGCCACATGGGTGAAATATTTCCCGCGATGGAATATTACGCAGAGATCCACGGGATTCCCCCCTTCCCCATAGGAACAAATTGTTGGCTAAATTCTTAATCGTGTAGCCCGGGTAAAAATTTGCATTCAACTGGAAATTCAAATTTAAAGAACACTTACGTCTACACCCCTTTCTCCCTCCTGTCGCATGTAATTATTTAAATAGCTGTTCAGGTGCGTTCCCGTTGTTGTTTAAACATCAACCTGCTCGGTCCAATAATGTGTTTCAACCTGGTACGGTCACGATCCACTTGGAAAACACTGAACCACTGTCGACAGCTAGAATTTATGTAGACAAGGTATTGCGATAATTCACTCCTAGCCAGCCGGTAGACCTCATATTTAATATCCATAGAGGCGCACAGGCGCAGGACTCTGTTCTTTAAGGTATCGATTGTCGGATAGATTGGCTGTCAGCTATTGATCAATCTGGGAATGCTGGAGCAAGCTTCCCCAAGACTTTGGGCGTTGATTGATCGAGGGAAGCTTGGATGATCATTCTTCCTTTGGTTGAAGAACCCAGTGTGTGTGACGATGTAGATGATGTTCTCTTCTACAAAGTCTCTGTCCATTAACATAGTTAAACAACTGGGAACTAGTACGAATATCTTTGATTCCGTTCAGTAGGTGCGCTAATATTTTTAGCCTTGAAAGGCCGTTACGAATATAGATTCTCACAGAAGGAATACCTTTGTTCAAAGTCGAGCAGAGTCGAAGCTTACGGTTTAACGCCTGGCACGCTGATAATATTCATCAAGCAGGAAACACGACGGTGGCAAGGATAAGTGAGTTAAGGGCCCAGACACAACAGCAGGAGCAGCACGGTGGCGGGCCACGGTTTTGCAGGTGCAATCTCACGTTGCATCTTTAGTATCGAGGCGCGCGTTACGACACTCGGTCTAGCGTGCGAACCGTTTACTCCCGTCGGGTACGGTTCGGTTCTATTGTTATGCGCGGGAATAAAATTTAAGTAGACGGCCAACCCGGAATATCGTTCGATGGAACTTTACGGGCATCATTTCGCATCTGGGGAAGTGTGCAAGCTCGAGAAAGAGAGAGAGAGAGAGAGAGAGAGAGATACACACGGAGGAAGGAAAACGAAAAAAAGACGAACCGGTTCCGGTGGAACGCGACCGGTTAATAAATCACTTCGGGCGAAATCGTGCGCGGTATTAAGTCGCTGATAATGCGGATTTGATTTGCTCGATCGACAGCGTATTATTGTGCTCGTTGTCGGTGATATATGTGGCCGATAGAAATCGCTTCCGGTGAAATATACGAGTCGGTGCACCGCCGCGGCCGAAAATCGTCGTTTCTGTTCGAGTTATAGACAGATCGGTATCGATTTGTCTTGAACGGAATTCTGGTCGATTGCTTGGACTTGCCAAACGTCTGGATACTTAATGAAAGCTTATAGATCTTAATCGTTGCGACAATAAGCTCCTGTCGGACTTATTAATTCATCAACGAGCAACGATTAACTGTTAGAATCGGCTTGTTTGAGGGTTTTGTCGATGGTCTATTAGTTTCTCTGTCAGCGATTCCGTTAGGGGATCATTTGTCAGGTTTGTTCCAGGATTCTATTCGAATGCCCACAGAGTTCTCATGGATCCCTTTCGTAATCGCGCTGGATAACGGGAGTCTACGATAATATCGGGCAAGGATCGCGTTACTTCACCAGGAGATCCGTGGGGAGGGAGTCTTTCTTCCCGTTCCGGTATTGTTAGATCCTAGTTTCGGACCGGTTCTATCGTTCCCTTTTCACCAGCAGACGATTCGAAACGGCGTGGCGCCGTTCGCTCGAAACCGTAAGCATAATTGCGGAGTCTTGTCTTTGGAAACTAGGTAGCTTCAACGATCGTTTCCATCGTCGCTCTCCTCCTCCCACCGCCTTCCCCTTTCCCCGTACCTGCCAGCTGAACCTACTAATGAGGAAATTACAGCATCCGCGTGTAATCGATAACGAAGTGTCGGGCGTTGAATGGATGCACCCGGAGCGGCGCGCGGCGAACTTCCAACTTTAGATTATTCAGGTGTCTGACGCTCGGAAGAAAGATGAAATCCATACTGGGTCGTGATCGTAATTTCCCTTGACCCGAAATGAACGCAAGTGGCCTGTCTCCCTTTCTCTTACAGGTATATAGGATGAATCCAAATGAGCGTCAGTTACCGAGAACAAAGTCTCTCACCGAACATCCGTCCTCGATCCTTTTGTTTCTCGGATATAGGCTAAGATGATGATCACCATGGCAGCGTTGGCGGTTCGACAATGATAATATTGCGACGTGGTGATTCTCCCTCTGAAACAGTTCTCCAACCACCGGATCCGGGTCGTATTTAATAATTTCATTTAGAATTCCCTCCGCGGACGGGGAGACCTCGATCGATCGACCGGGTTCGAGAGAATCGTAGGTACGCGGTGGTGGTCTGGTGATATTTTCACAGAATTCCAGCAATTTCGTCTGTAAGTTCCGCCAACCTCGTTGTATTTGTTTTACAAACAAAACTCTTGCGCTGCGAGGATCCGCGAGCGAGTACTACTCTCCATCCGCGCATTAATTCACCCTAATTACTTTTCAGAATTTAATTTCGTATTTGAGACACAAAACAATACCCACGAGTAATTTCTACCGCTGACGACTAACGCATCACCTAGCAGCTATGGGACTGTTGTATTTACTTGAGCAGACGCATTTCGTTACCTTGCTGGCGATTTAAGAATCATGTTATTTCTTACGTAGTAAACATTGCGGACTGAAATTGCATATGTAAGTGGTAGGAGGTGATTATACATATAAAAAAAATAAGTCGAAACTGAAGAATGAATTTTTTAAGTAGAAACGGAATGTAGCGAACAGACGCGTTAGCCTAGTCCTATTAAATTGCAGATATTCAAACTCAATTATCTCGGAGACAGAGTATCGAAAGAAAACATTTGATTGTATATTTTCCGTTCGTTTATGCATGTAGAATAACCTCCGGTCTGGTTGTACTAACCAACCTGAGACACCTTATCTACTACGATCGAGTAAAGTCCTCTCCTGTTGGTCTGACCATTACTTCCCTTTCCACTTAGAACACACAACCGTAGGTATAGTATGATTTGTTTACTTGTTATCTGAAATAACAGAGACACTTCAGGTGGACAGTATCGGGACAAAAGGACCGTGGGCTTAAAAATACATATACAATTCCTTGAAATATTTTATTAACACTGACCAAGATACAAATATAACTCTGCAGCGAATCGGTTGACATTATTATATTTATCAGACACTGATATGTCGCGCAATAATTTGAACCGCACCATCCAGCGTACCGGAAACAAGCCGCCGCCGCGGAAAAGCGGAATTAAACGCAGTCGCGTAAATGAGCTTGTTAATTATTTAATGAACGTAATCCCCGAAATCAAGGACACGCGCGCCGGGTGCGCCTTTTCGCGGCCGACTCCCATTAGCCTCGGATTTTAATGCGGCGAGAGGCCGTTCCGTTCCCGTTGTCATTATGACACACCGCCTCGAGCACACTGGGATTCCACAAAGTAAACGCTCGTCGTCCCTCTCGCGCGTTCACGCAGGTAGATCCCCGAGGCGAGTCGTCGTCGAGAGTTCAAGGTATCAGACAGCCGCGTGCTTTCTCGCGCCTCTTTTCCGCTTCCCCTCCAGCTCTGAATACACGCGTCAAGTTCAGGGGGAGGCACAGAAATCTCGTGGAACCGTCCACTCTCGCGGACAAATATTGGCTCCCGAAATTGACTAGGAACGACGCGCAAATTGCCAAACCGTAGGGGTCACTCTTTCGTTGCCATTTTTATTTTCCTCTCCCGGGGACCGGGGCCACCTATTTTCCGGCTGTCGCGTATACGTTACGAACATTTTTTTAATTGTGAACACGCGAAAAATATTTCATATTAATTTGAATGGAATTCAGTGGTCAATATCATGGATGCGTTGTTTCTTTCAAATGTTTTTTTACTCGTAGTTTTCAAGTCCTTCGATGCATTTTTTTCAAGTAACTATATATATATTCTTTTTAAGTCATATCGTAGTAAGTATCTGAATGTATTTTTTTCTCACCTTGAAAATCACGAGAAAGAAACAATATTTGAAAAAACAACGCCTGTAAGAAACTGATCACTTAATATCATTCGAACTACGTATCAGATATTTTTCGCGTTTGCACAATTAAAAAAGATCATCGGTGGGTCACACTTAAATCGAGTACAATCTGTACAATACGATCGAATTACATTTTTAGTAGTTCGAATTCGTTATCTACGAACATTGGAACGCCTACGAAAACGAGTCGACCATAGGAATTACATTTGAATCGAAACTACCGCGTTTCCTGAATCCATAATGTCGGGCATCGAAGTCTCCCGCGGTTTACACCAAGAATATCGAGTTATCGTTGATCGGCGTGGTTTGATCTCGGACCGGTTCGAAACCGTGGAAATTTCAGCTGAACAGCAGTCGCCGGATAGCTCTCTGCAGTGCGGCTTTAAGCTAGCTCGAGCAAGTGGGTCGATCTCTTGGGAAATAACTCGGTCCCTTTTAGGAAATATTCTTAAAGGATGCGGCGATATGTTTCCGTACGAACGTCAGAGGGGAGGAGGGTACGTGAATCTCGTCCACAACGTTGATGATGATGATGACGATTACGTACGGCGCGGAGTCTGTTATCGCGAAGACTCTCTCTACGGGGAACGCTTTGAGTCGGACGCACTTGTTTACCGGGGCGGCGAGGGTACTCGAAGCGGACAAACAGCAACAATAACAACAAGAAAAGAAGAAACGCGAACAAGAGAAAAATACTTAGAAAAATGAGAGTGGGGAGAGAGAGGGCGAGAAACGGGGAAAGGCACGACGGAGATTAATAAACACTGAGAAAGCTTCGTTTCCATAATTGCAATCGGCGTGATACACACCCCCGAATCTGGGCTTTATTGTGTTGCGTCCGTCCCAACTTTTGTGCTTTTGTCCGTTCCCTCCCCCACGCTCTCTCTCTCTCTCTCTCCGCTTCTACACGGACTCTCCTGTTAAATGCAGCCGTAGTCGCGACGCCCTTCTCTTTATTCCGTGTCTCGTCATCAAAGAAATGCACTCTTAAACATTCGTTTTCACAGCATCGTCCCCTTCGAGCCCCTTTGCGCCACTCCCTCCCCCAACTTCCCCATCCCTATCTCTATGGCGAACGCGTCTCGAGACTTGTTTATTCAAAACGTTTCGTCTCATTAGGCGTTTTCATGCGACTTCGAGGGGTGAAAAATGAGACGAGGCGAATAGTGAGCGATGGAAGTAATTTTTAAACTTTGGTAAACATCTCGATTTACAGATCCTGTTGCAATAATTGAGCTAAAATAACAAATGAGAGGCGTATGCTTGGATATATCGCGGTTACCTTTTGGCCTTCTGAGTCCTCTCTGGGTAGTCTTCTTTTGGGTAGTCCTCTTTTGCTCAGACGTTTCCAGGAAAGTCCCTGGAGACTTCTGGCAACCCTTCGAAGGTCTCCGAGAACCAAGAAGAACCTTTGGGAATCCTTGAAAGGCCGTGGGGACTTCTGAGGGTCCGTTAATGATCCTAGCGAACACTAGAAGCGCTAACAGTTAAGAAAAGCAGCACGTTAGTCTAATTGATATCGCTCCGGAATTAATCGACAAGTCGATTACCGTAGCATCGAACTCCACGTAGCTGTGGTTTCGTGCTAAGCTCACCCAGAGGTGTCTGAAGGCGATCGAGGCTATTTCTCCGTTAGGACGGTCGGTCAGTCGATCGGCCTAATGGACTTGCATCGAGCTGAATCAACTCTCTATCTATTCGGTCCGAATGAACCCTCTCCCCCCATTTGTCGTTTATAAAGGTTTCGACATCGCTGGTTGGTCCTTCGCGGTAATTGCCGGTCATCCCCTCTCCTCCGTTTTTTCGATGGGGTTGATCCGCCGTGCTCGATCAACCGTAACACGTTTTCCCCCCTTTTATTTCGCTGTCGCATCGGTTCCCCTTATCTTCCCTCGATAAATTGTTCGGAACCTATCAAGGATTTACGGAAAAACGCAGACAGTCCTTTAGTCCTTAATACCGCTCTATACTCTCGTAATATTTCACGGCGTGTGTATGTGTGTGCTTTAGCAACCCCTCGATCGCGTATTACTAACGAATACGAATCCAAAGGGAACTTTATTCCCGATCGTTACCTACGGAAATTCAACCGTTCTCTCCGCTGATCGACGACTGAATTCCAAGCACGTGGTTTCTCTAAGAGATTACGCGAGTTCGATATACCCTACAGGGACCTTTGTACAGGATTCAAGGGGAACAACGAGAAGTCGAACGAACCTCTTCGAACCAGGGGTGATGGAAAAGCGAATGGAAAAGTTCGTGGATCGGAAACCGTTGAAGGGGTGGCGTGCACAACCGTTAATTACCGAAATTCCTAATTATACGTACGAATCTTGGAAATTTGAACGGGTGTGCCGGCAAAAAGCACCAGGTTCGTTACGGGGCACGTTTCAGAGGCAAAACAGGTAGTTACCCGTCAAGGGGAGAGGTCGAGAGACACACCGACGATCCTCCTGCACTCGGGTTGCCGGCTCGAATTTGAATCCGAGATTAGAAAGTAGCTCCTACCGGAATTTCCTCCGGTGCACGCCGCCAGGGGGATTTGAGGTCGCGTGGGGCCTGCGTCGCCTCGACCTACGAGCATGCGTTTATTAAATTGCTATCCTCCCGCGGGGGTTAACGCCGCCAGCCACCCCCAGTCGCAACCACCCTCCGACACCGCGACGTTGCCACGTTTAAATCTGAATTAACTGCCCGGGCGTGGTTCTCGGCTCCCCGTAACCTTCTTTACTTCCCTCTCCTAACGAGGCAGCTCCGTGTCACCCCTTTTGACTATCCTGTTGCTCGGTACTCGGAGGATTTCTTGATAATATTAAAATTGTGTTGAACATACTTTCCCAATATTTTTTGGCTCACCCTATCCTTTTCAAAGTTTTTTGTTGTTCAACGTTTTCTTCGGGTAAACTAACGCTATCGTACAAATTTCCATCTGTAGTTGTGCGTGTCATTTTTTAATCTTACGAAGTTCGATTGAAAATAAAGAAAGAAAATTTTAAACTCCTCATCAAGATCTTAAGATTTCTTAACCAGCAGTCATGCAACGCTGCTTTCTCACTAATTCAGTAAAGAAAAAAGTCTTCCAATCCTCTGAGAATTCTAAAGGATGCCCAAGAAAATTTTAGATTCTCAAACAAGATGACCACTCGCGAGGCATCTCCTCGAGACTCACATTTTCCTCGACATACGAGAATTCGGAGGGCGGGAAGGATGCTTCGAGAAGCTGTCTGAAGTTGGGTTAATTTCGATGCGTACATATTTGCACGCGGGAGGGGAGGGACGGGTTGAGTGGTGCTCGAAGTTTCAACGTGTGCACCGGCACTCGGAGGAACGGCTCCTACGGCGAGAAGAGAGGTAGCGTTGTTCGGCGATTTATACTTCTGAATAGAGCTATCGAATCTTCTCGAGCGTGTGTTACCGCAGTTTCATTCGCTGTTAACCGTCGATTTATACATCGGATCCGATGGACGTTTCAATTACACCCAGAAATATCTCACACTTACCGTACCCAATAGGAAATCCTGCTTTTCACGGTTTCCCCACCCCTGCAGAAAATTTAATTAGAGCCTCGGGAACAACATTTCGGTCCGATTCCGGGACCGGGGGCAAATACGAGGACGCAATCGTGGCCGCTGACCTTTTTCCTAGATCGTAATCCCTTTCGTCTCGTCGCTGGGGAAGGGAAAAGGTGAAACTCAGGGGGAGGGGAAGGGGAAGAGCAATAGAATCCGGGGGCGGCGCAAGTATATTAAGCGTTCGAAATTTATCGCCGCCTCACAGTTTCCTCTCGGTCTCGACCGAATTCCGGCGATTCCGGGCGCACGTGCGCCACCACCCCCTCTTTGCCTCGCGGTTTTTTCCCCGCAGATCTTTTCCCCTTAATGAACGCGGAAACACCGCCGTTTACGGGCGCAAAAGCTTATCGCCAAGCCGCTGCTGTAACGGTCGATTCCTCCGCGGAAAACGTGCCACTTATAGAAAACAGGTGCCGGCCCTTATTGCCGCAAGACATATTGCGACTTGTATTACCGTTTCCAACGGTTAAGAGAGAGCTAGCCAGGCTGGTTGGCACAAGAAGCCGTTTTGTGGCGCCCGGATTATCCCTTCGCGGTGAGAATTAACCTACCCACCCTCCCAGCCACGGCCCTTTATTAAACGCGGTTGATTAACAATTTTTGGGAATTTCGAGAACATTGCACCGTCCTCTCTCCCTTGTATATTAAGGATAATCGCAGCCTTTTTGACCCGATGAGATTTCCTTTAGTACCGAATCTTTTTGTACGAATGAAAAATCTTATTGTAAGTGAACCTTGATTCGAAAGAACCAAGTTTCTGGGCGACCACAGTTTTGGTATCGTATTAGAATCGCTTGCCATGACTTTCACTTGGAAGCTTTTTTTACTTGATTCGATGGAAGGTAATTTTTCATCGTGGGTTTACATATTCGGTATAAAAAATTACAGCGAAAGGTGGAGCGTGTCAAGGTTTCCCTCGAATCATCCAGACTTCCCCTAAAGGCTTTCATTAAGTGTCCTCATCTCCCGATGATTTATCGCGCGCAGTTGTTCCACGGGGCTGGAGAATGGCTTCCGGCTCTAGGCAGATTTACTTTGTCGTTACACTCCGTGGATAGAGAAGAGCGTAAGGTTTCGCCGTAAGTGTGTACCCTTCCCCTTTAGCCCCTCCCCCGAGTCTGAACTCGACTGGATCAATCTACTTACGCGGCAGACTTTGGCCTGCATTCTAATCCCCTTTTCCCGATCCTCATTGTCCATTTCGGGGCACGCAAACACACAGACCCTAAACAAATACGGCCGTGCCGTTCGCCTCTAGATGGAAGGGATGTGCTTACCTTTGCTCTAGAACCTCTCATCCCCGTGGCTTTCTGTCTGTGAACTCTACCAAAAAGGCGGCAGTTTAAGACACTTTCAGTAACATATTATACTATTTTTTATTAATTCGTAGTATCAGCACTGATATGCAATAATTCCTATCTGCTGATTTAAATCCAGAATAATCTCCTGTATAATTCTGCTGATTTCGGTGTGAATAATGAAGAGAATCTTCAGAACCTCTGGGAACTATTGACATTTAAATAACCCCGAGCAAGTCAGGACAGTCAATTAATCCATCGATAAATTCAGACAGAAATATGTAACTAAAAATGAACCTACGGAGCGTAATGTATATTTGCACGAGAATCAGCGGACCAGTTAGCAATGTACTTTTCTTTCCTCCCTCTCGTCGCTTCGTTACGACTTTACATTGCACGGTTACGAGTTCAAACACTTGGACGTTCGTGATTTAAGGAGGCGATCCTCAGTTCTCATTCTCTCTGAATCGCCGCCCCGCCCGTAATCATTTGCCAAGATTAAAACCGTGGCAGCCTGTATTTCAGAGGCAACAGGGGGAGGCTAGTTACAGCGAAGACAGTTTTAAGGAGTTTATTACCTGAACTTTTCTATTGACGAGACAATGAAAGCCCGAGGGCGGATGCTTTAATCCGTCTTCCAAGCTACCCTTCGAGTATCCATCAAGTCAGAGGGGAAGATATTGTTCACGCAGTGACACGCGCACCCCATCCCCTCCTCTCTCCACTTTTACGATGTTTGCTTTATGTCTGCGCCTTCGTTTTTATCGCGAACGTTTTTATGCCTCCGCGCGCAGACGAGATCAAAGTTTTCCGTTCCAGGGACGAATTTTCTAGTGCTTCAGTCAGATAGAGGGGGTGCTTTGAACCGACCGTTTTCAACCGGTCGCGTCAGAGGATCCTCTCGGTGTGTTTTACTTTCCATGCTTTTCATCCTCCGACTGTTTTGTTCGTTGCCTCTTCGGCCCGCTTTGCTGGTTCCATCTGATTCGCTACTTACGACCTCGAATACGAACAATCAAATTTACGAACCGGAAATAAAACCTCCGCCGAACGTTCGAACGTATTTCGAACACAGTTACTCGCAATTAATCCTCGGGTCTGTTCTCGTCTTGTTCATCCAGGAACGAACAGCTACAGTCTATCGAGAAAAGGCAGTCTCTTTATGCAGTTTCTATGGCTATCGCGAGGATATAGAAGTTCCTTTACCAGCTGGCTGAGTAATCGCGCGAAGTCACGTTCGAAGAATATTCTCTCGAAGCTCGAGAACGATGATCTCTCGCTGGCGTTACATCAGCTCGTCGCGTTGGGGAACTTGGAAGCTGCGAAGACGTCGATTACTGTCGGGGATTAAATTGTCTCTAGCCGTGACAACTCGAGATTTCCGTGTTCGGTTGGTAACTGTAACCAGTTTGCTCGTTACATTGGCCAACATCGAATCGATTAATCACTCCCTTCTCCCATCGTTGTTGTCTTCCCTCGAGCTGAGGACGCATCTATATATTGTGCGAGTAAAGTTGCGAAACCAAACTTTGAGAATGTGGTAATATCTTGAAAGAGGTATTTATCATTGGAATTTTTATTCGATAGGTTCATTCCCATCGTGGCAGCCTGAGTGACAGCGGTGGAAATGTTAGATCATAAGGCTGTTTGTTTCAGTATTCCTTAGATTCGATCACTGGTGTCGTTGGAATGTCGTTTTTCGATCGGTTCGGTTCCATAAAGGTGGAGTAGCAGTCCTCAGTAGAGGGGTGTCTGTCGGAGGATAGCAGAGTCGGACTGACTGGCATCCTAACGACACAAGGGTGGCTCTTACTTTTTCGTTTGCCGTAGCTTCCTGCCATATTGCCACTCAAAAAGGCATCGTCGTCGTTCCGGAATGGGCGTCACCTCCTGGATTCGCTCGATTCCTTAATGCGACGAGAGAGGGAGAGAAAGATTCACCCTTTCCTCCTTCGACACCTTCTTCTCCGTTTCCCCCCTTTCTATCCCCTCATACGCGATCTGTGGGCGAAGGGTTGAATCGGCGGAATAGAATAACGGAGCAGCCGAACGTTTCCGAAGACGCTCACCGATCTACATTCAACGTAGCTCTCCCCCCTTCGTTCAACCCACCTGGACGAGGATATTAGTCGATAAATTTTCGCGACGCGCCCAAGTTTCTCGATAGTTCAAGAAGGATCTGGCGGATGACGTGCTTTCGAGAGACTTCTAACTGCGTCCGTAGGAGACGGAAACCCAGGGAATAGTTTCAATTTTTATCGACCTTTATACGCCCCTCGTAAAATTGTCCACCGGAGATGTGTCACTCTCGATCCTTCTCAATTCACCTGGCGAAATATCTGTTCTGTTTCGTCACCAGGAGGCGGGATAACGACGAGGTACTAGCTAAAGATCGAGAGCTCTGGTCGCCGTTTTTCGTTGTATTCAATTAACCGGCTAGCTTGGGGATTTTTCCTCCGGTAGACGGAGTCCCGCGCGTTCGGTATTCACCGTCGTCGAGGATTTACCTTGGCGGAGGGATTATCACCGGTGAACGGTTCCGTGGAGCGGAGGTGAGCGCTTCCCCGCGCGCTGGAAGACTGGAAGCCCCGTCGAGTCGTCGAGTCCGTAAGAAGTTAATCCACCATCTTCGTTTAATAATAAGCACACTTCCGGGGCACTGAATTCGTAAAGCGACAGGAGGACGGGAGAAGACGCTCGAGTTTCCCTTGCTGGCGTTGCAACGATCAAGAAAAAGCTTGAGAGCCGGAGGGGCGTAAAGGGGAAACGAGGAGAAAGAGAGAAGCACGTATAAATTTTAGCTACGTGGGGCTGCGTCTCACCCTCGCTGGACGGCGTTATCGAATCTGCAATTAAAAAGTTCCGCAACTAATTTCAATTTAATCGTACGACCGCTCGCTCCCGCCCAGCCATCGCACACACACACACACACACACACCCTTTACGGATCTCTCCTCTCGTTCTGCGTGCCACCGTTCTCTGGCAGCTCATTTTCGACGCTGAAAAAGGTATCGCGCTAGTTTTGGGATTTGTCCCCGTTTAGTTTCTCGAACAATTCCTACCAGACTCCCCTTCTCCCACCTTTCGATAGCTACTTCCTCTTCCCCTCTGTCTCTTTTTTTTTTTTAGATACATCTCGTGGTCCTACTTTAGTCATTGACTTTGCGATGCAGGAGGAACAATGACTTGTTGTGCTTTTGAGCTCTGTTCTTTACGATACAATGTCCAGTATACTGTCTTGGGACACGTGTATTGCAAATGTGAGAGCGAATGGAGTCCTCCCTGTTCAATAAATTTCACAGAAAAGATGTCCGTGGTTAATCTTCCAAAGTTCAGATTAATGTCGCCAATAATGTCAGATTATACCTGCTTTTTTACTCGGTTCCCATCGTATGGCCTGACCCGACTCGTTAATAGCAGCGTCGCACCCGATACGTCGTGACACAGGGGGGGTCCGGCTCCGGTTGAGAAATCGATTTATCCGTGGCGGCGGCGGTGCGGCGTTTCGCGCGTTTTATGCAATTATTCGCGTAGGACGTCTAATGAGCGTGCAACGGCGCGTTCAGATATTCCATTCCTTTCACCGGTTCCGTGCGAAGGTCCCACCGATATTAACGGCGACCGCTGGTCATTACTGTAATTGTACGGAGCCGGGTGTACTGGGATTTTTATTTCGTGCCACGTGGCGGTGACTGAACCCATTTCTTTCTTTGTTTCAGGTAAGGGCCACGGGAATGTGTATATCTATATCATTGGATCATTCCGGCTGACCGTATGGAGGACGCGCGTGAGTTTCGCCCACGTTATTAGCTCTACACTTTCGATCTGGCTCCACCCATAAAGGATATACGCGCTTTACTTATCTCGATCGGCTGGAATACCGTTGCCTTCTTAAACATTACCAGGAATATTCTAAAAGATGTTACATAGTCCTTCTTCGAGAGTCCTGGAAGTTTTCAATGTTTTCAGTTAACAATAGAAGTTTTATTATCTACCATAGGGGTTTTCAGCGTGGAATATGTGACGTACAACAAATTTTAGGATCGGAGTGGAGAAAGAATATCCGAGCTTTGTTAAGAATCGCGGTCGAACGTTTCCAAGGGGTAGGATGAGGTATAAAAGATTGAGAACCACATGATCTACCATCTTCTACCGATCAAAATGTTCACGGTATTTCAGATTCAATCGAGATAAACGGAGCAGTATCGTTCAAAGAAACACTCGACTCGTCGTGGATCCCCCGAAAGAATAATTAATATACACTTCGTAAACATTGCGCAAGACGTTCGCGATGGGAAACGGGTTTCCCAGGCGGTAGGGGGGGATGAAGCCGTAATTAGATCTGTTTGATTATTTAGGAGCGCCGCGTGCCGGTGCTCAAAATCGACAGGAACTTCTCTCCGTTCTTATTAGCGGTAATACGTTGAGCCCAGGTATCCCAGAGCCTTTAGTAACTCGCCACCGTTGCGCGTTCGCTCGCCAGAGACACTCTCCCCGAGCGTAATTGTGTAACACGCTTAAAGCTGGATCCACACCGAACGGTTTCCAGCCTCCAGGTAATCCTCCTCTCAATGGTCAAATCCTATCGTTACGAGAGGGTTGGCTAATCTTCCCTTAAGCTGTGAAACGCGCGTTCACGGTGTACCGCGCTACCGACAGTCGTCGGGAGACGCGAGAGTACTTACGCGGTAACAACTCTTTGTCCTTTATGCTGATGGGAATACAGTAAAGGCTCCATGATAGTTGGATAGTGTACACTTCATCACAACCACTGGAGGGGGGCGTCAGGTCGTTACAACTGGTACCTCTCCTTGTCATTTGCGACTAAACTTCGAACATTCATCGATGATTTACTGTAATTCGTTGTGTATCGTCCAAGCTGAAAATATGGCGTCTTTATCCTTCACGATCGTTTTCTTATTTGGATCGGTTATCGGCCCCTTTCGAACGCCTCCACCACCGCGACAGGAATCACGCCGACACGGATTTATGAATTCAATTACACCTTCCGGCGCGGCGGTAATCGCATCGCGAGATCGAGACCCGTTCGTGTAGGTATATGGTAACTCGGGGGAAGGAGTTCACGAAGAAAATGGCTACGTGAATGGTAAAGGTGGAATGACCTGATGGAACTGTGCCTTCTAAGGTGGAAGTTGGTTCGTTGGAACGGGAAGGGTAACTTCTGAGCTCCGGACCGGTACGGGTGTTTCCGTAAATCTGTAACTCTCGTTCGGTAAAATTGTATATTTATCTCAGACATGGTTGTAATTTGGTGAATGAGAGTCGACGTACGATCGCAAAAGGTTATTAATGTGAGTGATATAAGATTTTATAGAGATAGACGGACTTCTTTCCTCTTCAATGATCTTTCCGAATTCTAGATTCGTATTGAACTCCATCCACCAAAGGGATATTCCATTTTCTAGATCCTGTGGCTGCCACGGTCCACTCGCGATTAAACGCCACGAACTTTTAACCTTCATCCGGATAGAACAGCCTTTGAGGCTCTTTTATTATTTCCCAATGAAAAATAATAGAAATTTTTATTTTACTATCTTACTAGATAAATAAACTGAATTACGGAGTAAAATATTTTAGAATTATAAATTTCAGTTATTCTTTGCTGAAAGCCTTTTAAGCTCTTCTCCATATCCAAGAAACGCAATCCACGAAGTTCACGATTGTTCAAATTCCTGACCGTTTTTCCGTCTAATTGGCGTTTTACTCTTATCGTGTTTCTCGAAAAAGGCTCTGTCTCCCGAGAAGGTCGGGAAACGTGTATTTAGCGCGTTTGCGCTTTGCACCGCGACGAAAGCATCCTTCTCTCTTTTCACGGTAATATTCCCCGCCTCGACTCGAAGTCGCCTCTTGGACAGCGCAATCCCATTTGTTCGAGCGACTGCTTATTTTCCCCGGTTGTCGTGTGCAGACGGACGATCGAGCGGAAACGTGGCGGCGGACGGGCCGCAATAAACGCGAGAACCTCTCGGCAATCAAGATTTCATTGTAAACAGGGAAAACGCGGCCGCGGGAAGCTGGAGGTGGTTTTGCAGGCGTTTCTCGCGAGCCTCGCCTCTATCGACCGACGTTTATTCATGAATTAATAGAACTGGGAGCGAGGAAAATGCGCCGCCCCTGGTCCTCCGTTGAGTCGGAGGTGTCTTTTCATCGGAACGGAACAGTAACCGACGTTTATCGCTGGCATTTATTAGAGAATAGACTTATTAATACACCGACGAAGGCGGGAAATCGAAGAATTATTATACCAAATGGTTTTTTCGATATCCCTGTTATATAGGTAGTGCGTGTTCTGTCGTTTAGCTTTGTTGTTTATGATTTACAAGGTGTCTTGTATTTTTCCATTCTGCTGTGGTGTTTTAATACTAGAACTTCCGAAGATGAACGTGTTCCTACTTTTGTTATATTGGTAAATGGGACAGATTGCTGAACATACGCAAATAGATAAATTAACGAGTCTTTGGTGAGATGTCTTTGCATCATAAAAATTTTACTTCCGTTTAATTCCGTTTACATTTCACTTTCCGTTTAATTCAATATATTGTAATAGAACCTTAGAAAATACACTGTTTCGGCATTTTAATAATATTTATAAGAGTTCACGAATCAATTATTTTGACTACTTTGTTGGTTCTGGTGTTAATCTATACTATTGGCATTTCTAACGCTTCATAATGCTTTAGGGGACGGAACTTATATTGTACAATTTCGATTCTTCGATTAGTTCTTTCGTTATAGAAACGATCGAAGCCCCATCACGAGTAACGCATTAGCCTCCATTTGCTTGATTATAATTCAGGATTCAGACGAATCACTTCCGCCCGAAGGGGGCCGTTTCCCAGGATGCAGAGCTCGGCTGCCGAGGTAGCTAACTTATGAACCCGAACTTTTCGAGAATCTATATCCATATAAAGTGGAAAGAGATGAACACAGAGGGTGATGGTGCTAGAAACGCGTAAAAAGTGGAGAGAAAGAAGAACGAAAAAGCGGAGCCACGAGTGAGACGCGCATAACTTATATATTCGAGGGAGATTCCACTTAGCTATTTGTCTGTACGACATAGATCTTCCCAGGAAGTTCCAAACGCTCTGGCCGTAGAGATTCCACGAAAAATCCTTCCGACCAACGGACAATCACCCACTGCGCGAGAACGAACTCGTTATCTCTCTCTCGAATCCCTTAATTGGACAATTTGGAACTTTGTGGGTCGCACGTTTTTACCAACGATTCCGACCACCTAATTCCACCACTGATAAAACCTTCATTCCGCTTAATCATCTTACTCGGAACAACACGCCACGCGGTAGGGGAAATTCAAACGTACTAAAAAAAAAAAAAAAGAATGTTCCGCCGCAGGTTAAGCGAGGCCACACACGTTTCACAGAAAGGATATATAGAGTTCTCGAAATTGGATAGGTGGTCGGTGTGTGCCAGGATGCAACTCGACGGAATTGCACGTTCGGGGATCGACACGTTAAAAAGATAAGGGGCGTCTCGGGCGAGCCGACACGGCGACGCATAATCCCGAAGAATCAATCGGCCACGAACTCGCGCGCACCTACACCATGGTAGACGGGGTGGAATCGCGTGCTACCGGATGATTAGGTTAGATCAAGTTGGATCGACGGCTGTGTACAGGAGACTGGGCTGAGTGTGTATGTGTGAGGTGGGATGGGAGAGTCTGGTCTCGAAATTGCCGAACCGACCGACAGCTTATCCACTTCATCCGACCGGTATTACGAAGCCAACGTGCGACCTTCTGTAATCGAGTGTATATCTCGAAACCGTCACCACCACCAACGACTGGGCTCCCTTTCCATCAGGAAATTCCAGTGCCCGGCTCTTATTTATCCAGGGGCTGAGGATCGCGAAGCATCCCCCAAGCTTTGTCTTCCTCTCATCCACTAGTGGCGCGAGGTAGGACCAGCCTGTTTCGGTCTGAACTACTCCTCTTCCTACTTCCCTTTTTCGCGATAGTTCGTTACCGATCCAGGTTTCCAGGCATATTAATTTATAGCCTTTATCCAGTGCCTGAGTGTGCTAATCATCGTTCGCGCTACGAAAATTCTTTGATGGCATCTTGAATCTAATATCCTGTCGCCAACCCCTTAATCCTTTCGATTCTTGACGCGAACGTAATGCAGTTAATTTGCCCTTTCGACAATCGTGAGATCCTCTTAGTAATCCGTTTGTGTTTGACTTGTCGGGAAGAATCGACCTTAGTCTCTCTAGGTCCTTTGTTGCGAGTTTGTAGTCTTGCGGTGGAATTTCCTGTCAGAGTCAAACGCCCGTGTTCAGAGATATACCGACCATTTGAACGGTGAATGATAGATCCAGGTGATGCAATGGAATTCCTTTTGATCTGTCTGATTGTAAACATCACTGGGCCATTGGAGCTATACGTCGAAACCTGTACTAGTTAGCCGAATCGTCTTATCCCACACGATCGAATAAACATAGTTTCACGATACTTTTTCATCCATCGTGTTTACCTCTCCCACTTTCCTCGCCGTGATACAACTGATTCCTTTGTTGCACGCGTCATTCACCAGCGACACCCGTAACACTGTAGATATAAAACGGTAGCCCAGTGTCCCTCTCGTCAGTCGGCCGATTAAATGCCTCCCTGTAACCAATACACAGCCGACGGATGCTCGTAATAATAGAACCGGTGTTGGTTTCGCAGTGAAGCCATCGGGCAACAGGACTTTCGCGTTTCACTACCCGTTCCGCGTGATTGATCGTTTTCGCGACACGAGGAGGTTGTTTAACGGAGAATCGAAGGTATGCACAAACAAGGGAAAAATTCATGTTCCCGCGGGAGGATGGAGGTAAAAGCGGATCCGAACTTATTCCGTTTTCGAGTGGGGAGAAATTCAACGTCTTGCAAAAAGTTGTTGCACGACGAGGACACGACAAGCTGGCTGCTGGGGGCAAAACCGGGGGATGTGGAAAGAGAAGCAGGGAACTAGCGAGTTTGCAAGATCAACTAAAGTACCCCCGGTGGTTGCCTCGAATGTCGGCCCCGAGAATACGAAGCGTGGCAACAAAAATAAAATAAACGGAGCTTATCCGTACCCCCGGCCCGGGGTGTAAATTACACGAAGACCGAGCATGCCGTGCCCGGAGAAAATGTGGCCACTCTGCCCCTCTATTTTCGCGCGTGTACATCGCATTACGCCCCGTGATAGCAGCCTGAATTACTATGCAGTTGTCGCGACCGGAGGAACGCGTCGTGTTTTTCTCTTCGTTCCCCGACTCCTTCTGTTCAGTATCCCCCCCCCCCCCTTTCCTCCCGAGCCAACACGAACTTCGCGAAGTTCGTCGAGCTTTACAAGGGAGGACTGAATAACAGGGTTTTTTTTGTCCAGGGGGGAAATTACGAAGTTTCGGGGGCATTCCGAGCTGAAAAGAAATGTCTCCTTCGGGACTCTTTCCTTTAATTCTGGAATTAGTCACCGGGTAGGTATTCACGGTGCATTGTGTAACATTTACCGACGTTTTTCTGTTATTATTTTATATAAACAGAGTCGTGGAAATGTTACGCGACCATCTGTTAGGGAAAAATGGCATGCGTGTCACTCGCCTGACTCGACTCTGAATGTTCCTTGTATCGTGAATATGTACATATTGTATTTATGCAAATTGGAATTTTATTCCCTTCGTTGAGGGTCTCATTAGGTTTAAGATAAAACGAAAACTGTATTACTTTATTTTGCACATGCTACTCACGGTGAAGTAGATTAACACAGTCACTGCCATAGTGCTTTGCTATTAGGTCGATATCGCGGGAAAAGGTATCCAATGAAGTTTCTTCTGTTGCAAATATAAATATTTACATGCTCGCTTGTACGATCCTTAATCGAATGATTGTTCTACTACCAGATTTGGGAACAACTTTACTCGAATAATATATAATCTAACATCGTTATTCTGACCTGAAAGAATTGTTTGCCAAGTGTCTACTCATTCAAGAAGAAATACTATTTTAGGTTCTATAACTTCACATAATCATATTTACAAGACCACAATTGTTACCATTTCGTAATTAAATGCTTTTTCATATAATTCAATGATACCTCTCACCAGCCACCAATCAACGTATTAATAATTCAGTCGAATCATGCTGGAATATGAAGTGATAGTACAGTTACGATAGACACTCCGTTAATCCCGTAGCATTTCAAATTCTCAATCGATCCGATGAAATTCGTCGAACCGGTTAATTCCCAACGAATCGATGGACCCCGAACGCAACAAACTCGACGTGTATCTCGGCGATAAAGTTTCCATGAATGGTGGTGGTGGTGGGTGTAATATTCCGGACGGGCGTCGGGACGCAATCTAGAAATGCAGTTCGCGGATCCAATTTCCGAGGTCGCCGCTAAAATCGCGCCGAATTACGTGCGCGTACACATACAAACGCATAGCTTCCAGGACTGTATGTGTTCGTACCGATATACACACGTTCGCACAAAAACCAGACACGGGGAATAGGTGTATCTTTTGCCTGTATCTGTGTGTGTGTGTGTGGCCGCGGAACTTTTCTGCGTCGTGTTCCTCGAGAATTTTCTTTGTGCGACCCGCCAGGCGAAACTTGTACCGAAACCTCTTTTCATCCCGTCGCGGAGGATAGTTTTCCTTCAGCTCGAGGACCGTACCATCTCGATATAGTCGATATCAATCTCGTAAGCATCCGTTTCTCTTTCGGAACGTGTGCTGTATGGCTAGGATTAGTCTCGAAACCACGTCGTTGGAGAAACTTCGTTAATCGATTGGTGTTATTTTGACTAGCGAATAGTACATCCAGTTTAACTTGTTCGGGGACAAATTATTATCTCGCAAAGAAACAGAAGGTGATCTTTCTCGAACGTGGAACATAGGACCAGATCTTTTCGTCTTTATTCGTGCTGTAGTGTATCACGTTCGACTTGGAAGACAGTAGAGGGATCGAGGATAAGAGGATCATCCTCTCAAGGGCATCGTCGGCTCCTGTCCCAACCGTCGACGTAATTTCTGTCTGTTTCTACTCCGACGGTCGACGTAATTTCTGTCGGCTCCTTCCACCGGGGGTCGAGAGACGAGTAATTCCGCGAGCGACACGGGCCGTCTGACCCTCGCATTAACCATCCGCCTTATCGGCTCGCTCTTCGCTCTCTCCGTATCGTGGATCACACCCGGGACGGGTCACCGGTTTGATTATTAAGGGTTTCTCTTAATTAAGAGCTTGCTCGTTTGACCGGGACGAGAAAGATTCGACCATTTATCAGCTAGCTTGTGTAGGGGAGAAGGGGGCGTTATTTTTGTACGATCCGTTCGGGCGGTCCCTCCTCTCTTCTCTGCGATGAGCTCGGTGTGTCTCAAGGGTAACCGTGACGAGGGTGGAAACGTTAACGAACCACCTGTAAGAACTCTGTCTCGTGTTCAAGGTCTATTAAGGTCGAGGTATGCGACTAGACACAACTCCGGGGCTGAAACGAGATAAAACGTGGCTGGTTTTTTTCTGGGTGTACAGGATATGGGCGCGAGACGCGCGTCAACCAGAAGAATGGGGGCCAATTGTCCCTGGAGAAAATTGCGTCGATTCGTTTTTCCGGGTCTTGTAGTATATTCTAGGCGTTGTTCACCCAGATGGATTCACGCTTTCGGTCCGAACCCAGCAAATTACGAAGTCACCGTGTTCCAGCGAGTGTATTTATCGGTGGTTAAACGTTCAGAAAGTAAGCTCAAACTCTCACGAGCAACACCATACGATCCTGACTATCCGTGATCGATTCAGCACAGTCGTTGGAAGCGGTTTATCAAAAAAAAAATTGTGTTCCTTGTAGCGACGGAGAATGCGGGAATAAAGCGACGCCCGGAGTTTACGGGTAGAAGAAAGCGTAATTCCGTGAGTTAGGGTGGGTTGTGTACGGTCCTGTATATATTCACGCGCGTGGTACGGTTGAAAGCGCAGGACAGGGGATGAAAGCTCTCTCTGTGCCTTATCTCCGGGCGGATATGACGAGGGACGGGGCGACGACGAGGAGGACGGACAAAAGCGACGATGTGTGAGAACCGTAAAGTCAGAACGAAGGGGCCCGTTGGTAAAATTTTACCGCGTGTACAACGTAAGACCGGAATATTGAGAGATGCCTGGCAGGCAGACAGCGAGTAGCGTGTGCACATCGGGGGTCAGACACGTGTACCAGTCGTTTCGGTGGCTCGTATCTCGCGATGTAGCGACCACGAGCGCAATAAAACTTCGGCGTGGTCCCTCTCCCAGTCTGTATTCGCGTTAACACCCGATAAGGGATGAAACAGGTCGTGCTGTTTCGGCCGGGGCCACGTAGATCTTGGATTCGAGGGATGTGAATAGTAGGAGGAGCCAGTGCTTTCGTTCGATTAGGGGATGGATAATAGGGGTGTAGTATCCGAGCCAGCGGAGCGTCGAGCTTGTAACGGAGATGGACACATTTTCATTACAGTGGAAAGTTTTCTCGTAAAATGGTCATCCACGTTGCGGTTGTTAACGCTAGAGATGCAGGCGGGGGGAAGTTGCACCCTCTGAAGATTTGTGGATAGCAACGGTGCGTCGACGAATCTGTCCATGGGATCAGGACTAATCGAGGAGCTCTTTTTCGGTCAAGAGTTCGACGAAAGTGGTTCGGCGGAAAGGCAGTGGGAAAGGTGCACCTGCCGGTGTGTCTGTACCAGGTTCTACCCTCTGGGACCTTTCTGGAGGATGCATTTTCCGCGACGTTGAAACGTTCCCGCGCGGTTTTAAATAATAGATTCGTAGCCCGCGCGTTAAACCATCCGCATTCTTCCCACGCGACCACCTGCATCGCCGCGAGAATTAGTCGGGGAGAAAGGAACCTTGGGAACCGCGACTGAAACGTAGACGTTTTCACTGATTTAGATATCTACACGCCCTTTGGGAATGATAAAACCTGTGAACTTCGAATTCCTGACGGTTTGATCCGACGGTGATTAACCATCCTCGATAGATTTGTTAGAAATATTACTTTCCACTCGTCTGTCAAAAAAGCTAACAAATTCGTTCCGTCCTAGAGAGACATAGAAACGATAGAGAAACTGGTTCGGACCATCAAAGATTCTTTACCTCCAGACGCATTCGAGTCCGTAACGGGGCAGCTGTCGCTTCGGTAGATGTTAATTTCTTCAGCAACGAAAGCACCCTTTCGTCGTATCGCGCGTGCTCCACGCTAGGCAACCCACGTAAGCTCTCCCCACCGACCAAGCGATTATCGTTTACGGCGACGATTAGCGTTATTGTCGTTATTAATACGGCTTACGCGATGGTCGGTCGGTTTCCAGCGGGGGTTGAGGGGGATGGTTGGTGTGCTGTCTAGGCGGGAAACTTTCCGCGCGCACGCGGCCTTAATCTTCTCCAGCCGTGGAAGCCCTTTTCGCGGACGGCTTACGGTATCCCCGTTAACTCGATCTCTCGCGAGTAATCGACGTCGGACCCCCTTTGCCGGCACGCTTAAAAGACCGTTTCGATTAACGTTGACGTGGCTTTCGAGGGATTTCCCCGTTGGACGGGGGACTGAACGGCCGGCACAGAGATCCGGTCGTGGCACTCGCTTTAAATTCCATTCGCGTGGGTGCCGGCTAGCCTCTTATGCGAAACTCGCGCGCGACTCCGTCGGAAAGGAGGATAAGGACGAACGATTCGAGAAGGTGTGTACGCCTGGGGTCGTCAGAACGGGTACGCGCGGGAGACGATCACGCGTCCGAGACGTGCGATTGATTCGCCGTCGCTGATATCGGGAATCGATAATTCAATTCCGTGGCGCCCGGCTGCTAATTAGGCAAACATCGCGGAAGACGAAACCGAGGATCCTGGTCTAATTGCTCGATGCTCTTAATTGATTCGTTGCGGGAGCATTGTTTGGCCGTGCTCTATGTATTCATTAGGCGGCGTTTACCATTATTTAATGGCGGCGCTGTTTGACGCGCGTATAAAGGAAACTATGTATGCAAACTGACACGATAGTCGTGGAAAGAATAGAAATTAATGGAATAGAAGTAAGTAAGAGGAATGGATGTGAAGAGAATGATATGGAAAGGTAGGAATACATCTGAAATAAGTAGAGATCTATGGCTTAATTCAGCGTTCGCTGTTGTTCGCAGCTATAGACGTTTTGCAGAAAAATCGGCAGTCTATTTAGTTATCACTGACGAAATGTTTTGCTGCTCGCAGCGTCGAACACGATTAGTGTCTCTGGTAGCAGAAGGGGTTAATAACTTTCGGACTTTCAGTCAACTTCAATTCTGCACATTATAGTCGTTTAGCTGTGATACGACTGGTCGATTCTTCCACAACTATTTTTGACCGAAGCAGATTTTTTTTCGGGAAATTCAGGTCCGTCCTTTGTTGTCGAACCGTCAACGAAAGCTGCCAGCGTTGCCAGAATTTGTATCGATTTCAGCGTTTCCATCGCGTCGGCTGCGCGAAAATTACGCGCGCGTTACGCGCCGACGACAACCGGTCCCGTTGCATTATTGCACTATAAGCGATATTTTTATTGCCCTGGAAACGAATCGTGACACGTTCATTCCGTCCCGGTACTTTATTGCCGCCGATTTCGAAGTCATTTTCTATTGGCGACGTTGAACGGGTGCGACGCTCCTGGGATAAAAGAGGCAGAGGCTATTCGAAACGTGCTTTCGCTGCGAATACCGTTCTGATGCCTGTTTGAAAACGTGGAAAAAATTCGACACATTTCACGATCATTTTCATGATGGATTTACACGGATTCATTAATAGTGTATTCGATAATTGACAAAGGGTAATCTATCTTAACCCTTTGCCTTACAATTTTTGGTGACGACTCCAATGTCCAAAATTATTTTAGTGTTAATCATTTCTCAGATATAAAAGAATACACTGTTTATACGTGTATAAATAGATTTACTGAAAACTGAAATATTTTAGTTATAAATAGTCTGGACAGGAATGTTTGCTTCGAAAGAAATCGTAAGGCAATGAATTCATACCAGCGAAACATTGAATCTAGTTGAAATCGTCCACAAAAATCGGTCTTTGCATGAACTTCCGTAGTCTAGTTATAAAGCAAGGGGTTAATACGTTAACAGCTGGTCGTTGCATTATGCGGATTATAATGTTACAGTTAATTAACTGCAAGCTTCTAAAACGCATTTGTCCACTATGGCCTGTAGAACAATACTCTAATTCATCACCTGTTAATATCTATATATTCTCTTAAGCTGTATACCAGCATTCGAAATTCAATCGATTCCTCCCATATGCCCGCAACGATCATTTACCCAGGCAAAGTGGTCGTGTGGTACGCGAGTTCCGGAAATAACGAAGTCTTTCCCGGTTTGCACGGGACTTGCTGACGGGTCGAAATAAACCGCGGGCCGACACGAAACGCGCGGGGGAAATGCATCTCCGATTATACAGCAGCTGCCTGCAGACAAATTTGCTCAGGGTGGGGAAGTACAACTCGCGAGCCTAATTCTACACGGTAAACAAAGTTCGCGTGTAATGACTTCGCTAAACAAGCTTCGCGTTGAAAGGATATCCCCGCGTTCTGTCAGATGGGAGAAAGAGAGAGAGAGAGAGAGAGAGTAAGAGAGGGAGTTCGAGTACAATACCGGAAGCATGTGAACGTCGAGCTGCGAGTCATGGTAATTTAATAATGGCGGCGATGTCCTGGTTGCTGTTGCGATGTTCGTGAAGATCCACTGTCTCCAATCGACCGAATCTCCTGATTTTCCACGAGGAAACGATTTACTGCCTGAAATCAGCTTTCCCTCTGTAGTATCCGGCGTCGACAAAATTGCTTGGCGAAAATTAATCGGAGGAACATATCCGGTAAAGATTTCCGAATTTAGAATATACAGGGTGATGCAAGAATTATTACCATTTTATGTATGTACATTCAAAGCTTTGATCCTACTGTAAGAATTTGTTATACACGATTGAAATTGCGACTGAATTGAAAACTAAAATGATTACACTGTCGTTTCAATGTAAACGGTTGCGAAACATTTGAATAGCGTGTTCGCATTTCTAAACGGTTGAGTTTATACCCAGGGCATTCGTAACACAAATACTACCCCACCCCGAGTAGTCAAAGGGTCGCAAAGAAATCCGTTATATCGGACGAACGTGGGTAATTTAAAGCTCGGGGCGAAATTATCGAGCCTGGCCGAAGTGCCCGTTACATCGGCTGATTAATCGCGGCGATTAATTAAATGCCCGGGCATTATATTTCGATGACACTCGTTTCGATTGCACTTACCGCCCCAAGGGGGCAGGGAGAGGGCGGGTTGTTATGCAAATATTACACGATAATTCCGAAACGGTGACGTTTCGAGGATAATTAGCGCGATCGGCCGCGAAAAATGTCGCAATTCAGGACTTCCGGCGCGACCGTGTGATTCACGGGCCCTCGTTTCCGGGATCGAAAGGTCGCACACCTCTCTCTCTCGATTCTCTGGGTTTATTCGATTTTGATATACCAGCGTGCAACGGCTGCGCGAAACAGGATTGATTCTACTGACGATTCGAATAAACGGGGATTGGCTGTGTTTGCATTTTGGGTGAAATACAGGAGATTTCTAGAGGCAAATCGTCTGTTTCCTTACCACGATCACTTATAATCATAAACTCATGGAGGAAAACACAGTCACCAACCAATCCTTACGACCGTACGCATCACACTTTCCAATTCTCACCTTCTCCTTCTAGCGATCTCGATTCAATTTAAAAATCAAGTCACGAGTTAGGGCTGTACAGTGAGAACTGCATCATAATCACAGAAGTTAGTTCGATGAGATGCTATAGATAGAGCCGGTGATGCAGCGTCAAAAAATTTCCAGGTCAGAGTATTAAAGGGCGCTCTTTGCCGACCCAAAAAAGGAGCACAACATTCACCCGTCCTCTCTCTCTCGAATCTTGCGTATGTCTCTCGATTCAGAAACTTTAGAGTCGCGCTTTGATCGTGCTCTTCGGCCGTTTTTCTTTTTTTTTCCCGGCGAATCTATTTCCGAGGTATCAGTCGGGAAAGAAAATATCCGCCGGTATCTCTTCGGCGAAATCGGCTTCCGTTGGTCTCCGCGAGCGCCAACCCGCTTTCCCGGGTATTTCTTCTTGATCGGTTCACTCGACTCTCTATCTTCTTTCGTTCTGCAGTCGCGTTACGCTTTCGAACCGACATCATCCTCTTTCCTTTTGCCCGTTCTGCTTCTATTTTTTTTTTCTCTTTCTCTCTGAAGCACCGTCGTTCACGGTCGTACGTAAAATAGGTGCCAGGT
>NW_015373920.1:322088-335467 GCF_001272555.1 Dufourea novaeangliae | reverse complement strand
GTCGTGTCTGCGACGGTTGACGGTTGTACATGGTTCTCCAGGGGGCAAAAGGGATGACGGGCGAAGGGGTTGGGGGGTGGGGAAGAGAAAGGGTGGCGGGTTGCGTCCCGGGGTGACGGTCTTTAAAAACTTTCAGCGCGCAACTTAGTTGAAAAGCCCTGGTTACCACCACCATCCGCTCCCCACTCCCTTCGCCCTTTCTTTCACATTCTCTTCGAGCTTTCTCCCGTTCCTTAGGGAGAGAGAGAGAGAGAGAGAGAGAGCTGTGCCCGACGTTCCTTGCCTAGCCACACCACCGGAAGGGTCCGCGACAATGCATCGCTTTAAATTAGAGGGAGGCTTCTCGCGACGCGCCAGGCGATCGAGAAAGCCCTCTGCCACCGCGAGTGAAAGGAGAAGCAGGGGACGAATATAAGGTGGTGGCTGGTTTACGAACGAAATTGCCGGCTTTGCCAGGCCTCGAAGCTAAGATGTTTTCAAATATCGATGTTCAGATCAAACTTAGGACTGGGGTCTTCTATCCCCCGAGGTAACACTTCGAGAAGTGTTAAGATGAATTTAGAAAAAACCCCGAACAAACAGTCACGGATCGTAATAACATTCCCCGATTCAATAATTTCGTAAAGCGTTAAAAACTTCCGAATCGAATAGACGACATTTCCCTGTTTCCGTGCGACGATTACCCTTCATTTCTGGAGTATTCCACGGATTCTCGAAGTGAATGGCGAAAATATACCAGTCTCACGCGATCCGTCTCCGTTAAAACCGCTCGATACCTCATTCACCGAGTGGTTCTTCGAACCTAGTGTGTCGCCTAGCCGGAGCGTTCTGTCAGCGAACGTTATAAGGCCTCGCGACGAGTAGCTTTCCATGCATAGGTTAGCAGCGGTGATAGAGTACGCGCGAAAGGGGCTGTTGGAAGGGGGTGGGGGGGGGCGGTTGTTTTGTCGAGAAAAAACACACATGCGAGCGAATCGTACGACAGTGCCCGGTAGGACGAGCCTAGAGGAGGGTGAAGAAGCCTCGAGTGGGGACCACGTTTCGAGCGTTATGTACAAGCTACTCTGTATGCATCCTGTTGTCGGAAGGGAAAAAGAAGCAACCCCCTCTTCCTTCCCCATCGACCACCGTCTCCCAACTCCCTACCCGTAACTTTCGCAATATTCTCGAGTCTTTCTACTCTTTGGAAAATTACCCCCCGCCCGCCTGTCTGCGGAACGACCGTGCGTTGGTAATGCTTTCAACTCTCCCACCCCCGGGTTCTGTTCACCGACCATACACTAACAACCGTCCGCCTATACGGGGCGCGATCGTAAAAAAAAAAAAAAAAGAAAAACGAAGCGGCAGCCCCGGTGAAAAGGGACGTAGAAACGTGGAAGGGGATGATCCTATTCTCACCGCTTCTCCACCACGGAACTAAACGTTCACGGGCTCTTACGGGGTTCCGGATGCGGCCCATGAAAAATTTGTGGAGAAACTTTCGTAACTGTTGCTCCCGTCGCGTCCCCTCATCCCCATTTTTCTCACCTTTTCAGAGGGGACAACCCCCCGACCCTGCCAGCGGGGACATCGTGTTTTTGTTCGGATAACTGCACTTCCCCGAACGAGTTTTGTTTTCGGTGGTAATTTGCGAACGGGGTGAGACTTTTCTTTCGTGGCTGCTGTGTCCGTGGCGCGCGCATGGAGGGGTTGCGGGGGTGGACGATGCAGAGTGGTTCTGGTGATATTAATGCTTTTGGAATATTTTGTTCCGCTGTACTCTTTTTGTACGGTTTGTATTCGGAAAGTTAAAATTTATTTCATGCACTGGAAGTTTCGATAGGTTAATAAAAGTAACATACAAATATTGATACGAATGGAATTGTTAAATGTTACCAGCCGTTACACTTTTTTTTTCTCGTTCGGCGTTGAAGTAATGTAACACTAGAACTCTATAACAATGATTCAAAATGTCTAGCAATGCATTCTCTCGGATCTTTCGTTGCTTTTATTAGAATATGAAAATTAAGAAATTGGTTACTTAAAGAATTTGGAGTAGTTACTCTTCGCTCTAGTCTGTCTTATTCCACTCCTTGGTCTCTTCTACTTTTCTATACCGTATCTTATTCTACGCTCTCTCACCTGCAGAGTTCGTTCTACCACATTCCATTGCACCCTCTCCATTCCTCATCTCACAATACATCCTCTTGTGTTCCCACAATTCTACCCGCATTTCTACATTTCAGGAATGTACACGGATATACACGCTTCCTCAAGTTCAAATAGCGCAGCTCCAAATACTTGTCATTCGCCTCGAACACGCAAGACAAGTACATTCACTCCGTAGTAGCAAGCAACCGTGTGCGACCTAGTCCGACGTCTGGCCAGAGCGTTTGAAACGAGTATCGGGAGACTGCCCTTTAAACTGTCTCGTCCCTGGCTCCGCAGCACGTACGGACCGCAAGAACGTTTGTTTTACACGTAATTAAGGAAACTCATAAATAACCCCCACGAGGAATTCCCTTATCTCCGTCGCCCGTAACGCGAATGATAAGTCTCTGGTCACCAGACCGTTTCTTGCGCATTGCATTCAAAGTTATCGCCTCCCTCGGTGAAAAAAACGTTGTTCCACCCAACGTGTTTGTGACTCGTGGAGTTTAATATTTCCCCGAAGAGGGTAGGTTTACGGTTATAAAATAAAAAATAATTTCAACCCCTCGGGGTGTTCAATCAAGTTTCAACGGAGGGAGAGCTAATAGGCAGAGGGTGAGAGGGACTAATAGACAGAGTTGCTATTACATCGGAAGGTTGGAAGAGGAACGATGATAATGACGTTCCGTCCGGTGTATTCGCGGGCTAATTCATCACCGACTGTCGTCCCAGCGAGAATGGGGCCGAAACTGGTGGCTACCAGACGTGGGAAGGGAAAATAACGGCGCAACAAAAAGGGACAATTTCTCCTGGCCTCTTGTAATCGAGGACCAGGGAAAAGACTTCGACGGGAAACGATTGTTGCGTTCCCTCTAATATTGTTTACTCGGCTTCTCTCTGCTCTCGGCTAAGTAACGTCGCGGCCCACTCTCGACACCCCCCGCTCGCTGCTACATAGAGAACCCATTAATCATAATCGCATTCCGATTCAACCGGCCGGCTGGTCGTTACCCGGGAACAACGGACGGGAAAAAGAAACGAAGGAAACCAAGTTGGCCGAAGAAAGGGGAGAAATAGAGAGAGAACGAAGAAATCGCGGAATAAGATATCGTCGAGAGAGAAAGCTTGGCGAAGAAGGGGGTGGGACATTCAACGTCGTAGCCGTGAGAGGGATTTGTTATCCGGACGTGACGCGTCGCGAAGAACCGGGGACCCGTTCGTCTTTCGTCTTTCACTGGACCAGAGACTGGAACGGAGAATATACTGATAACAAAACTTCGGCTTGTATTTTGACCCGTCCGCTGGGGGGCTGAAATGTCTCGGCTGATAATACGCTTCCACCGTTTGTACTCGGTGAACGAAGCTTTCATCAAACCGGCGAGATAATTAAAATTGTATGGACCGACTTGATTAAAAGGAAGACTATGTATACTTCTTATCAGGGCTAGATTTAATAACTTTTTTATTTCTGGAAAAATGAAAAACATTTTATAGGTAATCTGTATGGTATTAAGTGGTCAGTATCCTGCAGGGAGGTTGGTTTTTTTCGAAGCTTTCAAGGTTATCGATGTTTTTTAAAGCCGCTGTACTCTGAATCATGTACCTACAGGCCAGAATATCGAAGTTAGCGTCGAGACCGTTCCGATATAACGAATGTGGCTTGGTCCAAGAAAAATATGTATCTCCGTCGGGCGGATTATTTCGGTTTGTTAAGGGATACGCGAGTGTCCAGTCCGGACACCGCGTTAGGTAGCGCGATGGGCGAAACAAGGGTCGTTTGACACTCGAGGGGCCCTTGTTACGTTGGACAAAATGGGAACCGTTGAAGTGGCGAGGGACACGCGTTCCCGTCGTCCGTCGTGATATATACAAGGACCGCAAATATTTGTCCGGAGACAGAGTGAGGCGTGTGTATATGCTTCGTCCCTATGCAGAGCCCCCCTCTCCGAGGAAACGATACACACACCGGCCAACCTGTCGTTTGTAATTCGATGTGTGCCGGCTAAATCGCTTTTATCCTTACATCACCTTAAACCCTCTGCTTTATCCGTCTCCCGTGGATAGATCCCCTTGGTGAAGCCCGTCGTTCCGGGACGGATATAAAAATTTCAGTTTTCTATTCCGAGCCCGGGTCAGGTCGTTCCTTTTTCCACTGGCGGCGAAAAACGGGAAACGATGTCTGGGATTTCAACGGTCAGCCGCTGGATACTTTCGAAATTCTCGGCCGATAAATACAGGACACCTTTATCCGATGAGAGAGAATCTTTTCGGCGAACGGATGATTCTAGATCAGACGAAGTCGAAAGGAATCGAGGAAACGGGATACCACAAGGTGACAAAAGAAGGTCTTCACGGTATTTCTCGAGAAAGGATATTTAAGTAGTACAAGTCACCCGTTGAACAGACAGAAGAATGAGGATTTAATAGTCGAGAGCATTCGGCTGCTGGCCAATGTTCATTTTTAATCGTCCATCGCCCGTCCGTGAGAGCTTCGAATCCCAGAGAGAAGATTAACCGGAAAATGTTTAAATTTCATTCTCATTAAAATTCCCCCGTAGAATAGTAATTCTGAATTTCGAACCCAGCGAGTCCGTCAGAATTCCTCTAGTTTCGAATTCCCAAAAGGGGGATATCGAAGCTCCAGCTTGGTTTCAGCGGTAATTTACGGTCTGTTTCAGCGTCCACGTCTCTTTACCGGGCCACATACGTTCTTCTTGTATCCTTGATTAAGTTCCGTTGGTCGGCTACGGGTACACGCTTGGTTTTTTCCCCCCTTTCTGTGGGGGGACGGAATCACGTGTGTCTGGCCACGAACGTCGGTTACCAGCGAGCCGTGTGTAGGTTATCCTGGCGACCACTCGATCGAGAGGCTACGTCTTTTCTTTGGCTCACCGTGCGCGCACACCCGATACCAACCCTGAGGGAATTTATGCTGCGGCTGCATTCTAGCCCCTCGTACCACACCCCCGAAACGACAGACGAGTGGTGGTGCCACGGACCTGAGTTTCGAGGGTTGTTTTACTTACCGACCTACGCCAATTTGTTTGGACGACCGACCGAAGAGAGAGGGAGAGAGAGCTAAGCCGTTGTTCGAAGGGGTGGGCTATTTTTAACCGACTTCGCCCTCGAACACTCGCCCCAAACCGGTGTTCCCAGACCTTTTTCACGGTGCCACGAACCCACACACACACACACACGTATACGCATACTCGAGCAACCCTCTCTCTGTCGGCGTCTGGCCACGCCGCGCGATATTTCAGAGGTCAGAGAAGAAAAGCGCATTTCCTGTCGCGGTCCACGCTACCCACCCCTCCTCGACATACCACCCCTTGACGCCCACTCAGACAGTTTTGGACACGCGGTGCCACTTACCCCCTACCGGTGGGAAGGAAGAAGTCGGTGGTTGGTGAACTTCTTGGGGATTCCAGGGAATGGTTCGACGGGTACTCTCGGTCTCTGCGGTTCAAACGTATTGATCGTGAATCCGGGAACGTCGGATTTTACGGTACCGGTTTGTGCTCCCGAACCGCGATTGTACGTTTAATTTATCGAATATTGGACATTCTAAAAATATTATTAATTAGACTCTCACAGAGAATACTTGATATTATTTCGCTATTAATTGTTTCTGTCTTGCTCTACGAAGCTAGTGGCGAAAATTCCGTAGGATCACTCGAGTGATCATGATTTATCGGCTTTTTTGGCGAAAATCCCACGGCTATGGGTTGGAAGATTTCTTGGGAAGGATTTCGCAGCTTCTCAATCGGTTCCATATCGCGAGCCACAATACGAGCTGACTGCTGTCCAGGAATCCCAATACCTCGTTGCCGTTCAGCTGTAAGGATCGTTCATATCCTGTCCTGGTTTCATCTTCTCACCTTTTGGCGTGGTAGGTTACACCACGTGTCGGCCTCCTTTCGCAAGGGGATCACGTACCAGCCGAAGAATAGAATGCTGGAGGTGCGACGAGGAGCTCTAAAAATCATTTTGGGGGTATAGATGGTATTACTGCCGGTCGAAGCCTCTCTTTTCGTTGTTGAAAGAGTTTGTAAACGCCGCGGGAAAAGACAGCTCTGCATTTTTCTTTTCTTCGCAGCTTTTACCGTCTTGACTTTTCCCCCCTTCATCTATCCTGTCCCCATTTTCTCGTCACCGCGGACGTAGCGTTAGGACCTTCTTTATTCCTGTTCATTCTCCTTTCTTCTACGAAACGAGACACGGACGGAGATGAAATATTGGGTTGGCCAAAAAGTTCGTTCGATTTTGAGCCGGCTGACATAGCCAAGTTGGCGCAAACGGGGTTTCAAGGTTGATTTCGATACTTGAAGAATTATTTTTATTTCCCGTGTTAGTTTAACGAGGATTATTGTTGAATGAACTCCCACTTGGTCGTTGTGAATCTCCTGTGGCCGCTAAAGCGTGGTGCATCCTGAAACGAGACTATTATCAATTTCTTCCGCTGCTTCACCCGAAACCTACAAGTTTCCACCGCAATATCCCCGAGCTCCACCCTGTTTTCCGTTTCCACTCGCCCGTAAACGGCCGTGACAGTGGCGGGCACACACAGGTTCTTGTAAATTGCGCTCGACGGGATAACAGTTTCATAGAGCGCCGTGTATAAATCGAATCGAGCGGGTCCCAGCGACCCTTTCCCCCGTTAGACGTATGGCCGTTTATCGACATTAAGGCGGCTGACCCTCCGCCCCTTCGTGTTCCTGTTTTTTCTTCTTTCTCCCACGCAACGAGTATTCGTATTCGCGTGGCTCGGACAATCCTCCCAGTTACAGTCGAATTTATTGCCTCACCTAGCCCCGACGCCGTCCATACGCCTTAAGCTTCAACCAGGGTCTGGGGGCGGGAGGAAAGGTCCGCTTTAGTCCCCGATCCCGTTCGGTCGCTCCTCGAGGGACCACCGCGCTCCACCATTACTCTCCGCGTCCGCGGTGGGATAAATATTATGAAGACAAAAGATTCCGGCCGGTCCCGTAAAATATGGCGGGGATCCGTGTGGCCCCCGTCGACGACCAGGCAGGAGAGGATCCCTGCCACGCCACACGGCGGAGGGACGTGATAAATTCACGGAACAGCCCCACCCTTCCTCCGAGAATCTCGCTTTCCAGTGCCTCGCGATAATGTCCCTCCTTAATTATTTACGGCCGTGCCCTGGACCGGTGTCATCAACCGGGAAAATGACCCCGGATAGAACTCTGCTCAGGGGAGCTGGGCGACTGGTGTATTGAACGAATTCGTCCTTATGTTCGCAGGTTTTAAAGTTACATTATGCGTTTATAGCGTGTGCGGTTGTTTAAAATTCAGTATTAAAAAGATGTTTAATAAATTTTATTATTATTTTTAATATTATATCTGAACGAAATCCGATCGAATCCCCAGGAACGAGAAGAGATTCTTCGTATTCCATACGCCAAGCATCTCCTCGAGTACAATGGAGCCACAACGATATTTTGCAATCGAACTTCTCCACCGCTCCCCAGAAGGGGGAAGGGCGAAGTTTCGCTGGCCGCGAACGGTAATCCAGCGGAGCGTAACGTCGGCCACGGGGATCGAATAATAATTGCTTAATCGTCCGTGTCCCCGCGGAGAAGTTCGCTAATAGCCAGAAAGTACGAAATTCTGTTCGAGTGCACGCCGGACCTCCGATCCGCGGCTCGATGGTTCTTGAGAGTCAACCCCCTGCAAATACCTCGCTGTAAAAATTTTCGCTCGCTCGATGGATCTCTGACCGGGTAGGAGAGAGCCTCGACGCTTCGAAGACGCTGGAAACGGGTAATTCGGCAGGGGGAGGCCGGTACCTAACGAATCGTGAATTATACAGCTTATTATTCCAATCGTGGATCCCGGCCGGCTTGTTCGAATCAGCCGTCGAGGCAGCCAGAGGGTCTCTCCGATTCGCCGGCGAAATTATTACCAGGCGAGAGACTCGACATGCTCCCCACCAGCCCTCGACCTCCCACCTGCCGCCCACTCACCAACCCCTACCTCTTTCGACTTTCTTGTCTAGGATTCTGGACGCGTGAAACGAGAACGAATAAGAAGTGAACCCCCGGGGGGTGGAAAAAAAGGGAAAGACGACGAACGGGGGCGAAAGTTCGTCGATAGTAATTCTTGCCTCGACTCGGGGCGCCGAGTTACCGAGAGCTCCGTGGGTCCCAATTAACCCCGCGGGCCGGGGACCCCGTTGCTTTGCACGAGCCAGCCAGCCCACCCGGCCGACGACATCTTTCCGCTCCACGGACTCGCGAGAAATTCAGAGGGGACCCGTGGAAATGGCTTGAAACATTAAACTTTTCGAAGTTGTCGGCCCTCGACCTCGTTTTTCGACGCTCAGAGCTCGTGAGAAAGGAGAATAAAAATGCCTGTGACGTATCGTTCTGTTTGGAGAGCACGTCGCGTAAAAGTGAGTGAATTTTAAGGAATTTCTTAAGGACCGCAAGTATTTTCACGCGATGTGTCGCTATAACAAAAATCCCCTGTTCATGGCGATCTGCCACCTGTATTGTCGGGCCAAAGTTTTTTTCGTCGATACTTGCGACGACCCTTTATTACCCAACTGGGTCGCAACGCATAATCCATAGCCTCCTCAATCAACCCAATCTCAAACCACACCTATCCCGAAATCTTTCCACTTTATCCTTCCCTAGTTAGCAACACACTGACGCACACTTCACTCGACCCAATCTAAATAAATCACTGGCATCCTTCTTCGCGCCGTGAAGAGGGTACGCACGGGTCCCCGGAATGAAGATTCATGGCGGGTGCGCGCGGTCGTAATTCTTTTCGCTACGTTTTCGAGCATGGGGAAATAAGTAAATTTCGTAAGGCCTTGGTAAAAGACGCGTGTGTACACCACCAGAGAGAGAGAGAGAGAGAGAGAGAGAAATCGTCTCTTAGGCAAATGAGAATTTACCGCGACGTAATGTAACTTCTTTTATTTTTTTTCCTTCCATCCCTCTAGTAGTCCCACCAGGCTGGTTTCCTTTCGTGAAATCCTCGCGAGACGGGCGAACGAAGATCAACGGCGAATTCCGTTGCGTTTCCGCGAAAGCAGCCGGACGTTCTTCCGGAAGCTAGCTCGAGGGGTTCCTGTTTTTCGGGTCACGCGACACTCCACGTTTTTAGTAGATGGGAATTAACGGCTATAAAGTAAACCCCGCGTCTGCCGCGTCATCACCGTTAACATTCACCCCCCTACCTCAGCATTCCTTCGCGCATACTCCCTTAGTCATACCCTTTCGGTTATGAATTGCCGAGGGCCCAGGTATTTCGTCGGGTATCTTTAATAACGCGGCCCTGCCGTTCACGCTGTCACGCGATGTGTTTTGCCCACGTTGAAAATCCGCTTGGAACAACCAGGCTCTATTTACCTCCGTGACGAGGGAGGGGGGACAGAGAGACAACCGTTTGAGCGATGGACCTGGGAAAAGGATGAACCACGACGGTTGATGGACTTTTTCCGCTTCTTTCTCTTCTTTTCATCGAGCGATACTGCCTCTTCTCTTCGTATTCGTTGGCGGCGAGATGGGTAGCTTCTCCGGTTTTTGCCAGGGTCACGGTAATAGCCTTCGATCCTGACATACGTGGGCATCGAAGTTCAGCGTTTCGGACCCCGTAAAGAGAGGAGTCGGGATACGTATTCCAGGAGAGGGTGACTCGTAATAGCCCGAACTCGGGAGGTCTCTTAAGAGGTTTAGGGTCCTATTTGCGGTCGATGGGTGACGTGACTTGTTTCCTCTCGAAGCACAGCACTCTGGATGGTGGTCATCAAGAGCTTCTAATTATCGTGATCGATTAAACGTGTGCGACATTCATCTGCAGGGGGTTCACGCGATGTTATTAAGTTTTATCGAATAGACTTACACAGCAGATTGTCGAGAATTGGTGTCAGATCAGAGGAGATCGGTGGTTTCTTGAAATTCTCGTCTGGAAATGTAGTCGTCATCGCTTTTACTGTTAACACGGTTAATTTCGTGACGCGGTTTGCGAGTCCCTGGTAGATCTCGCGGAACGTGGACGCGGGGCTTAATGAGAGCCTGGTGATTCGCGTCGAAAGACATGTCGTGCTCCGGAAATTCTGGCCCCTGTTCTCTCAGCCCCGACGTTACGCTCTCCGGGCAGAATTATAGGATTTCGGGAGGCGTGTACACGGAGAAATTCCCCTGGCCGTTGTCCCGGCAGTGAAATTCGAAACGTGTGATGGCTCCGGGTCGAATAGACCAGCTGCTGACAGTTCAGGAGATTCGAGTTGGTTCTGGTAAAAAGCCTACAAATAGGACTGCTACACTTGATATGACTTGCACCCGAAAATTAGAGGTACTTGATGAATTTTTATCCGAGTAAGATCTAAGGAATGTGACGAAGAACTAGGAAAAAAAATTTGTGTGATGCTCCCATTGAGATCCCCAACAAACCTGCGGAATTTTTGAGGTACTGAAGATCCCGCGTTTGTTAACATTACCACACAAAGAATTTGAAGATCAGTTAGAATATCGCATTACTTCGAACTTTCAGAGAGATTTTTCCGTCATTTTTGTAGCATGTAAATGGGTAACCGAAGGCAGACCGACTACGTTTACGTAGATTCACGCGGTAAAAGGAGAGCAAAGTCTCCTTCTTCCTGTATCCATCCCGTCTCGTTCCCGGTCAGGTCCGTATTTAGACTCCGAACCGAGACGAATTTCGTCGTGCAAGTAATATGACTGCACTCGTATTGCGCCACAGTCGAAAAGTCTGCGCTCACTACTCTCCTCCTCCGCCTCCTGAACGCAATATTCGAGAGAATGTTGTCTTAATAATGTCTTCCAGCCGCGCGAGCAAAGTGAAATTACATATGTTCCACGTTCACGGAAGGGTTGCTGCGAAACCAGACCGACTTCTCCGGTTCCTCCAGCGACGCCCGAGTTCATTAGATTTTTCTCGGGCTTGTGTATCGATGTCCCCTTGCAAAACGTTCACCGGTGGCTCGCGGAGTTGTTCATTCGATCCTCTTGTCTTTCGTTTGGCTTCTGTTTCACCTGGGGGAAAATTGAACTCTACGGGATCGCTGTCCGTCGATTGAATTCCTAAGAATAGAATCGGAATCGAGGATATTGCGTACGTTTTGATAAGAAGGTATTACGTTCACTGTGTAATTCACCGCTGTTCATCGGTGTCGATACGAATGTTCCATTTCGTACAGCCATAACGAGATGAAATACATTTTTGATAAGAAGGTATTACGTTCACTGTGTAATTCACCGCTGTTCATCGGTGTCGATACGAATTTTCCCAAGGTGTTAATAAAAATGTTTGAATAAAATGTCGTTCAGTTTAACGTGCAGAATGCACCCTCTAAAGGTGTCCCACATTTTTATTGACACCCTGTGGGGTTGCCGACAATTGCCTCTGATAAATCTCGCGATTCCCAACGATAAATCCGACTCCGAGGGAGCTCGGAAAATAGTTGCTTCTCGGCTTGAGAAGCGCCCCGCATTAAGCGCGCTGATAAGAGCAATATGCCTGGACACGCTCGCCCTCGCCAGGAAATATCACCAGGGTGGAATTCTTCCGTCTAGATAAAAGATTTCCCGACGTGTGCGCGCACGCTGGGGGAGTATCGTTGCGTTCTAGGGACAGTTAAGATCGCGGATCGCACGGGGACCCGTGGTAGTTATCGGAAAATCGGCAAATCTTTCCCCTGAACGCCGTCGTTAAGACTGTTATCCGTTAACACACGACCAGCCACGCGTGGAAATCGAAGATCATCTGTTTACTCGCGATAAGAATGAAGGAATACCGATTTATCCATACATGGAAACACCGTAACGGGTGTTCACAAAACGTAGCTTATAAAAATTGTTGCAGTGAAAGATGTAACAAACAAAATTGAGGTGTGATGGAAGAGCGAAGGTTCAACAAACAACCGATCAACCATCTTTTAATTCCCTTCCACTGGCTTCCCGGCTTTACGAACTCTTTCACAGCGGACAAATCGTTCTTCTCGATCGGTAGTCCGCAGTCGGGATGAATCAGGGCGAAGTGAGAGATCTCGAAGTCGTTGTTTAATGGAAAGCAAGAAGGTACGAATGCGTTCAGAGGTCTTCCCCGAAATCGTGGTCTCTTTAATCGTGGCTTTTCCTCACTTACTTTCTCCCTCTCTTTCTCTCTCCCTTCCGGTTGGTTCAATCGGGACCATACCACCGTCTCATCCCTCGAGTGCCCGCTATTTCAATTCTCTTCATTTTGCTTTTATTCTCTCTCTCTCTTTCTTTTCCTACTAAATCACCGGCAGATGGATATCCACCGGCAACCGATATCCGTCCAAGATACCAGCCGGTTACCTTCTACGTCGTTTCCCTCCACCTTCGCTCCATCGATACTTAACACTCTCTTTTCTTTTTTTTTCCTTCTCCTCCCGCCTTGGAATCTTCCCGGTGATTCGATATTTCGATTAGTGGGATTATCGAGCGGTTTGCTCCGTGGTTTCGGATTGCTTCGTTGCGCCCTCACATTTCGTACGACTGCGCTTCGAGTCGTTTTTTCATTGTATTTTTTTTTTTTTGATAAAGAATTCACAGGTATTCATTATTCTTCCTCGAACTAAAATAGGGGTGCAGGGGAAGTGTCCCTCTGAAGTGACGCTAAAATTATTCATGTTGCTCTTCCTTTGTTGCCTGTGCGAACCATCTACTACATAGAAAGTGGTCTGTTGTCTTGGTGAGACCGACCGAGGATGATGCTTCTTGATGAATAAGTCGAAAGGATAAGAGAGTCTATTCTTGGACAGGACTTCCATTCCAGACGACCGTTTAAACAGTGCTCGCAGGAAGTAGGAACGACAAGTGGTGATCAGACATTTACCGAATTCACTTCGACGTCATTCCTGGAAATTTGGTTCTCTACAGCCACGGATATGTATGCATTCGTGGCGTCACATGATTTGCAAAACATAGTAAAATAGAGATTCTATTGATATATTGAAACCCCTTGTGTTAGAGTTGAAAATTGTAAATTTGTATGAACATCGTCAGTCTAGTCATCACATTCCGTTTCTACTTCCCGTGAGCACCACATTCATCCGAAGACTCGAAAAATCCCCTTAACTTCCCCCACGCAACGGTACAAATCCAACCGATTTCATTATCACTTTCAACCCCATGACCACATAATCCCTTATAGACTCTGCCCCCAAAAGATCCTCTAATTCCCGATTCCGCGGGAAGCATTCCGACTAAAAGCGCGTCGTTGAAAGAGTG
>NW_015373920.1:128688-322071 GCF_001272555.1 Dufourea novaeangliae | reverse complement strand
CCGTTCGCATTCCTCCGCCACGCGCAGGCCAAAAGTATACGTACCGGCGCCGTTTCATTAGATATCATTATAATTGCACGGGGGAGTAATTATTGTTGTCCGGCGCGCGGAGTGGACCGGGCGAATGAGAAAAATAAAACGAGGAAAAAGAAGGGGTCGTAATAAAAATTAATGTGGCCGTTCGCGACGGAGGAGAGAAACGAGGGGGTACGACGCGACAGAAGGGATGGTAGGGACACGGTCGAGTGGCTGGAATGCCATTTTCGCGGAACACTCTGGATCTAGCGGACCAGATAACGAGAGAGAAAGAGAGAAAAAAAGGTACGCCGAGGGCTTTTTGGCAAGCACACATTCGTGTATGCTGCGCGCGCAGTGTGTGCCGAATCGTCGTCGCAAATAAAAAGGTATCTGTCCGGTGGTGAAACAGGCTGGAAGTATTGTGTTCCAGAATTAATACGAGCACCCGACAGAAAAAAAGAAAAAAAAAAAAACGTGTATGACCGCTGTTAAAGCAGACGTGGACGGGGCTGAAATTGTTTCCGACCGATTTTTGACTGGCGGAAAGGAAGAAAAGAGGATTTCAACCCTTTCGACGACATTTTCCGCACGCCACACGTTACCGTAAGTACCTACAGAAAATACGAAACTCTGAGGATGATGATCGGTCGATGAATACGAAACTGCGGTGGGGAGGGATGTTTGGCGTGTTCCAGCTATTATCTCGCCTTAAATTACCTAATAACCACAGCCACGTGAGATCAATTCGAACTGGGTTAATGTAACGTCGCTCCGGCGCGCGCGACAGCATTATGCTGTTGACCAGCTATTCGAGTAATGATCACCCAAATACACCCCTGAATGGACACTTTAATAGCGTCGTTAACGGTGATCGTAAACGCCCTGGGTAACGTATCCGCCGTGCAATTGCACGACGAAAGAACAATTGAGTTTTTGGTCGTTTAAATTATGTAAATGAATGACGGGGGATCCGGTTCACAGTTACTGGCTGGTGTTTTACACACGACACGGGGATGATGGATCGTGGTTAGTTAACAGAATTATTTTTCACCGAATGAAGCTTCTCTGAATGCAATCCTATGCTTGTGATCCGAGCTTTTCGTTACACGATTATGTAAGGGATTGTCGGGATGGTCGATAATTGATGGACACGTGTTAATCGGTAAGGAATAATAATGTACACATATTTAGGTAACGAAATAGATCCTACTTCTCTTAAAAAAACATTTATTTAAAAAAATTATTGAGCATTAAAACATTTTATTACAATAATATTATATACACTGCACTTTCTGTGATGGAGGGCCACAAACGGCAAAACTCCCACAGATTCAGAAGTTCAAACGTGGACAGATTTAAACTTACTATGAACAATTAACGGAATGCACTTCCCTACCGAAGTTTGATAGCCGAACAAATTTCCTGGTTGTCCGGACGATATAAATACGCCCGTGAAATGATCCCTCCATCTATCAATGTTGCAACTTGAAGCAGTCTGATGGCGACCGCGCCGAGAGTGCCTTCCGGTAAAACTTTTCCGCCGGCAGCGTCTCTATAATTCATGCCACCGCAGTCTTCTGCTGGGGTCGCGTCGGGGACGCCCAGGGAAACGGTCGGTCCCGGTTGCGATCAAAGATCATCGAGTCGCGTTGCTTTGCTCGAGGATCGTGCTCGAAGACGGTGGCGTATGTCTCGCTCGCAAAATCTCGAAAATCTTGCGGTCGTCTTGAATTTTAACAGCGTCCTCGAGGATGTCATGTACGCGACGTGACACATCACGGCGACCTCAACGAACGCGCGTTACTCGCAGCCTTCATTCTCGCGTGCTGTTTCGTTTTTAGACGCGTGGTTAACTCTTTCCTTCCCAGTATTGCCATATTGCTACGTATTCTAAATTACGAAATAAAATATTAGTATCATATATTTTTTCATGTCTGTGAATATATATATATATATATATAATAGTTTGTTCTAGTCTTGTATAGATGGCATGACACAAATTTTTATATGTTTTTAAAGGCTGATCGGTAAAGACGTTATTGTTCTCTGTGTCTTTCATTTGCTTAAATAATTTGGGAATGAAAGAGTTAAGGCGGAACGGGGTGAAACCGAGGGAGAAAGACGAAGAGGATAGAAGCAGAAAGTGGTGGTGGTGGCCATCGATCAAATGTTCTACTCAGCTGAATCTTCCACTTCGTGGTCCTCCACCCCGGATGAGTGTCACGGGCTAATGATAAGATATTTTTAAAAGAGGACTCTGGGTAACTCGGTGCTCCGGGAACGGTGACTCCTTGAAACGATAGCAGGGCGATGTTCCTCGGGGAGAAACGACGACGATGTTTCTTACGAGTGCAAATTCAGGGATTGGAGGGGCGAGAATTCCAGGCGAGAATTAATGGACGTGAATGGCGCGAGTTATATTACGCGGTGGATAAAAATATAGCGAGGTGTGTCGGGTAGGAGGAGAACTTGAGTGCCAGATACACTCTGAGGATCCAGCGGTTTTCTAAGTCTAGGGCCGATACCGGTTAAGAACAGTTAGGAAACCGAGAAAAGCGCCGTGGTTGCAGCGGTTAAGGCAGAGTTTGAGTGTCGGGTTTGAGTGGTCCTTCCTTTTCTTAGGATTATATGTGTTAGCATTTACTAGTAGCAGTTACTTACCATTACGCCAGTCATGTATCCCACCAAAGAAATGATCTAGGCAGGCAAACATCCTTTTCCTCAAGCGTAGCTAACAAAGCCAAGTGGTTAATTGGCTAAAACGATGGACTCATCGAATTTTCCCCAGCAGCATCGCAAACACGTCGAACGATAAAATCCTCGACTTCGTTCGAACGGGGTCTGCTCATTGCCTCGGAAACGATTAACACGGCCACGCGATCACGAATCGCGCGTTATTGCACGCGCGAGTGTGCGAATGGGCCCTCGTCCAAAGGCCGTCTGCCCACTTACAATAATTGGCGGTGGAACTGATTGGTGCGGCTCACCGTCCGTCAATTAGCAGCGTATAATTTTGGCTATTCGTCGAGTTTAATCAACTGCGAACGATAGCTTCGACCGAAACCCGCTTCGAAATGTACACACTCGCTGGGCGAGTCGATCGTGTCGATGGTATCGAAAAGTGTACGCTGGTTTTTCGACTTTGCCCGTTGACGCCCATTGTTGTTCGCGCTGGATCCTAGCGTTTAAAATGCCCGAGAAACACAGTACCAGAAATACCAGGAACGACTGTTCAACAGAGGAAAGAGGAGAATGAGTCGAAACGTTTCAGGGCAACACAAAACTCTTACAACTTCCGTCTCCTCTCTCTTCCCAAAGTCCCGAGTTTCACCGTAACCAAGAACTACAGAACTCCTAAGTACGTTCCTCTATAAAGTCCTAATTTCCTCGGATTCGAAAGCTGACCGTAAATAAACCCACATTTTGTCGTTCACCTACCAACACACACACATTTTCATCTGTCCTGTTTAATCTTCAAGTGGTTGTATCTCACTGCTTTCCCCCGTAGTAACTATACGTATATACTTACACACACACATCAGTCGTTCCCGACATTCGTCGTCGATTGCTCATCGCGTTCGTCGTTTCGACAAGAGCCCACCTACCCGCTGTTTTCCGGGCGAGCACAGGTATTTGTAACAGCGTCGAACAACGTTGGAAACCGGTCGTGTACCGAGTCTGACTGCGAAATACGAGGCCGCAGTGTTCCCTCCGTTAATTTCCTTTCGCACTATTTGTTCGTGAGTGAGGGGGGTTGCATGCATTCGGGGAACGTTCGAAACCTCTCCGCTCCCCTTTTCCCTCCTTTTTATCTTCGTTCGCCTTCTCCATTTGTCACCTGTTCCTGGTCCCTCTTCCGCCTCTTTTTTTTTTTTTTTCCCCGTTCCCCCCCCCCCCCTCCGTGCCTTTTTTTTCTGGTTGGGGTGTATACTTGTTTCTTTCGTTTTTTTTTTCAGCAGCCACTCTTTTTTCACCTCTTTGCACCCCCCCACCCCTCGTTCCAGTTTTCCTTGAATTTTCCCGGCGTTCCTACATCCCTCTGGGTCCCCCGTTGCCCGCCAGAATTCGTCGTGTCGCTGGAGAACGGCCTGGTTCGGCGTCCGCGAAACGCACTCCAGCGTTTCCAGCAAACACAGACGAAGGGTGTAGGGGAAGGGTTGCGGGGGAGGGAGAGGGCCTGCATTATTCCGCGTTGGTGTCGTATCCCCGCGCCGTACCGTTACACTCGTGCCTCGAAACCTTCACGTCAAACGCCGGTATTTGTACGGGTGGACCAACCACCCTTCCCCATCTCTCTCTCGCTCTGTGTGTACTTGTGCACGCGCGCGTGCAGAGAACCGACCGGCTACGCCGGATATAGATCGGGCGTGCACGCCGCATAATGCACTCCCGTTGAAACGCATCTCCGTGCAACAGCAGCCTTTCCCTTTTTGTCTGGTACGCGATTGGAAATTGCCCGGTGGATCGATACGACCGGTACATACAGACAGACACGCGCATACACACGCGTGACAACGATAAACTACCCCGTTGCGTCTGCCGACCCAGGAATGTGGCTTGCAAATGAACTGTCTTTGGTTTTCGTGCGCCCAGTTTGACGAAGAAGGTTCAGATTCTTCCAGAGTGAGAATTCTGTGTCATTTTAGTTGGATAACGTTGACTCTTTAGTAGTGTGCACTGTTAGTCGATACTCAAGACATCCATTTTTACGGATACATCGATTGACCAATAGAAATATACGCAAAAGGAAAGTGTCGAAAGAATGTTTCTTCGATCAGACTCGAAGGTTCCATGATCTACGATAAAAATGGTACAAGATTTATTTCAATGGTAAACAAACCGAAACCATCGTCCGGATCCTCCAACCGCGGAATTTTCTCGGCTCGCCGTTAAAGTATCCGCGGTGGTCGCGACACAAACGGCTGCGGAACTGAAAGTCTCCCACTACTAAAAAAAAAATAATATAGTTCCCAGCATCCGGGACTTCAAAAGCTTTTTAATTCTCCCCAGTGTCCTGGTCGGAGGGCCACGCTGTCCTCCGCTATGGGGTAGAGAATTATTTCTGCATATTGCGGGGGCCACGCGTGGTTGGCCGAGAAAATGTCCCCGGTTAGAATTTATGCGATGCATAACGCTGCGGTTCGGAAGTGACTTTCGAGGAACGGAAACAGAGCCCTTGGAAACCGGTCGCGGTCGCTTCTCGTTACGGGGGTGAGGAGTGGCGTTGAAAACCTAGCGGTAATTGAATATCGATTTTTTCCCTAGGAACACCCGCGACCTGGTTTTTCGTTATCGTTGTCGACGACGACAGGTCGAATTGTTATTTTCGAATTCGAACCGCTCGACGTGGAAATTATAGTATTCGGAAATACGCGCGCGCGCGCGCGCGCCCCGAACGTTGGAACGACCGTTTTGCCTCGTTTCGATGGCCCCTCGTCGATTTTCTCCGCCCCTCTTCCGTCCCTTCGCGTCAGCCTTTTGCGAGCGACGATAACAGCTTCGATTTTTTTTCCCAACCCGCGAATTTCTGTCTCGATGGTACAGATTTTTTTTTCGAATTGGGAGATTTTTGAGCCCTTTGAACGAGTACAAAGTGGACAGGGAATTTTTTCGTTTGTGAATGGATTCTTTTAGTGGATAAAGTCTCGACTAATGAATGAAAGATTTAAAAAAGCTACTTCACGAATTTTAATTCAATGAATTTGGACATTCCAATTTTTGAGGTAAAATAATGCTTGTGTTTGAATGATTAAACCTTTGGCAAACAATTATTTTATTTCGTTAACCGTTTAAGGGTCACCATAGTGCATTTAGATACTGCTGTTTTTTCCAAAAGATATTAGAATCCAATTTCCATAAGAATCCACTAAGATATTTTAGATGAGAAATTCCTACTGTTGCCCTTGTCATTGTAAATTATTCTGGATGCCTTTTTGCATAAAAATCGGCAGTCTGATTATTATTAATGAAACAGTAACTTCAGTCAGGTAATTTTGCAGAATTCCTGCGTAGAGACCGAGACTTATAGTTAGAAAGGAATTAGTATTCCAGTGTGGAGAGTTTCGTCCGCAGCCCTTCATATTTAACCAACTTTATGTCTTAATTTCTTTTCATTTTCTTTCTGTTTAAAATGCGTTTAAAAGAGACGTAGGTCGGGTTCTATGGAATTCTTGCGGGCTAATTCGTTCTTCGGGTAATCGTCGGTCTGATGTTATCCTTTCCGCGGTGATCCCGGCGAAGGATTATGGCACAGCCGCGCGCACGTTTCACCCCCATAACGCCCGGCTCTATTTACCGTGGACGAATGTTTGTTTTTCATTACACCGGGCCACGCAGAGGCGTGCGCGAGTCCGGATCGCGGCCCCTTTCATTTTGTAATGCTCGTTTCAAGCTGGGCTAAACGGAAAGTAAACTTGCGCCGCGTCGGAATAGCCCGCCGTTTCGCCAGGTGGAACGTTACGTCGAGGCGATCAGGGTAAACTGCCAATGCGATCGATCACATCGAACCGTGTACAGGTCGATCCAAAATCTAGAAATATCGTATCTCTACTGTCGCCTTGGTTATAGTCAAAAGTTGGATAGTCGGTACTGTGTGCACTACGAAAAATCTCTTTAAGCATCAACTACACTGGCGAATTCTGGTCTTCATAAGTATCCACACTGTGTGCGATGGGGTACGTTTGTACCTCGGCAATGTAGTTAAGGGTTAATGAAGATCACCATGGCTTAGAATGAACTCAATCATCCCCACTGTTGTAGACAGTCGCTGCCAAATTTATGCATAAGCTGGGATTGTCGACTTTTCTGTAGCACCAGCTTACGGACGATGTATCAAACTTGGTAGATGTTGTATCACTCGAACTTCCGATGAACCACGTTGCTTATGTAGGATTACACGGTACAGTTTCCCAAGATCCGATTAACGATTCAAATGACTACGGTCGTCATTCGTGGGATCAAAACAGTCATGTGATACTTTCACAATTTTCTTCATTGTTGATACAAGCTCGAGTACCTACCCTAATTTTGGAACGACCTCTACGCGAACGCGTAAATCTTCAGGACCCACCCGTAGAGGTGAGATTCGACGAGCACACAGGGGGTGTGGCTCGATATACGGTAAAAAGCGCGGGTAGAACTCGGCGTCAGCCCAGCCCAGGAGTCCTTATTTCCTTTCCATTTGTATTTACGGCTTCGTAGCTGGCGGATCCTTGGCAGGCGCATAAACTCGAAAATTGCCAGGAAGGACGGTAAACGCTGGTGCAACGCGCGCGAGTGGTCCCACCGCGCTTGATACCATTTTTCTAGCCGACTTTCAGACATTCCCCAGCTCGACACTTCGCTGGTGTTGGGTGTGGAAATTTCCGTCGATGGAGATCGAACCTTACTGGCGAGGGAGATATTCCCACGAAATTTCGACTTCTTTTGTCGGGCACGGTTTAGCGGTGGTCGCTGCTTCCGGAATTATTCCACCGGCGTCGAGCGCACGAATCTCAGACAACGGTGTGCTCTTCCTTCTCCTTTCTGCTCCGTTCGTGCGGCCTCGATTACACTACGACCCCCTTTTCTATCATTGTTCCGGAATTTTGTCCTCTCCCCCCTACTCCCGACTCCCCTGTTCTTTCCTTTTGTTCCGTCTAAATCGGACGACATTTGGCCGAAGGTGGTGTTCTCTTGTTGCGAAAGGTTGAAGATGAGAGAAATTGTGTGCTGGTCGTATGGGTGCAGTGGAGGATTTTTCGTTATGCTGCTGAGAAATAGAAGTTACAGTATGAATAATATTCTGACTGTATTTCAGGCTGAGTTTTTCAACTCGATCGTCACTGGTGGATTATTTAGGTCGAGGGATTGGTAATATACAACCGTTGCCACCTCGAATCCCAATGGATCGCAGGTATCGATGCCATCCTGGAACGTCACGTCTGCTTTGTTTAGGTATAAGATTAATGTTAGTTTCAAGGATACGAAAGAGAAGCAGAATGAGTGAGGGTATAATACGCGTGTAATTGACGAGCGAAGGACAGTGTGGAAACGAACGTCGAACGAAGCAGATCGGTATACATTGTGGATTAAAAGTGCAATAGTGTGAACCCGTGTGGAATAATTTAGTGTAGAATAGCTAAATGTAAGTACCTTTTGTATTACTTTAGACCCTAAAGATTACCTAGTGATAATTTTAACGCATTATCTACCGGTTGATATTTAAAAGGTTCAGTAGATCCAACGACTAATAGCCAAGGAACTATTATTAAGCAGTTCAATAACAGTAGCAAATCACGTCCATGGGAAACAGTAAAAAGTCTACTAAAATAAGGTGATAATTTCTTCTGTAACCCTGATACTTAGATCGGTAATATTACCGGTCCATAAAGTGTTAACAATAGGACAAGATGTTGACGACGAGATCCATATTGTCACCACGTTCCAAAGGTTTCTTCCGCGTTGACAGACTGAATTGACTTTACTGAAAATTCAAGGGAAACATTCTGTCCGCCGTTTCGTCGAGTTTAATTTCATCCCGGCGCTATAAATCAACATCGTCCCGAGGATTCTCCGCCGAAAGGGGGGGGGGTGGGAATATTGCGTTATTGTCCCACGAAGAAAAAGTCAGAATAGCGACCGCGTCGTAGACCGTCGTTTAGTCCGTAATTTTCGTCGGAGACTCGCCGCGTCGAAATACCCGATGCCCGGAAACAAAACGCTCCGCGTCGCGTCCCGTCGCGGCGGAAACTCGCGGTAATTCGCTTAAACTTCGAGGGGAGGGTTGGTTCTAAATTATACGAAACACTAAGCAAGCAGAGGGGGCCCGGCGATAATTGGAAGTGCCGTGGCCCGCGCGCCAAGTAAAATGTTATTTGTATAATTTGGGCAAACGAAATTCCGCGACTTTAATTCAATTCACCTCACGTCCGACCCGCTTTCGGTCGGTTTCGACGACGCTTGTGCCCATCAAAGCCGAAAATTCGGTTCAATTATGCACAAGGCGGATTGAAATCCAATCTCTCGGTTGGAACTTAACGGCGCTGTGCAAAACAGAAATGATCGAAAAACTGGAAGCTTTAAGTTATTGTTATCAGAATATTTCTTCTTTTCGATCTATATCTATGCAGGGCGGATATCTGTATTTTCAAGAAAAAATCTCTGGAAATATACGTCACACTTAGCATCAAAGGGTTAACCCTCATCTAAAGGTGAATTAATAGGTTAACGGTCAGTGAAGAAGTGTTAATTGTACGTATTTTCTTTTCAATCGACGATCTATGCGATTCGACGCTATTGTTAGATTAGTCCGCGTTTGCATAGTTTATCGCGTTGTCGGACGCTTGTTACCGCATCAATTTGCGTCTGTAATTAATATTGTTGTTGTGCTCCGTGCGTCAACTCGAGCGGACACACAGGGCCTCGTTGAACCGCCGGATTACGATGAACGCGGGCGGGAGGGTTTGGAAGCCACCGAAACCGGATGTTGCAGTCGAGAGCGCAGGAAACTGTATTTAAACTGTGGCCGTTATATTAACACGCAGAAACACTGTTTCCGCAGGCAATCCCATTAACAAACTACGATCGTCTGTCCTGTTTATAGCGTGTGGATGTCGAGACCATAAGGAAACTTTGGAAGAAAAGTTACGAAACGCGGTATAATTTACCCCGAGAAGATATAGCCTTCGCAATGACAGTCAATTTCTCAAGAGACCTGTCTTCTCGAGGCCACGGGAACATCCGATTGCTCTCTTTATTAACAGAAACGTTAGGAAAAGGGTCATCGGATCAGTAATCGAGCCAAGAGATCCCCACAGAACGAGTCTGGACCGCAACGATTCCACTTCTCGTCTCCTCTCTCTCTTCCCCGCGGCCACCTCATTAATTCCTACCACGGAAAAGCGAAATTTCGCCCACGGTCTTAACGGAATTGCATCAGGAATTAAGGCTCTTGCTACGCCTCTCCGGGGAGAACCGCGGCTACAGGAATCGATAGGAAACGTTAGCCTCGTAAAGGGGAGCAGTCGAAATACGTGGGTTGCACGCGGTTGAAAGTAACATCTCCCAACCCTCCCCCATCCCCTTCGTCGGCAACCCCCTGCTTCCGCCAGTTTCATCTGCCTCCGCGTTCCTTCCGAATATCGGGAAATCCCGAGCTGGTGTTCTGACAGGACGATTTTCATTCTCGTTCGTGATCGGCTCGAATACCTCTCTCTACGTGGCTGCCGTCGATTTCAGGCCTGACGCGTGTCGATTCACAGTATCGAAGGCCCCTGTCGCAATTACCGATAAGTGACGATCCCGATTGCTGGGAGAATCGACTCTGGGGAGCGGCTGGGCGCGGACATGAATTCGGAGTTCGACGGCTCTGATGGATCGTGGATTCTTCGATAAATGTATATTGTCAGGGTGTAGACAACTCGGAAATTTTACATTGAATCAACAGCTTTCGCTGTCAGAGTTCCGACGTTGCATCGACCAGACTGATTGACCTACAAGTGGCATTAATGAGTCGGTTGTGAATATAAGTTAGTTATTGCTGTCTGTTTGGAGATTTTAAACTGTCACGACCTCGCCTGGTACACTTCAATAGGACAGAGGGATTAAGGATATTTAATTTTTTTTTCAAACTTTGATGTATAAAACATATAGAAGTGAATAGTAATATAGTTTTTTATAGAAAATTGCGTACGAGATATCATTGGGGTATCCTGACTGTTCCCTGAAAAATTAGCGAAATCCAGGGTGTTAGTCTGTCCTCGTTGGTACGCGGAGCAAATTACTTTCGGGGTGTACAAGCAAGGAGCTCTCGGAGAACAGTGGTGCACCCTTAGCAAGCGAAATCCCCAGAAACACGGGACTGAATGGAGAAATCAAGTCTGAACAAGCGAGCGACTCTAGAACGCCGAATAAGCCAGCGTTCTAATGCTCGCGTAGAATGCAACCGCTGAATGAAAAGCCCGGCTGGTGAATTATAAACGGGAATGAATTATGTCGCCACGGGGCGGGAAGTCGGGGAACCGTGGTATGAGTTATTATCAGCCACCGGGGTTTAAAGCCTGCTCTCGGTCGTTTTGCTAATTTTTTTTATCAGTCGCGACGTGGATTCGTTCATCCGTCAGCCGATCCGTCGATTTACGACGATAACGCGCTACGAGGAACGCAATTGATGGGGTGTAATGAGACGAAAGTTGGGGGCTGGATTACTGCGTCTTCTGCGGTGTCCGAGAGATCCGCCGCGATCCGACGAGAGGCTTTCGAGATCTCATCCGATAAAGTTGGAAGAGAGACTGATCGAATATCGATTGCGTTGGTTTCCTGTCACAGGAAAACCGCAAGAGAATCTTTCTTGACTATAAATTCTTTTTAAGATTTTTTTTTCATTAACTGAACCGATTAACCTTGATGTTCTCCTCGGGTTTAGATGACCCGAAATTAAGATCATACCTCAATATATTATTAAATATTTGTTTTTCGTATCCTACATACTTAAATTTTACGTCTAAATTTTCTGTATTTGTCATTTCTTAAGAACTAATCAATTTAAGGTTTGAAATAATTTCATTCGAAGGAATTTCTGAAAAACCGTTCAGCGACTCAACTCTTTACCGTTCGAGATACAAAAATACTGAATATCTTAGGGTCTGATAGACACAGTTTGATCACAGAAGGTTAATGGACGTTTTATCTGAATATCTTCCGGTCGAATTAGCTTGTCTATCATCGAGCTATCATGATCCCGGAGGATTACCAATACAAGTTGGGCTAGATCAGTCGAATCGAGGGTGTTCGCGCCGTTCGAACCCGAAATCATCCCTCGTTTCGATCCCATCGCACGTCCATCGTTCGTCAATGAATCGAGTCGGCAGGGGTGTGTCGATGTCTTTACATGTCCCGCGGAAATTTCTAACGGCAGGACGCGCGAATAGAGGCTCACCTTCCGCCCAGGTCCTCCTGTCAGCAGCGTATAATTGGGGATTCAAGCGTGTCTCGCCCAAGGCTCTTGCCCCGGACGCGGCGTAATTATTGCATCCGTTTCAGGCGCCTCGCGTCGAAATTTCTGTACCACGGATCCTCCAACTTGGCCGTTCCAGTTCGCTACCGGCCGAGGTCTCATCGCCACTCCATCCACCCTCCTGGTCCCACCCTCTTTCGCTCACCGGTCGGTCTCTCGATAATTGCGAGCGTCACGCGAGCACCCTCACCCCCCGTTGGGAAAATGACGGCGGCCCGTCGTGGAAATCCGGAATCCAATCCCCGAACGTGGGGTCAGCCTGTCAGTGGAAAACCATAATTGTAGTGGACAGGGGTGAATCTGCGTGTGTCTACGAGAATAATCATCGGTGAAGAATTTTCACGCGAAACTGCTGCTCAACATCGTGCTCTGGACGCTTGATTTTGTAGGTAGGGTGGTTTTGGATTTATTTCCAATCGAATGAAATTATCAGGAATGACGAGAAACAACCGCCAATCATTTGTAAGCTTTAGAATGATTTTAGATTAACTTATGGGGGACCGGAAGACTATTTTATTATTTACTATTTTTTATACTATTGGTACACTAGGGTATGCTACAGCGAACTGTGTAATTGTTTCTAAAACCTCGTTCGTTGTAGCATACATAATATGTACAGAGTGTACAAAAACCGAGTAGTAGGATTGAAATTTGTTACTCCATCCACGTGAACGAGTCCACACAGGGGGATGGTTTTCAACGAAAATTCATATATCGACCGTTCCTCGGTCGCACTATGCGCTCCCCAGGCTCTGGTCAAAGGCGGCTGGTATCGTGACTCCTTCATTGTACACTTGTCCTCGGCAGCCCCCATTGTCTTATTGTTTCCTCGCACTGAAGGCTCGCTTTTCGGCCCCGACGCGGAACTTCCAAAGGGGCTCGAACACACCGAGGTCGTCCCCGCGAAGTTTCGGCGCGGAGGGAACTTCCCAGTTGCACGATTCTAGTTCGCACCACTTGCACCACCGTGGCACCCCCTTTCTTCGCTAATTTCTCCGGGTCTATTATCCTGCATCCGTTAAGGGCTTTCCTGTGCGTACCATCGCACAAGTTTCCGAGCTAACATTTCGCGTGATCGTCGCGATTCTTTTTCCCCCCGTTAACGATTCTAGAAATTACTTCGAAATTCGGGGGAAATTACACTTCCAATTTCAAACGAAGCAATCCGATTTCCTTTTCTAGCCCGACTATCACACCTGAAACTCGAAGATTCAATTTTCGTCCCATTCTCCAGAGTCGTTTAAAATAGCCCCATTACGCATCCCTATATCTATCGAAGATTCACGATCTTGGCGATAATAGCGGTTAGAAAACGAATCTCAGGGCACACGCAGCCGCCCCTTCGATCCATTAAGATCACGGCCTATCGTTAACCTCCGGTATGGAAAGAGAGAGAGGGGAAGAATCCGTGGACTTGATTCCGCGAGTACGTTCTCGTTTCGCTCGATTAACCGTCGAATTATCTCGACGGAGTCGAAGGTCTTTCAAGGAGAGAGGGAACGACGAGGCGGATGAAGGAAGGAATGAAGGAAAGAAGAAAAAGGAACGGTGAGAAACGATCCCCTCGATTTCAGAACGGTTAATGCACGCCGGCGATTGGGCGAGAGCCAAGGTCTCGGAATCCGCGTGTCTCCCGGACCCTATTTATCTATTTATCGGACCTGGCCACTTTTCCTTCGCCCCTCACCCTCTAGTTTCGCTTCTTCCCTTCTACCGAATCTTCTGAAAACTTTCGTTGCTCCTTTTAAACTACCCTTCGTCCGCACTCGGCCGCGCGGAACACCCGGGTATATTGGGTTCACTGGGGGCCAAGGGTCAGGTCAGACACGGCGGCAGAGAGATAGAGAAAGGAAAAGCTTCGATTTCATTAACTCCTGGTTTTCTTCCGAACGAAAATCGTATCGCAATCTACCGAGTCGATCTCCATTAGTTGCCTCCTCGTCGATGGCCCCCGTGGTGGGGGTTGAGGAGAAATAAGCGCCGGTCGAGGGGCCGGAATCGATCAATATAGCCACCGTCTCCCTGCTACGTCATCGAATAAAGATCACTCTTCGGGCGTCTTTGAGACGACGACCGAGTTTTAATTTACAAGCACGCCACGTGCTTCCGTCGATGTAGGACCACTCGATCGGTTAAATTGTCTGATAATTAAATATGTCATAAACTAATGGCCAATAAATTCTGTTCTGTTGATTCATCAAGATATATTTGTTCTACTGGTATTAAATACTCTCGTAAACTTAATTCTGCGTGTGAAATCGGGAAGTACCAAAAGCAATCACAACAATCGCAGACCCTTTTCCTCCTACCATCCTCATGCTAGCTCGCTCCTGAATGAATCACGGTCTCTTCCGTCGACGCGACCAAATATCGTGTACCCCCGAGGGCGGTTCGTTTGCCCGTGGAAACAGAGATGAAATGAGAGAGAGAGAGAAGGGGGGAGAGTAGCGCCTCGTTATAAATAAATCGTGAGTAAACGGCCCGTCTGGCGATCGATTAACTTGTTCCCCGACGCGAATAAATTAACGCTTTAATGGGTCGCGAAACGGCCCGACGCTATTTTTCGTTCGCGGCCGAGCTACGCCGCGGAATTTCGTTTGTATTCCGCGGGGAATTAATTGAAAATTTAGGGCCGTCGCCGACCGTCCGGGATCGGTTGTCCACGGTGCGATGCTCCGAAAACTGTTGCGCCCGTGCGGAGCTCTTGATGGCCGTCGGAATAAAATAAATATTCGAAAACATAGTGGTGTTCGATTCTATTTTTTGTTGTCTATAGAAAAGATTCATGAAGGCGTGCGGATAAATGTTCGGCGATATGAAAGCGATCAATTCTCGGCCGGGAGGATTTTCGAAAAGTTTCTCGCGGCGCCACGTCAACGGGAGCGCATCGACCGATGAAATAATGAACCAGGGCCCATGGTGTAAATCGTTCCTCCAATCCCCTCCATCGGAGGAGTCACGATTTTTCAACGGCGTATCTATCCGACCGCAGGATAATTAATTATCTAGCGGGTTGTTTCGCGGTCGAAACGTAAGTCACGATATCGCGTTTCTCCGAGTGCCTATTACCACGCTCCCGACCGGCGATTTATGTCCGGCAGAGGCTACTAGATATCGTCCAAGTTATATTTTTACCCTCCGAGTCTCTGTCCATGTTCGTCTACGATATAAAATGCACACCGTGGGTTTCGTGGGTGTTTGTATGGACTGATGGAATATCCTCTTGGTGGAGACGATAACAGTACAGGCTTGTGGGGAAAGCAAAGATCATTTAGATTTTAGATACTCGCGATGACTCCTCTCTGTCGACCTTCATCTACACACGTTGGTGTATTATGCTTCCACTAGAATAATCTTCTTTCTGTTCCAGGTGAGTTGACGAAACAAAACATCTCTCGATGACTCTTCCCTATTGGTACCGATGTGAGTAGTTGAATACAACGGTAACAAATTATCCTAAATTTCTCCTAATAAACAGATTGTTCTAATTTTGCACAAATCTAAAACCGTATGGGGTGAAAATGAGACTATCTTCCATTTCTCTCCCTACAAAATTAATAGGCGGCTAATCAGCTCCAAAATAATTGCCCTTCTTTAAAATTACACAGTGTACTATCCCTCGTGCCTTGAATATCCCAACGTACCTCCCATTTGTGTCCCTGTTTTAATCACACACAGCCCCACGCTTCAATCCCCTCTTTTCGGATTCGATCTCGTCCACTCGATATACGAGGCAAGAGGCTCTCAAAACATTCCAACAGCCAGTGTCTCCAAGTGCGAATTTCTCTTTCGACGAGAATTAGAATGGTCGAATGGTGTTGTTCGCCGCCTAGCTGGGAGAGAAAAAAAAAGAGTAAAAGGGCTCAAAGCACCCCTCAAGCACTCCCCCGACTGTGGTCCGATTTCAATGGCGAACTTTTCAAAGATTCCCCGGTTTGTATCGCCGTGGCAGGGGCCGTTTGGAACGAACGTTTCCGAATGTTCGGCCGAACGAAGCCTCCCGCGGTTGCGGTCACTCTCGCGAATAGCCGAACTCATAAAAGGCTTTTCAAAATGTTCGCAAAAAAAAAAAAGAGAAGAATCGAGCGCGCACGGGGGTCGTTGGAAATTGGTGGAGAGGGAAGGTGAGTGGGGAGGGAGGAGAAGCGGTGGGAGTGGAAATTCACGGTCCAGCGTGCACGCGAGCGGGTTAAATCGGCAACGAAAAATTCGCGTGCAACTGCGACCCCCGGCACACGGTTAAGTAAACGTGTCCGCGGTGGAACGGGTAATTCGCTGGAAAAACGAGGGATCCAAGGGGTTGACAAATTGAACGCGTTGATGGATTTACAATATTCTGTTACCGGCGTATAAAAATTCGAACACGTGGACCGGAACTTTCGACGATTTCGTTCGTTGACGTATCTGCTTGGAAAATTTCTTTTTGGCACTAGTGATAGAGGCGAAGCTTCCGATAAGTGGATAATAGGAAAGAATGTGAATACTGTTGCGTGCCACGAAGGTCTCAGCGCGATTGGTCCAGAGGTGCGCGACCTAATACGCCAAACAAATCTCGGTTACTCTGGGCGAATTTTTCAACAGCGATGTGGATCAGGCCGTTTCCCCGAATACCAATATCTATTGGCTCCACGGTCCGCGGTATATCGGATACTTTCGGCATCGTTGCCTCCCTCTCTCTGTGTATTTTCCCAGTGGAGAAACCGCCGGCCGTCTTTCGTTCATCGTTTCGCCCGTAGCCCGGTGTATTTTAATAACGATATTTGCGGATCGCATATTGTATCCGGCGAACGGGGGTTGGAGGGGGTGGTTGTGTGTGCACACGAGCGAAATTGCAGTTCCAGGACCGGGGGGGGGGGGTTTTGATCCCTTTGTACAATGAATCTTCGTGGTTTCTGGAAGCTTGGCCGTCGGATTCCGACCCGATATCTACCGTTGCACCACGGTTATGCGTTTATTATACGCTCCTCGTGGCCGTTCGTCCGTCGTTTCCCTATCCTCGACCTCCTCGTCTTCTGTTTTTCGAAAGGTCTTGCGTTACAGGTGAACGAAATCGCGGAATATTGCCCCACTGATCCTTCCACGGGGCGAAACGAGAGATTCATCGCCGACGAATTACCGACGATCTTGGTAAGAGAGATTGATGGTAGGGAGGATCGAGCTGATGAGAAAAGGGGAGGATCCGTCAGGGGGTGTGTATCGATTCGATCGTTTGCAAGCGTGCTTAGCTTACGGTTTTACTCGTTGCGGATATAAGCCTCTCTATCCCCGAGAATATCAAAGATCTCTTTAAAATTTCATTACATCGCGAACATTAACAACCAGACTTCTTCTGTATCCCTACAAGAGAACACGAGCATAAATATTGCATTACATTTCGATCAAAAACTATCTTGTAGTTGAAGCCAACTACAAACCGCCACTGCGAAGCGAAAATTGCTTCAACAGAAATTTGACCGCGCTACATTTCATGCTCGTCCCGACCGGGCTTCTCTATCTCCGCCGGCAAAGGAGAGCCTGGCGAAAAAAAAAAAAAAACGTACAAGAAGTAATTACTCCAGATTCCGAAGAGGGGCTGGGAAGAAAGCGAAGAGTGGCCGAGAATGGTACACTGTACACGACCGGCTAAACCGCCTGCGGGTCTGGCCAGGCCACGGCTTCTCCTATCTCTTCTAACTTTTGTACCCTCGAAAGTTAATTACTCGAGGCGACCGATAAGGATCGACGGTGGCGGGGCTTCGTTCGCGGGGCTACGTCCCCACCGGCTCTTCCACGGAAATGGAAGTGTCGAAGGCAGAGAGTGCGTGCTACCGAGCGGGAGGGGATGTTTCTCAACCCCTTGAACTTCTTCGCTAGTTAGAGGCCTGCGACAGCGTGAGACGGGGGATGACGCTCTAGCGTACCCTCTGCATTCCCATGGGAAGAGATTGGAAACTGCTGGAAAACAGAGAGAAAGTAGAGAGAGAGACACCGTTAGATGCTTTCAGGACTTCTGGAGGAAGAAGCAGAAGAAGAAGGAGGAGGACTCAGCGGTTCGACGAGGGATGACGGAGGACGCACGAGGGGCAAAAAGGCGAGCTAAACTTCTTATACCCATTACCGGGGGTTAGAGAGTATAATGTCGTTAATTCGACGTTTTCGCGAGCCAGCTTCCGGGCGATAAGAAGCTACTAGAGCACAGCGAACCCTCCTTGACTACGTCTACTCCGAACCAAACAAATTTGCTGCGATCCAATTGACTCACCGTGGCTATATCCGCACCGTCACCTCGATGCCTTGCCTGGGCTCGGCCTTTTTACCATCTTTCTCGTCTCTGTCCACCCTGTACTTGTCGGTATTCTTTGTCGGGACAGTATTTAGAGACGAAAGCTCCTCGGAAGCTGTGAGATGGTATCAGCTGTAACTTTCAGAATTTATTTTATTATTTCAAGCAGAGAAGGTATCATTTGCTTTCGCCTCCTCTGGTAGTTTGTCACCGTTCCCGGAGCCCCGAACAATCCGTGTCACGGAATCCTCTGACGCCTTCGGCAGGGATCGCCAAACTTCCCGGCTCGTTTCTCGAAACTATCGAAAAACTCTCCCCCAGCTCCGAGAGAAACAGAGAGGGAGTCCTTTGGTCAATTAGCACGCTCTCACCGGCTAATTCCTTGTCGTCAATTAACCCAGGCGAGAATCAATTTCCTTGTACCAGTCTTTCTCCTATAAAACCACGAATCTGCGTAGTTTACATCAGAAAACTAACAAGGTCCCACCGTTATATTTCTTATTGTATCCCTTTACACGCATCTTCATGTGCATCCTACAGAAAAATAGTGTCCCAAGAAGGATAAAAGCAATCTCGATAGATTATACAGGTTGTCAATAAAAATGTGGGTCATTTTCACAGGATGGATTGTAACCACCAAACTTCAAGCAAAGTCCTCCAAACTAAGTCGAAATTGGAGGCTTCGTTTCCAAGTTATTCATTTGATTGTGTTCAATTCTAACTATAGCTAGGCCTTCGATCGATATCGTGTATCAGCTGAGAATTGACTGTTAGAGAGCTATTTCGAGTCGACGGAAGACCCCACATCGCGTTTCTTATCCTTAGAGAATCATCTCGAAACGAACAGACGCACTAAAGTAGCGCCCAGCCAACGAGCACCAACGACGTCTACGTGTCCAATTAGCCCCGCGTAAAGAACCGTCAGTATCGCGATGGGCCCGTGCACGTAGTCGAGAAGACGCAACGGAAGCATCGACCAGCTTGGACGCACGACAAAGAAGCATACGCTCCAATTACCGTCTGGAAGAAGTCACCGTTCTGCGCTGGGGCATGGTGTCGCAGACAGGCCATTTAAATCCTCCGCAAGGCAACCCGTCCGAGGCACAGGAGGAACCGGGATACACCGAAGGAACAGGCCGCGCAAACCTTAAGACATCCAGTTCGAAGAAGCATCGGGGAGAAAGCGAGAAAGTAGAGAATCCTCATGGACAGAGGGGAACTCGTAGCCCCGGCTAGACGAAACTTCTCGGGCAAACTTCTAAAAGGATATCGCCTCGACGACTTGATACCGGCGCTCTGTTTCGTCGAACTCGTCCCGTCTTTCTTCCTCCAGCTGAGTTTCGCTGAATCCTCCGGCTCCTTTCCGCTCGCTCTCATTCCCGGCTCCACGCTCTGTTTGATTTACGAAACTTCCCAACGTTCTCGCAGTTTTATTCAGGCTCCGCGAGTTTGCGCCCAGGATTCAGGAGTTCCCGAGCCTTTCACACGGGTTCCCCCTGACGCTTCCCGAAACAGGGTGGACTATGGGGTGTTAGGTGGGTGATCTTTGTTGTTTGGAGTGCCAAATAGAGGATCAGTGTTGACAGTATCGCGGCTTGATCCTGTTTAGAGTCAAACGAAGGTCGGAGGGAGTAGCTTAGAAGTTTAGTTACCTCGAAGGTCGACGATGATCTAGAGGGTGCTCCATTAACTCTGGTCTCTGCTGTACAGGACAACAGAGGGGAGAATTTTATATTACGAGGTTCCCAGCGGCACGTAATACACCGGCAATAAAAAGATGACAGTATTCCAACTCCTGTTCAGTCATTGCAGTGACGAGTATATATCTCCCATTCCATCAGAGCCCACAAGTTTTCCCCAGGTTCCATAGCATACACCTGTTCAGGATCAAACTTCCCGGTCGGGCAAAAGTTCCAGTAGACTCGTGTCAGCGCAAGGAAATAACGTTTCACCGCGACCAAGGGAAACGTAATCACGAACCTCGAAGTCGCCCTTCCAGAGAAAGATGAGACGCGGGAACACCGTGTGTTTATGGTCGAAGGATCAAACTTGATCCCCATTTCGGATGGGGGACGACGGAAGCCCACGGTCACGCGAAACAAGTCCTGCGGCTCGCCGCGATTGATTCACGCGAATATGCCCAGAAGCTCGAGAGGGTGGTCTATTCGTTCCTTTGAGGGGATGGGTGGTCCGGTGGTCACTGGGAAATTCGTAACCCTTCTGACCAGTTGCGGGGGAAATAGAGAGACCCTTCTCGGTCAGCCGGATACCGTCGCAGCCGCAGACACCGTTCCCCAGGAAAGGAGCTTTCGTGACCGATCATCCATTAGCGCCTCAAATAGGATACCGTACCCGCGACGCCTTATCCCTCGGTGACGGGGTGCCCTCCCGTTTCCCTTCTCGTGACGTTCTTCCGGTCCCTCGTCTACCGAGATTATCGATTTTAAGCCGGTGTCGGAATTTAATCCTCACAAGATTGATCCGCGACGTCGATCGTCGTTGCTGGGACCTGAAAGGCCTTCGGAGGGGTGAAGAAGTCTGGACGAAGTTTCTTTGGAATTTTCAGTCGTCGGAGGGTGGCTGTCGTTCGGTTGAAGGGAAGTTCATTTTGGCCCAGATTTGATGGAGGGGAGGGTAGGATATGGCTACATGTTGGACTTAATAGATAGACTATTTGAGTTAGCATCGTTGACTGCCACAATGGTTTTAGGAAATCGGAACTCGTATACGATTTTTAATTGTAGACAGCCAGATCTATCAGTGTACTCGTGGTGGGTCTCTGTGGAAAACTTTCAATTGAGAGTTATCTCGTAATTGGCAGTCAAGGTTTTCGAGAATTTCGTCATGGTTCATTGAATTTACATCCTTCGATTTTTGGAGGATGACAATAATTCTCATCAACGATAAACTTGAGTATAAATTCCTAGTTACCGGATGTGGAGTGGTTCTGACACAATGTTGAGTATCGTATTCTTCTTTCATCTTGCCTATGTTGTTATTTTTTATTCCAGATTTATCCACACGGAAATATACCTCCCGAACAGTTTCAATCGACTTTTATGTATTCAACGGATAATTCCGGGAATAAAGATGGATTCACGCCGATATTCCTGTCTGTGCTACGAAACGTATTTATCACACAGCTGGTTCTTTTGTTTTTGCAGATTAAGGGGGGATGTCAAAGCTGTTTTTCCGTGTCGGTTAGCTCTCCATCCCGGTCCACTATATGCACTACCGTCCATTATCGAACACCTAATCGGATAACTTCGATCGGTTTGTTGAATACAGTTCCTCCCTACCCCATCGTTGTAATAAGCTTACCGGAACAGTTCCTAAACTTGCGGCCTCTACCCCTATGTTGCGAGAGCCCCGGCTATTCGATTACACGCCGTTCGCATACATTTAAAGCTACTTAGAAACCGCGCTGAGGCAACTCGCCTACCGTCGGTCAAAGGAAATACGATCTACGACCTTTCTGTACCTTCAACTTTTCTACCCGATGCCGGTACAAAGCCGCCTACAAACGGAACCATGATTCGGTTACGGGAGGGAACCGTGGAAAGGGACTTACTTACCCGAATGGAAAATGATTCGAAACGATTCGACAAGAACCAAATAAATACTGTACTTATTTCATGAAACTTATGATTGGTAGGTAACTTGGTAACGATAATGGTGTTCCTACGAGGAGAAAGTATAAACAGAAATTTACTCGATAATAGAACGTCTAAATTGTTTTATTGTCGTCAAACTCTGCGAACTTGGATTTCTGGATAGTTAATTATAGGAGCTTTTTATTCATTTTTGACAAGGAAGGAGACTACTTTCTGAAGTTCTGACTCTGAGCCACAACCCGAACGAGAGATAAAATAAACAAAAGAAAATACAGTAACATATACGTCACGAAAAACAAGAAATACAACTGGATGATAGTTCGATTTCGTATGTACAATTTATTGGAATAGGCACAAATTGTCAGACGAACGCAAATTGGATGATCTTGTACGCGTCAAGGAACACGGCGGCGCCATCGCCCCGACAGAATATTTCACGGATCAGGTTCGAGGAGGAATCCGGGCATCGGGACGGCGATCGTCGAGTGTAAACGCGGCCATAAGCCGAGGAAGCTGTAAGGCCATCAAGCCGTTACGTTCATTGATAGCGTTTAATTAGTGCCGGCGCCCAACACAACTCCTGCCGTCCACCGGGCAGCGCCGTCCGACCGACAAATTCCAACTAATTTTCACAGTCGGGATCCTTTAATTAGAATCCCGGCCGGGAGATTTCCCTTTACGGGAAACTGGCCGGCTTCCACCTTTGACCCCGACACCACACCCCCCTTGCCCACCTCCATGTACACCGGCCGTTGCCTTGCGACTGTTATGGGATTGCAATCACGCCGCCTGGATTCGGTCGAGGAAACAAGATCTGCTTCGCTCTCCGGTCCCTCGACTTCCGGGGAATTTGGCTGGGAAGAGTAATTTAAGGAAAGCCTCGATTGGTTAACATGTTGACCGCCGATTAGTCCCCCGACGTTGGGATTTTCGTTAGGGGATGACGTTTGGGTAGTTTGGAATCGCTGAGTTGTTTCATTTTGCTTTGTTTAATAATTGTAGTCTATATTGTAAATTGGGACTATTATTATCGATCTTTTTGAAAGGGAAGTAACCAAAAGTGTATTATAAATGAAAGATAAGAAGGGACCAGTCGACGCGTTAAACAACGTTTCGTCGGGTCGCCGGAATGCTATTCCGAAGATTATTGATAAATCTCGAAGGGTAATCCCGCCGAGGAAAACAATAACGTTACGCAACTCGCTCGATATTCCATAACGGTTATACCCGTCGACGTTGTTGCGGCAATTCCGTTGTCCAAACAGCCGGAATCTTCTCGCAGGGTGTCGGCTCTGGAAAAATGTCCCCGCGTTACGCCGATCGTGAGTTCCAGACCGTGTCAAAGGGGCTCCCGACATAACCCAGAACCGCTCGATCCACCCGAGGCATAAAAGTCTTGCAAAATCGTCGCAGTTCACCCTCTTCAGCCCCGCTTTTTCCACGTCGGCCGGCAATAATTCACTTCCCAGCCATTTCGCCGGGGATATAACGCCACTCGACAGCGTATATCTGGCTGTGTGCGTGAGTGTGTGTTTTTTGGAGCTTGGGATCGATTGTCGTTCGTTGTGTGGAGGTCTGCTCGCGAAATTGTAATTTTATTGTGCGTGGAAGATCATCTTATTTCCGGGAAGAGGAAATATAACGTAACTTGAGAAACCCAAGGTTCGTATACTTAATCGTTGAAAAAGCAGCTTGTAGAACCTAGAGTCCGAATTGAGTCAACTCGTTGTGGCTGACAATGTTAAGAAACGACAGAATTCTTGATCGAGCCCATAAAATATTGTACCTAAATTTTCATGGAAGTATCAGTAGATAAAAATTCTCTATCAGAATTTGAATTCAAATAGACTCTAAAGAAGTACCGCACTGCGGTAACTAGTCGTGGGTCAGATGTCCAGATGGCATCATAGACGATTGCAAGAGCAGACGCGAGTCATCGACGACAAAAGAATCGTGGCCAAGTTGAATCTATATTCTCCGCATGGGTTGGACGCGACGTTTGCAGTGTCCCTCGCGTTAATCACAGTTAATCTTCGTCGAGCAGAGGAGCTAGAACGCTGTCAAACGTTAAGCCAGAAGCCACAACCTAATGGCGCCAGTAGTGACGGTCCGTGAATGGTCAGACGCGTCCAGCGGTGCATATTCAGCCTGCGTAGCGACCAACGAAAGAAACTCGTTTCACTACGAACAGAGAGCTCCCCACGATTCAGGATCGGAATCGCGTAAAACACAGCCACAGACGCATTTTTCCGAGCGCAATAGCGAGACAGGGTTTACATACGATCTTACCGTGATTAAACGTCCTGCTCGGAAAGAGCTCACATCGCGAGATTAACTACGCTGACGGAACGCGTTTACGCGCTGAGTCGATGAAACTACCGTGATGTCGCATACAGTAGGTGAAACATACTTCTTGATGAACAATAAACTGGCAACATATGCAAAATTATCCCAAAATTACTCCACAATAAGTAAAACTGGTTAGTAGAAAAGTTCATTTGAAGTACACTTGTTTTATGGTACACCGCAACCGTATGAATATCATCGGGCGATTTATTTAACCGGCGACCTAATATTAAATCTCGCCGTAGAAACTACGGCGCTTTACTCTAATTTATCCAGGCGATTTTACGTCACTCCGTTATTCCGGAAAAAAAGGAAGAAACAACACGTGGAAATAAAGCGACGAAAAACCGCGCGCGCGCGATATTTCCCGCGACAGTGTAATAATTCTCTACCCGTTTTCCTAGTGGTTCACCTGATGTTGCATTATTTATTAATCCGGGCGTTGTTTCTGTCGTGGACGAGGTAAACCGTGCTTTTTTCCCTTCTTTCGCGTGTATCTGGCCTCCACACCAACACACCGTGTTAACGTCCGTCCCTCCTTCGTCTTGCCCTCCAAGATGAATTTCTTCTCACGATACACCATCGTCGTTGTCGTCTCCCTTTACAATGCTAGCCTCTAATTTTACCGTTGTTCCAGCGTAAACATTGCTCAGGCTGTTTACACTAGTTTGTTCGCGTTCGTAGAAACAGAGGTTTCTGCAAATAGCCTGGATGTCTCTGGAAAACCACCGGAGAGATTTTCCGTGGAAACGAACCGACTTCTCCACGGATATGCTTGTTATTTAACACGTAGAAACCGTAAACACACACCCCCACCCCCTCGGTCCAAGGATTACGTCGCGAGGTCTATTTCCTCAGGGGGGTTGGCAAGCAACCCCTCTTGTTCGATACCCGCGGAGCAGGGGACCCATCGCCATAATCGGTGAATGAATGGAAGGCTTTTAGCGACGAAGACTCGGTGGAGCTGTCAACGTCTACGGTATTACGGTCAGCAGTATATCGGGAAGGGGGGGGGGGGGCTATTGGCGTGCGGCCTGACGACGTATTATCCTCCTTTAGTGCAGCTCTTTCTGTCGATCAAAATAACAGTCAGCGGATTCTGGAGGAGTTAGTCCCCTCCCCGTTTCTCCAGGTCGTCACGTACCACCCTTTAAGACTGCGGACGCAGCCGTCGATTTTACGATCTCCCGTACGAGAGGCTAACGTTTCTTACTGATTCGGCGTTACGATACTTCATTTGCCCCATCACAGAATATACGAGGACGGATTATAAGTTTCAGTCGTCTTCGAAGGATACTTGTTCAGACCCCGCCATCCCAAGTTATGGATGTCTAGAGTATAAATTTCTCATTCGACACGCTCTATTGACTTTCTACGCCACAAGGTGTTCGTTTATGGACTCGATTGGTAAACGGAGATCATTTCATTCAATGCATTCCAATCGTTGTCTGTCCGTAGTTCAGGAGTCCCGTCAATAGCGTCTAGAGGTCTATTCAATTAAATGTCAGACGATATTATCCCCCGTGTCTCCTCGGAGTTCTCGAAATGCTTGTTCGACGGTGCGTAATTGGTCTCCGTGTCTCGAAATTAAATAATTTCCTCAAACGGCCAATTATGATGCGTCCCTAGGAAAATTCCAGCTACAGTCTCTCTCTCTCTCTGTCTCACACATACACTCTCTCCCACTCTCTCTCTTGGCGGGTTCCGTTCCTCGTGGAGGTGAGCCAATTAATTGCGAAATAATTAGCACGGACGCGTCGAGGAAACATCGAGGTCCCCCGCGCGCGAAAATGAAGCGTCGACGGTGGTCACGGAGAAATATTTAGTCCGTCGAACCTGCCTGAAATGGCGCGCCCGTGAAAATGCCGTTTCGCTCTTTGTCCTCTCTAGCCTGCACGACATCGTTGGCTCTCCATCGTTTTTTTTTTTATCGATCTCCGTTCACACGACTAACAATGCTCGCCACCGCGATAATTTATAACCACGATATAAATGATCGTGAAATATCGAATAATACTCGAAGTTCCGCGATTATTCGACGGTAAAAATCTCTTCTCGAGCTTTTACGGTGTTTTTTTTACGATAGGCGCCTGTTTTTCGAAAGCTTCTCGCGTTTGCCCCCACGGGTGCTTTCAAAAGAGGCCTATTGGAATAAAGGGTGGACGATGCGACCTAACCCAGGCCGTGTTTCGAATAAATAAAAAAACCACACGTGCGGAATGGCCGAGATACCGGGGGTGAGGAGTGGTTTTTTTTTTCTTGTGGGCAATACCTATTACACGCCGGTTTCCTTCCTACCCTCCCAGTGGGCTGTTCCGGAATTATTGCTCGCGGAAAAGGGCAGGAGGTGAGGCATTATGCCGCGAAAGCACGTGCACATAAATGCATAGAAAACGGACCGTGGGGGGGGGGGGTAGGTATCTATCCTGCGCGGGCGGCATCGACCGCAGTAGTACGTGCCGACATTACGCCGGCGGAACGAAGGCTCGATTAAACTCAGGCCCCGTTGTTCGTTACACTTAAGACGAACAGCTCTCAGCTAGCGCAACTTAATTAAAATGTCGATTAAATGGTCAATCACGGTCAACGGGACAGACGGTTCCCCCAGAACACCCTTAAATTTTCAGGGAGCACGAGTTCAGGTAGAACTCTTTTCGGGTTAGTTCGTTGATCGTGAATTCGTTTCGCGTGCCCTCGAGCAGTACGCTAGAGGATGAATGGCGTTCGGGGAATGGGGAACGAAACGACGGTAAAGGGTGGACGCGCGTCAAGTATTTTCGAAAAGTTGTCAGTCGTGAGGAATTTCTTGTAACTCCGATAATCTTTTCATCATTCGAATCCTACTACGATGTTTCATTAGCCCATTAAGACCCACCGTTGCATTAACGCGATATATCCCTCGTAAATGTTTTCAGTGAATTTCCGTTCTTTGAATTTGGACTTCAGTCAAGATATTTTATTTATGTTTCTCAGTAAAAAAATTGCCCGAAGTTGCATAAACGCAACATTTTATCACAGAAATTGATCAAGCTCAAGGTACGACTAACAGTTGCATCGCCCCTTTTTTTCTCAACGTCCAACGAGGTCAGAATGGGAAGAATCAAGGCGAAAATCCACGTCGATCTTTGATCCAGGGACGGGACCGGCTCCCCGTCAGAGATCGTTCAAGGATACCGTTACAGGAGATCCCATTCCCAAAGCGTTGTCTTTTCCTCAAAGCCGCCGGCCGGAGGTCCGTGTTCAGCGATTGTTGCCGTAGATTCCCCCTCCCAACCCCTTCTGTGAAAATAAGCTGAAACAGTTTCGCGTACGTTATCCAGGGTCTGAGGGAAGGGAAGGATAAGAGGGAGAGAACCCGGTGTTCGAGGGGTTTGATACCCCGCTGACCTCATTTAAGGGGATAATAGCATCGGGGGCTGTTACCGAGGATCGACTTTGCTCGAAGATCGAGCTGTCTGTCCTTGCGCCGAGCGTCCCCCTCCCTCCACACCTGGGCTCCCTTACCGTCATCGTCCCGGGGGTGGTTGGTACGGTAACTGATCGTAAGGGTTGTTATCGGAATACACCCTCCTGCCCTACCACGAAAACGAGACTTAGTCGTGCGAATATGTGTTGCACATTTCCCCTTCCCTTCCCTCTTGCGTTGTTGCTGTTGTTGCCTGCCAGCCCCGGAGGCGTGTGTGCGCTGCGTTGCTTGCTCCAGCTTTCGGTCTCCTTTCCGCTGAGACAGGTGGCTCGCTTCCCCCTACCTGTAGACGATACACGGTATTCGGGCTATCTTCGAACTACGTGCAAGCCCGGATATAATGCGAACCGGCGATGTAGATTAGTCGAGGCAGCCTCATCCCTTCCATCTTCCTCTCTACCTACCCTCTCTCTGGTGTTCTGTGTTTCTCCCTTTAACCAGCATCCTCCTCGTGTCCTGTAACTCCCTTCCGCCGCAACGTCCCTTATTCGTCTTCCGCTTCCATCCCCTGTCTCTCCTCGCCGCGTTTGCTATGCTGCTGCTACTACTCTCTCCCTCGAGGTCTAACGATCAAATCTGGCTGCGCACACACCACGCTTTGATAGCCGCCGCTACATGGCTCTCCCACGACGTGTACACGGGACTCCCGCGTACACACAACGAGGACTAACGAGTGCATGGCTCGACCTCCTTCCGGATCTGCCCTCCGATCCTCGGTCTTCGTCGATTGTCCATCGTATTGGGACTTTCCGATGTTGTAACCTTGCGGGAAGGAGTCTGGGAATATGTTCCTCGATGATTTCTGGACATCTTTGGTAATGTCGTCATCGGAAAAGAGAGACTTGTCGAAGGGTTCCACTGATCCCTTCAGAGCTAGGGGTCTACAGGTTCTTTGCCACCATCGGTATGTTTTGAAAGACTCCTGTTACAGGACTGCCTCTGTTTGTAACCTCTGAATATATTATGACATACGTACTATGGTTCTATCGTCACGGAAATGTAAACGCGGTATTAGTATTCCCGCAACGATGATTTGAATAGACCGAGAAGGGGTGACTTCAGAGGGCTAGAAGCTTCGATAGGCGTAGTTCTACCGCTGTATCGATTACCATCTTGTGGAAACGTACGCACACCTGGTCTCGGTTAACCGCAGCATTTGGAGCTGGTTATAAGAGGCCTGGTGCCTCTGACTTCAACCTCCTAGCTCTAGTCATTATCGATACCGCACGCGCACACTTTTGATGTTAGTATCGTCCCAAGAATGATGGACCCGTCATCTTCGAAAAATTGCAGCTACCTGAATTACGTGCAATTAATGTTTCGTGCTCGCGGTGCGCCGATCGAACGAAACCGCCGCGATTGGTCTATTAATCAGCGGGAACTACGAAACACTGTTCGACTAACCGTAGTACAGTAAATTATGCCCTTTGAAGTTAAGCCCCGCGTTCTGCAGCATCATCGGCGAACTTCGGAATATCGAAGTTGGCGCGAGGGAAATTAGGGAACAACAATTCGTGTTGTATTATCGGTCAGCGGGACTCCGCTGTCTCAAGTTAGACATGTACAACGGGTGTGTTTGCATGACCCTAAACCTCAAATTGTTAGTAATTGTAATGCTATAAGAGGATGATTTCGTAGGAGATATTGTATCTTGCTGATACGTGTACGAGAATCAAATTACTCCACGCACTGAACTCGAAGGTAGACATAAAGGTAAAAAGTTTCGAATAACGAATAAAAGATAAAAAGTAGTATTTCCCCATTTGTAATCGATTAAACGTGGAATTTCTAATTGTTAAAATACAGTAATGTAATGGACTCGTGATTTTATCTATTCGTATAATGTTCATAAACAAGCGGTGTTGTTTGATTGTACTTGGGTCATTTCTGTTCCAAAGCTTGATTCGGATATTCGATCGATTCACCCTGTGCCGATAATGCACGCGCTCTGCTCCGTGGTCCTTTTATTTTTCCGTCCCCCGTGCCCCGGCTTGGTAATGAATATTCGAGCGAAGAACACGCTGGGGCCGACGGCGACGCGGAATTTATGCGCGCGAAAAGCATTTCCTCGTTTTATATTCGTAATCGCGTTTCGTATGCATCGATTTGTTGACTCATTGATTCGCCGGCCATTCGATTTTAATTCAATCCCCGGCAGAACTCCCCCTCCTCGCCTTCCACCGGGCCCGCGTGTGTGTTTGCCTTGCTTTTGGCAATCGCGCGTGTACAAATTTGATCGACTTTCGAACGGCAGGCGGCCTCGACAGCCAGGGGGACGAACAAGAAAAAAAAAAAGTCACAGAAGTCAAACCGACTCGAGCGGAGAAGAAACAAAAAATACGGTTCTTTGCCTGTCGATGTATTTTTCGGTTTTTGTCGCGACTCGATTGCAGGTCAATTCTGAATCACATTCTGATTTTGATAATATCACACTTATAGTCTCATCGTTGTCGTTGGTACCATAAAGCCTACCAGAGAAGATCCGGCAGGTAGACCGTTAAACGTCAAGAAGTTTTACCTTCGAGAGACGTGGAATTGGTACGGATGAATAAATCTGTAAAAGTCGCAGTAAACGTATATCATAAACTACCCTCCCGACGAATACAGAACGGGGGAGCGACTGTAAGGGCGAAGCTCGTGGATCGCAATGCATTCGAAGCGGCGGAATTAGCACTTTATTGTCGCGAGAGCGTGATCTCGAGGACGGGGAAAAAATCGTCCGTCCTTCATTTCGTCCGCACGGTTTCTCCGTCCCGTAACGGTGGATTGTACCTCGTAAAAAAGAGAAATTCATGAACTGCTCGTTACCAGGGTGGAGAGGGGGACAGAGAGAAGTTTCAGCCAGTCACCGCGTATCGTTCCCTATCCCCGTCGATATAACTTTGTTCGCGGGAGCGACGTATCAGGTACCCGCGCGGCACGATAAAGTCGGAATTTATTCGGTGATGCGCGAATAAAAGTTGTCGGCCCGGCGATCGTACGGAAATTTATCGATCGGTATCGCGGGGAAACGGGCCACGGGTTCGACCGTCGATTACGCATTGTTCCGGGGATAGTTGAGGGAAAACTTTTCTTGTCCCGTGCAGACGATATTTGATCGCGGCACGCCTCCCTGAATTTTCCTCCTCGACTTTTCGATATAATCAACATAAAACTGTTATAGGAGTGAATTTCTGCTTGTACGGATAGATGGGAGAAGACTTTGAAAGATTGGAAAGATTGACTTTGAACATTTATCGAGTATACGTGTTGCGCGATCTGGTTAATTAGTCTGATCTATGAAATAACGTGTGTCTGGTTACATACTGCCTTTTTCACTGTGGCAGGCAATGTATATGAGTATAATAGTAAATACAGCAAATAATGGTCAGACGTGCTAGGAAAATTATATTCGACATCCTCCGAGGTTTGAAAGCAATAATTGTTTCTCTATATCCTTGACTTTAACACCATCGTTACAAGTATAATCAACTAATAAACGTTGGTAAAAGTAGATCTATTAGAGAAGTTTTCCATAAGATAAAGATATCTATATTGATTCTGATCGACTCCTAGAAGCGATACTTAATATGCGAGAACGAGGCTGTTCGAGAAAGTTTTGAAAGCTTGTTGTAGCCTATTTGATGGAAGTTTCGAGTAGCTAATTTTCCCCAGTCTCCCTTCGATCAGCCACCAGTCCGAAGCTACCCGTTCGTCTCTCTCTCTCTTTGTTCCCCCCCGTTCGTCCCGTAGCGCAACAATGCTCGCGCACACGCATTGCAGCTATTCGTTTCGCGTATTTGCATAGGTCGAACCTAGTACACGTGGCAAATACGCGCCTACACGCGTCCGTTCTCGCGAGAATAGAGGATGAGGGGGGACCGGCGGGGCGCGGTGTCGCAGAGATTGGCCACCGGGAAAAAGCGAAACGAAAGCCGGTCGAAAGTGATTTCGATGAATGTTTCATGGACGTTCATGAAGACCCGCCGAGATTGGGGACTCGTCGTTTTTTCGATGGGGAAGAGCGACGAGCGGAATGGAGAGTTAATTGAGGCTGATTTAATTTCAATTTTCGGACCGAGCAGATAGATAGAGACAGAGAGGGAGAACGAACGAGGGAGGAATCGACGCGACGACGAAATTTAAAGCCTCGAACGTTCAAGTTTTTAAGCTGCTTGTCGGAAATCGGAAACGTCGATCCTCTGACACGGCCCGGTGTAACACCGGTTGCGATTCAGTCGAATCGGTTTGACTTGCGTTCGACGGAGAAAATTGATCTGACTTGTCGCTCTGGACAGACAGGATTCGATGGATGAATATTCAGGCATTAATAAAGCTTCGTCGAAGAATCTGTTCTTTCCTTTTTCCTTCGGAAAATAGAGTCTTTGTCTTAGTAATTTATTTTTTCACCGTTGGGAGTGTTACATCACGCGTAAGAAAGTTGGTGCTTGTTTAACATAAACGTGGAAATCTCGATGAGATTGGGAGTATACGAGCTCACAATATTCACGAGTTCCCCCGATCGTGCAAACGATAAGCGACTCGCGAATTATTGGCACGCCTCGGTTGTGCTAACGTAACTTAAGTCGTAAGTACACGGGCGCCTTATCTTTACCCGTCGAGAGCAGTTTCAACGTTCACTTCCGCCCAAGAATGGAGACACTTATTGTACGATGAGGAATGAAATGATATTCAGCTTGCTCGACGATTAAAATTGAAGCTCGTGTTTTTTAGAAAAATTAGAATAAAAAAAGTTTCACCGACAAAGATTAATGTTCCCGAATATCTGGTATGTTTTACCGCCGTTTGTTTGCCAGAAAGATAAACGGAAGGTTTGGGGAGTGAAAGGGGCGACGGAAGCTTCGTGAAATAATTTCCGTAAAATAAAAACCAATATATACCAAGCGGGGGAGTGCAAACGAATCGCGCGGGCATGCAAACATTAAAATATGCACGCTCGGAATTACGAGATTATTAGAATTATTCGTGTTATTGCGATCAGAAGCACAATATTATTCATCGAATTTAATCGTGGCCGATATAGAACGATCCGAATGATTTCAATTTTTCGTCGCCCCAAACATTGGGTTTCTCGGTGTTCACGAATTCGCGAAATATAAATTCGCTGGAAGTTGAACAGGGTAGATACGCGGGGCTTCGAAAAACGTCGCCCGTAAATATTCCCGCGAACGGTTGCCGCGCCGATAATCGTCATTTCCTCCTTCGAATTTATAAAACCCGTCTCGCCGATCCATCGATCACACACACACACTGGCAGCAGCCGAATTCGATTTAATTGCACTGAACGAGCGGGTATTTTCATAAAATGATACATCGCATTAGCTGGCCGGAACGAATAACGCCGACGATTTAAATCATACCGCCTCGGATCCTTTGGTGCATCGTACACGCACTATTGGCCAAAAATTTGGTATTACTACGTGCATTAAGAGGAATAGGATCGTTGTAAGGAAAATACAGACGCGTGTAAAGTAATTGGTGAAGTTTTATTTGTCAAAAAAGTAATGAGTAATATATTTTCCATTTTATACCATCTTTTATACAGAGATATCCTTTTTAAATTGTCCTTACGTCGAACAAAATCTCAATAGATGAACAAGAGAATCACATGTTCTTATATGACGTGAAAATTTAGAATGTCTCTTTAAGCACTAAAAAATGTTAGGTCGTGTTTTACCTTAAAGTGGAATTATAACTTATATAACAGTTCTTCGGACAATTCTACAAGCTGTTAAAATAAAATATATTCCTGTTAATATCTAGTATATTAACGATGAGTTAGTACAAAATTTCTGAAACATGCGTGTGTGATGTACGCGGAAACAACGGAATGAAATTATTCGCACGCGGGTTTCCGATAATGAAGAATCACCGGCGTTTCGGTATTAAAAATCGTCGGTAGCTGTGAATAATAGGGCGTTCCACGCTCGTAAAGCGTACCTTTTACGGCTTGCTTGTACGTTATGAAATTATTACTGCCGTTCCAGCGTTAAAGCTCGCGCTCTGTCGAGGCCCTCGCGTGCCGCGACCGTCGCTGCAAAATTCCGATTCGATCGTAAAACGTCTCGATGTAATATTTCGGCGATGCTTCTCAAAGATTTGTCAAATATACCTCGTCTTCACCAAAAGAAGAAATCGTTATCTCGTTGAAATGAGGCTTGAAGCATATGCGTTACAAACAGATCATTGTTTGCTGGGATTGGATGTGTTGTACGACTCTTGCTACAAGTAGAATTCTGTGAACCTGTTGAGGGACATGTAGGTTCGTATAATCAGGTCGTACATATAATAGGAGTACATCTATTTCTTCCCATCCTATTCAGGAGATTTTCAGATTTTCTTTTCTCGAAAATAAAGCTTTAAATGACAAAACTTTATTCTATATTTCCTTCTTATCTTTCTATGAGGAATCACCTCATGGTCGCTTGTACATAACTATTGGAGGCACCCTGTATAAATGAGTTCCAGTTCTGTCTGGCCTTTGACGACCTATTGTATTTTACAAACAATAACACGAATTCTTTCCTTTTCTTCCGATGAAATTTACATTCCATGTGTCCGATCACAGACGTCTCGTTCTACTTGCTTTTACACTAACATCTTGTTAGTAACGTCGATATCGTCCGACAGTCCGTGGTGCTTGCGGCGATTTAAACGAGGATTTCGTCGCGGCAAAGAGTCCCGAAACCAGGACAAAGGGCGACCCGCATCTTCGCAGTAGACGCCGGTATTAATTGACGCGGGCAATTTGCGAGCGTCGAAGGAGCTCGGAGACCAGGGGAACGGGCTCGACAACACGTTGTCGACCGTAATAAACTATCGGCGAAAGGATAATGGCGGTATAAATAGCGCGAAGGGAAGGTTCTAAAGACGCTTGGAGGACGAAGACGGAAAGCGGAGACGCGAAAGAAACGAACAGAGAAGATACTTTCGCTCGTGCAAAAGGACGAGGAATCCTCGAGGATGAGAGATCGAAGACAGGCAGCCGTTAAAAGGTATCGTAGGCGGGGAGAAGAGATCCTTTTGCCACCGGTTTCACCTTGTTTCCCATCTTCTTCTCCCCCCGAGCTTATGTAAAACCAGACTTTTTTCCCCAGCCAAAATATTGTCGATCGCGCGACGGGACGCTCTCGCGAGTCGGAAAAAGGACAGCGGTTGGATGACGGGGTGTGGTGGTGGATGGAGAGGCTACGGAATCGGGAGAAAAAGTACGATGGAAATGTAGAAAACGTCGCAAAGAGAGCTTCGAAGAGTGGGCGGTGGAGGAGAAGGGGGCAAGCGACGGGGGAAGTAGTCTCCGAGCAGAGTTTCCTCCGCTCTTTGATCTGCCAACCCATGCCTTTTGTTTTCCAACCGCGGATGTCGCGTTGGAAATAAAAAAACCTTAAACACACTCCACGCGCGCGGCCCGTGGGTGGGGGTTTGTTTCTTCTTTCGTCTTTCCGCCCAACGGGACCCCCCGCCTCCGTCCATCCCCCCTTTTATCGTCGTTACACTTTCAAATCGTCCGTGAAAAACCTCGTATATACCTGAGACCTCGTCACGGCCGCCTTTGTTCGCCGTCTCTTGTCTGCGTCGCTACGCTCTGTCGCGTGACGCGTCTCCCGCGGTACCCGAGGGACAACTCGTGGTTCTTGAAAAGGATTTTAGCAGTCGGTTTGCGAGTGCTTCACAGAGTGGTTGTTGAAGAAGAGTTGCTTGGTGCGTCGATTACAAGTGTGATTCCGTATCCTCGGCTGAGAATGATAATTTTCTTCTCGTTGAAATTTCACGTTGCTGGTTCCTTAATAAGACGTGGATGAATTTCATGTAAATGGTGAGTGAAGCTAGAGTAAGCGACTGATCTATAATATTTTAATAGAAATCGCTCACAATCGTAGGTGTTATGCGAACGATCAAAGATTATTAGAGATGACTGTCGATAAAAAGGCAGTTTTATAATCTCCATCGTGACACAGCAGTTTTCTGTTACCCTGATATTCCCGAAAAATCTCCGTTTCATTTAAACACGTTCGAAACACGAGGATCGCCGATGTGGCCGAACGCTTAGGGGATACGATCTTCGATATCGATTAACGCGATACATCGAATGTGTCGGGATTAATGTTAATAACGTGGCGCCCGCGGGCACGCCTTGCCTCGAATTTATTTATCGGGCCGCACCGCGGCCGTTTCACGCCCGTGACACATATATTGCCGCCCGATGACAATGCAGGGTTGATTGATATTGCGCGTCGCGGCTGTAATACTTAATCTTTAATCAATAGCGGCGACAACTGAGCGAGCGCCGGGAATCGTGATCGTTCCCTCGCATTCCGCCCCTCCGTCCCTCTTCGAGCGTGGCGTTATTGGATTTCCCGGATCTGAATTCGCGATCGCTTTCAATGGAGACGACAATCCGACTGGCGCGAGTGCTCGTTTCCGGCCTACAAGCCTATTCGTTTAAAGCGTTTCATTTAAATGCGCGGACAAAACGGGGGGCGGGCCCGGATGCAACGGCGATGATTAAAACTTCAGCCCCGGTTTTCGGACAGATAACGGCGGAACGACGTGCAATCCGATAACCGATAATAACGTAATGAGAGAATGCTATTTAGAAACGTCTCGAAAGATACGAATTCCTGTTGTTCTATGGGACCCAATTTTTAATAATTGGGTCCGCTTGAAAACTGTATTGGAATACTTAAACATTACTAGGTACCGAGTATTTTAATTTTATACATTGATATTCAGTTTTGCAGGCTTGAGTATTTGGTATGTTTTTTTTAATACTAATTAGGATATGCATGTATTTCTTTAGCCTCCATCGGTAGTCACTTATTATGACTAATAAGTAAGAAGTATTTTTTCCTTTCTAGACCATTGTTCTAGATCTCGATCCTATATAAATGCTGATTGTGACCACCGTTATCGGGATTAAATTTCAATTATTGGAACGCCCCGCCATTGGAAGGTTAGGTAGAGATAAGAAGTATTCGATATTTTTAATACGGAAATGGAAAATCGCGTTCCGGATTTCGTTGACGGGGAAAAACGTGGCAAGATTTGAGGTGCCGCTTACACACAGGACTGCGTTTGAAAACCAACGCGACGCCTCCAGGCGTACCAGCCGCGATGGACGACGCGTTAATTATACACCTCGCCACTACACCCGCTATTAGCAGGCGTTCATTATACTCGCCGTGATAGCCGCGACATTGTCGTTATTCCCTCAAACGGTTCATCTAATTTCCCAGGCACGGATCTACTCGAGAGAGCGTGCACGTGATTGTTGCACGCCTGTTTTGCGGACCGTGATCATTATCCCCGGAAAACATTTATAATATATTATGCAATGTACAAGCCGTAACGTTAAAAATAAAAACGCATATGTACCGCGTGCAAGAATGTGATTAAACCACGGACACGGTGATATTATAAATTTCATAGATTCCTCGTTATCGCGTTAAATAATCGTTTACCGTGAACACTGTAAATCGTAAAGTAGTGGATAAACATCGCGAAATGCTTTCAAGCGGAGGATTTTGGTCAGGAACAGTAGTCGATAGAGTAACTTTTTGAACAATGTTCGAGTCAGAACTTTTATATATTTGTCACAGTGTAATATCATGAAAAACGAATAATCCCTGTAGAACCTAAAAATATGCTCACCGTCCTCTACAAGTTAATAATGCTTTCAGCGGAAATATGTGTCTCCACGCATTGAAATTACCAAAACGAGCCCAGTAATCCGTATTCACGTGTTCTCAAAATCCGTTAAATCTTCAATTACAATCTAGTAACCGGATTCTACCCGTTCATTTTCATAAATCTACAATTCTAAAATTGTCTACCTGAACTCCCAGAATTCCACTGTTTCAACACTCCACGTATCTAAATGTCTCCAAACTGCGAACCCTCAAACTTTGACATACACACACATTGTTATCAAAGTCGCTATGTTAACACATTAAGCGTCGATCTGCTTTCGGTTACCCTTCCATACAACCCACGTAGTGCATTCAATCGATCGTGACAATAATTGTTTACAAATCTCAGGAGAATCCTGCAAGTAAACGTTTATGAACGATAATTCCAAAATTATTGAGGATGCTACACGTCGATCATCGGCGCCTGCACGGAAACTACCATTCCGGGTCACCGATGTCGCTCAACCAGTTAAAGATCCCTGTCGTCTGGTCGGGGCACAGAATTCTTTTATTCCGATCGAACCGTAGAATAGGGAGCAAGGTGTCACGCCACGGCGTTGTAGATACGACGTATCTGACGGTGGCAAGCGGAACGTCGAGGGGAGGGGGTAGCGCAGTCGGCGCTTATAGCCCAGCCAGGTGTGTATCGCGTGTACATCGCGACGGAAGTGGCATCGGCGCCCCCTGCTCACCTTCTCAGGGGGATGGTTGGGTGTGTAGGCCGGCCGATTAGAAAGTAGGCTTCCCTCTAACCGCAAGCGCCGCGTCATTACTTATGCAACAGGCCGCGGAAACTGGAGCGAGTTGAATTCTTCATGCACCCACCACCCTCACCCCGTGCCTGTCATCTTTCTTCCTCAACGGCAAAGGGAAGGCATCGAGACCTCTCACGCAGGCAATTTCGTGCACGGCTAGCGCCACTTACGTCCCACTGAATCATGCATCGGTCAATCAATTGGCCGCGAGCGAGCGCCATACCCCTTAAGTCGGATCGAGGTCGGGGGATATGTTTTAGTTATTGCTCCGGCGATCGACTGAATTTCTCCGCTGGGAGACACGGCTGGGGGAGAGTGTTTCCGCGGCGCTTCTCCACCCCTTCGAGGGGCCGCCTGTCTGTCACCGGTGACGCTTTAATGGCCTTCTCCCGTGTGTTCCTGCGGGTTTTTTTTTTTTTTTGAGGGATGCGCTCGTTTTATGCTGGTGGTGGAATCGGGGGGGAGACAAAGCTGGTTTCGATTGGCAATAACGTTCGTTCGCATGGGGTGGCTGAAATGGGATCCTTCGGGGGTGCGGATAGGAAAACAAACAGATCGCTGTAGGGTTGTTTCGTTTCGGGTGCTTGGAGTGTTTTCGAGGCATTAGTGTTTTATTTTGTCGAGCCGTGCGATCCAAGATTGCTACGAGAGGGATGAATAGACTTCCCTTCAAGGGAGAAGCTTTTCTATAAAAGTGGATCTTTTCATGATTAATCGGTGGGACAATTTTTCAGTGATCTAAAATCACCTCTGAATGGTCTGACGACATACATTATACCTTTGTTTACTGTCACATTGTACGAATACTCCTGTACCTCGCTGTATGCGTAGTCAAACGAAAAAAGAATCTTACCCGAAAAGCCTGTCTCGAACTTCAATCATTGTACGACGAAAAATATGCCTATGTACACCGTGGCCAATCGCGAAACGTAACCGAGATCGACTAACGAGGAACAATGATCACAGGCCAGAAAAAGCTGTGATCGTGGACTGGGGGACCAGCAAACTCGGCCCTCGATCGGGACGCCATCAATTTTTGTTTCGGTACACACAGAAGCAGGGCGGCCCCGTTTCCGTAAAGGGACACCCGTGTGTACGGGCGGGCTCTCTAGTTGCAAAATTACCGGTTCCCGACGCAATCGCGAAGGGTACGACGAGGCCCGACCCAGTTTGTGTTCCCGCCTTGCCCGCTATCCCGGAACCGAGAGTTCTCTAATTAAAGTTGCCCCGTGTCGCCGTTTCACAATTCACGAACGCCCGGCTTCAAAGGCAGATTGCGCGCGATTTTATATATCACCTATCGCCGTGTGACGCTATACACATACGAATCGTATGCATATACATGTATAAGTTGAGTCGCCTTTGGAACACGTTGCAAACGTGTCGTGTACCAATGGCTCGTGGGGCCACCCTTCAATTTCCTCCTAGCCTTTTCTCTGCGTTGCGTTGTTTATTCTTTTTTTTCGGGTGGCGGTTTTATTTCTGTTTGTGTTTAATAAAGGATGAAACGAACGGCCCAGGGCCTTTCGAGAAGTGCCGGAACAATTTTATCGATTTTGTATGGGGCCACGAGAATGTCGAGGTTTCTGTTGTGCGTGAACACGTGTCGGTAAATTATGTCTAATAATGTTAGTTAACTGTAGTACAAAAAATGGTAGATGAATCATACGGTGTGTAATACGCTCGGGGTTGTCAGTGGATTAATTACTTCCTATTCACTGAAATAAAATTATTACCGAGTAATATGATACGAACATATTTTTATCGGCCTCACCATCTATGAAATGAACTTGGTGTACATTTTTATCTCACTTTTTTTTTCACTCATCATCCTACTCCCTCGTTCAGTATACCAGCTTTTTTCATCAACCGAAATTTCTCCTCTTTCTTTCATTACCTAATAATACGAACTGTTATATCGTTATTGTACAAGATTGGACATAATCCAACAATTTTTACTGTTTCCTTTCAGGTAAGAGACGCAACGAACAATGGTCATTCAGACATCGAGTATAAACGCGAGCCACGATTAGGTAAGAACTGGCCCAGCCAAACCTGCTTAATGATCATTAAAGTGGCGGCTGTCGCGCCGTTACGTTCGAGGGAAACGCCGCTGCTCCAGCTGGCCGCCATCTGCGCCTTAATTAGTAGGTAAACGTCCCTATAAATTTCCCCAACTACGAGCTCGCGTCGTCCGTCGGTTAATAACAAAAAAAAAAAAAATTCCGGCGGCCTGCGCGCCACGGCAAAAAGGCGGGAAAACAAGTCTGGGAGAATTTCAGGGATCGTTAAGCGGGTTGATCGGCGGCGGTGTGTGGGGGCGTGGGGGTGAATGAGGGTTGGTTGGAGAACGTCGACGAGAGACTTGTCGTTCGACCGCGGCTCGGCGGTCGATATCGGCGCGGGGCGATCTCTCCTCTCGATTGTTTGTTCATCGTTAAACTCGGAGGCCGGTTTCTCCCTGCGTCTGGCAACCACTGGGTGGGGAAGTTATCTCTCTCTCCACCCCCGTTGTTCGAGCACGCCGAGTTTCCACTGTCGCGGTTCTATATAGCCGCCGTGGCAGTCCTAGTTTGCAGGCAGGTATCGATACATCGTGACCGAGCAAGAATAGTAACCTGAAACCGTCCAAAGAAATGAAAGTTTCAGGAGACCCAGTTCGACGCCGCTGCGCGTTTCAAGCCGCGAGTCGGAACGCCGCCGAGCTTTAATGACTTCTAATGACTCCCTCTCGCTCGGGGTTTCGCTTTTCCTTTGAAGTCTAATTCTCCCGGACCATAAGAAAATTTATATTATAGCCTCTAGTGTATTCCCGCCGGTTTCATAAACTGTGTTTTCATCTTTCGGTCGGATTCTTTGAATATCTACGATCGACGTTATCGAAGCTTTACCGTTGTAGAAATCCAGTAGCTCTAAAGTTCACTATCGTCGACAGTCTTGAAGTATTTTAACCCTTGGAAGACCACGTTGGGTTACAGAGTGTCCCAGTTCGTCCGAAAGACACCTGGCATTTCGGAACGGTAAAGGGTGGGAAGTTAGGGCTGTCTGTTTTATCGAAAGTAATGTGACAGAATTACTTATATATGTATTTAAGATATAGCCAAAAAAACGCTATGGGTTACATGAACCCATACATGATCGAATCGGTAAGATAATATAGCGTGTGCTCTTCGTGAAATTCTTCCATCTACCATCAGTAGATCACCAAGACCTTCCTTTTTTTTTTCTCACAATTCTTCTTTACACTGCATAATAATTCGAAACCAAAAGGAATCGCATTCTCTGGAGTAAAAGCGGCTGGAAGTTCCTAATCGAAAGAACCAACAGGGAACGCAACACGGTCGATTGACCCACGCACGAGCCCGGACAGATTAATACTCAAGATAAGTTTCCGTGACGACGTTACCCTCTCTTTCTTTTTCCGCCGGGCCCCGTGGAGAGATTCAACCCCGGTGCTACGTCCACGGGTTATACGTACGTTCCACACACGCAGCGTATCAGCCCGATCTTAATTCAAAGCATGACCGCGGACCCTTACCCCTTTCGCCCCCTCCCCTCTCCACCCTTCGTCTCTTGCTCTTACGGGGGCCGTGACAAATAGCTTTTAATTTCTCGCCACTGTTTACCCAAGCTACTCCCGAATTAATTGCCCGTTACCCGGCTTCCGGACGTTATCTTATCGCCGGCCACTTAAACAGCCCCTCTGCTCGTCGGCGGACGACCCAAACCAGCCCGTCCCAACCCCCCACGACCCACCTCGAGATCCTCGTGCACGGGGGATGCGCGCCGCGTCAGATCTAAACCGATGATTATGAATGCAGACCGCTGTGTAAGCCTCTTCAGGGGGAGGACAGAAACGGAAGCCGTGTGGGAAGGGTAGGTCCGGTGTATGCTGGAACTACCCGACGAGTCCGGTATCTAAACTTCGAGGAATCAGCTGGGCAACCTCCACGGGCTGAGAAACATGAAATCGGTTGGTTCGATAGACGAAGGGTGTCTATACTGTGGACGATGATCGTTTGTAATAGTAAGTGTAGTCTGTAACTGTAAATGGATCTAAATCGGTGCTTAGAGATTCAATTGTTATTAGGTAGCCCCTATTGTGATGTATTATTTAAGTAGATGTTTCGTATTTGGGAACTCTTGTAAGGAAGTATGGAAGAAGTTAAGGATTTCATCGTGACGAGTTGTGAAAGGAAAGAGTTTCGTTTGGAAGTTCGACGACCCTTCAGGACTAGAATTAGATATATATTGTACATATACTTCTCTGTTCCTTCCACAATCTTCGAAATAACGACAGAGCAACGGACGGTTCGCGCTATTGCCAAAGTTACTGGTTCTATCGGACAAGATTCTGCAAGAATGTATCCGTGGAATTTCTTCGCTGGACAGTCCAATCCCACACGGTCTTTATTACGACGTGTCTCTGCGGTGAGAGCGCGATATGGATCGTCTGGTTTAAGATCGGAAAGTTGAACAAATGGTCCGGCCGTTTATACGGGACAATACGCTTCGAAGCCAGGTACCTTTTGAAAGTGTATAGAAAAATTATTTCCTTCAGAGTTCCAGAGGATTCTTCCTACGGACGGTTTACGGTGTCTCCTGGTCCCCTCCCTACGACTCTCTAATCGAGCCGGAAGACGGCAAAGAAATAAAAGCCGACCGGGCGGAATAAAACGCGCGGGTGGGTCGCGGCTGTAACGATTCCGTGCATAAAGAGCGCTCGCGGCCGGGGGCTTAGGGGTTGAGGGGAGAGGAACGTGATCGTAATATCGAAACCGGCGATACGCGTTATGAAACTCAGGTCTCCGCCGTGTGGTTTCTGATCCGAATTAAAAATAGTCTGCGGCGGAGGCGCGCGGTTGTCGACGTCGTGGTACAGGGGAGAGGGAAGTCAAGCGGTTTCCTGCCGAAGAGAAATATCTGTAACACTCTGTATACCAAGAGACCAAGTAGAACGAATCAATGCTTAGTCAGACCGTATAATTCCCTGTATTTCAAGCACTCTCGGCGAGTAACAATCACGGTACGTGATTGAACATTATCCAATAACGCGGAAAAATGCCTAAATTAGTCAATTTTCTCCTTCCTCGAATCGTCGAATCGCTCATATTACAACAAAGTAAGCCCTGTAAAATTACGGTTGGAAGTAAGACATCAGAGTAATAGCTGACATCGGAGCAGTTAATGCGTGGAGTTAAGCTGCCTTTCGCGTTCAACCAGGAATTAAGCCAGTGCCGGTGTAAACCAGCCTGGCTCCGTTCCCTTTGTCACGGAATCGGCCGAGAGACTTCGTCTCGTGTAAGCCGTACGAATTATCGGCAATTTTCTCGGCCGGTCCAACGGCGGGTGGTCAAAACAGAGGTGAAGAGGGGGTTTAATGGTTGTAACGCTGACCGTGGATAACCCGTCGTCGGCTTACAACGTTCCCGTCGACCCGCCGTCGGTGTTTTCCTCCACTACTTACGGCCCGAGCCAGTAGAATGATCACCTGCCCGGTCAGACAACGCTAGCTTCGGAGCAGCAATGATGTATCGCGGTGGACTAAACGGTAAACTTTCCAATGGAGAAGCGTTCACGAACGCAAACTGCACCGTACGCCGGTCAAGTAGAATGATCGCGTGTCTGGTCAGACATCAGGTGTTTCGAAATTTTGACGTCTCCCGCTTTTGGGATAAATTGTCGGTGAAACTTGAATTTCGTCCGTACGTGTTATTCCGTGTTTCTGTCTTTAGGTAACTCGAGAGTGGTATAATTAGGAATCTGATCAGACACGGTACAGCGATTCCTCGATTAATGTAACACGAACAACGGTGTTATTCTCACCATTGGGCGGGCAGGGGGGCTTCTAACACCAATAAAAACAGAGTAAACAGAAGCTAAGCAGAGTCCGTCTTGCCACGGATGCTTCGAAGCCGATCCTGATTTAGTCAAGAAATCCCAATACACAAATATATCGTAATATAATCCCAAGTAGTATGGATACTTATCATGCTAGACACGATCTATTGAAAGAATAATGTCCTCTAGTTCTAGGATGTCGCGAAATGTCACGTGAAAGTTCAGTCTCGTCTATTATTTATCGGGATGCAGTGATTTTTAATGAAACACATCTCGTCCAACAATAGTTTCGGGTACGATGGCGCTGTCCTGTCGATCCTATCGCGGAAGCATCAGCAATTAATAATACACGCCCGACTCTAATATTCAGATCGCGGTGCCGAAGATCAAAGGGCCCCGTCGATTGTCGAACACAACCACGGAAGCTGTTTTTTGCGGTGGGGGAGAGGGTGGTTCACTTTCGGTCGAGGCGAGAACGTGTTCCGAGTGACTCGGGGCCACGCGAAACCATCTTTTCGCTTTGTTTAATATGCTAATCGTTATGAAACAAGTGTTTCCGTGGCACGTTAACGTGGTATGAAATTCGTTACACGGACTCTGCCTTCCTCGGTAGAGCCACCGAGATGTGCGGTTGTAAAGAGATGTCGACTGTGCGGGCGATATTAAATTAGCATAATATTAATAAAGGAGGAGAAGGGAGAATCAAACTATGCGTTTCACCATTATATTTCGAGTGTACACGGAATGTCTTGAAACGTGCGCCCATGGAAACTGCCGAAACGAGGTTGTTTAGCATTTTAATGTTCCCCTTTCCCCTGTTTCATTTTGTTTTTCACCTCGAGAGCCCGGCATCCTTGGATTGTCGGCTTAATTGCTTTTTAATTGTATCTGCCTGCTGTTTTCCATCCATCGTTACGAACGCATCAATTATACGAGGAAACAAGTTGTAGTAATTTCTACCTGATCCTGTGATTCCCCGAATGAAAATCCTTATTACTACACATTAGTTTCCGAATAATGTTAATGAAAAGTGATTTCTTAAAACACAAAAAGCCCAAACTTCTGACGAAAATTCGACTCAGCAAGAAATGCGTGGTGGGTTGAAGGGGGTGGGGGGGACGTTTAAATTCAAATATGAATCGCAAACGAGATTGCCTCTTTTTCTTTTTTCTTTCATTTTTATCGAATTCAATTTCCAGGGAAGCGGCAGGTGACCGTGAATTCTCCCCGGCTGGGAACGTGCTTCCGCCGTACGTCAATTAAATCGGGGTCCGTTCGAAGAACGAGAGAGTTTTTATTAAGCCGGCTGATAATTATCGGACGAAGTAGGTCGAGACTCCATCGAACGCGGCGGCAGGGACGACGGACAAAAAGAATAACGATCGGTCGATCAGAAGCGTTCGCGACCGTGCATCGGCTACCCGGCTGTGTTCGTTATCGGGCCCGAGTACCGATTAACTTCTTAATTGGTTGAACTTTTTTTAATTTCTTTCGATTTTTGCCCCGTTAACGCGCCACCGTCTCCTCGATCCTCGTTCAGCTAGGCAAAAGAAATCTCTCTCCCCCTCTGTTTCGTCGATAAAAAAGGGAGAAAGTAGTTTTTTTTCCGCGCGCGGGCTACGAAATCATTCATGACGAAATCGGAACTAATAAGCCGCGTCGAGGAATACCGAAGCAGGAAAACTTTCCGTACCCCGAGGCTGCGCTCGAATCGCTTCGTCGACGATCGAAAATCGTGTCTGACTTTACGAATCGAGGTTCGATCGTTCGATCCACAACGGAAGGAGAAAGAGAGCGGAGGAAATCGTTGACTGGAAGTGAATTCAAGGAGATATCCGTCAACGGACAGGGAATATTAAAAATGCCGAGCTGTTTGAAAGGAAACTGAAAACAATTGCAGTTTTCACGGTGGGAAAACCGGTTCTCGTGAAAATGTCGACAGTCACACGGTGGTGCGGCGGTGCGGAATCTTGCCTGAATCCCTGTTCACCGGGGGTGGTCTCTCTCGCCCCGTATTCAAGTCGTTAGCCGGTTCGAAATTATGCCGCCGACCGGGAATCCCCCGGTACAATTTTGTTTCCCGCGGACACGGTGAAAAATAGCCGCGTATTTTTTCGCGGGAATTACCAACGGGAAATTTCATTAGAGATCCCTACCTTTTTTTTTTTTTGCAGGGGTCGTTTAAACATTAAACTAAACGGCTTGCCACCATCGACCATTTCACTGCTGCAGATTATATTTTGCAATTGTTCTTATTGAGGACAGAGATGGAATATTTAAATACCTTAATGCTCTCCGTGAATCAAATTTCTTTTTCTCTTAGACTACACAAAAATAATGAATAGACGAATAGTGTACGATTGAAGTTCAAAGGATCATTCGAGTTATAGAGAGATATATTGCAAAATGTATAGTATTCCTCTTTGCAGTGAGATATTACTTTCGATACTCTGAAGTACACGTTATATACTTGATTTAATTGAATCTTACGTGCAAAATACAGGAGTCGAAAGTTGAGTGGTTTAGGTGAAGGAAAGGCACATGCCACAACATTATAAATTTACACAACTACTTTCAGGAATAATGATGTTAAACTTTGTCGATGGTACAAAAAACTAAAAACAGACGTGGATGTGGCATGTGCACCTTTTTCACCGAGCTCTATAATTTCTAAGTATAATTGTAGGGAGAATACTTTTGGGAACAATCGAATTCCGGCGATGAACCTAATTTCCGGTGGTTTGGACGCATCAAGCTATCGAGGACAAAGGGTATCGAGTCGAGGGTGAAAACTGGTCCGCGGGATTTGAATATTCACCGAAATTCCGGTTACATCCGTTGTACGAGAAGCGGCGACCCCTTTAATTAGCGGGCTCCGCCGGAAGATCGAGAATAACGATTCAACGATCGCGGACACGGGGACAGCGGGGCCGCGGATAGGGGTAGGTGGGGGATGATTATAACTCGGCGTGCAACTTCTCGCATATTCATAGAAACGTACCGACGCGATTTACGAGCGGGTAATGCATTTGACTCGCGAATTCCAGCCTCTGTGTGTACCGGCTCGAAAGAAGAAGAATATCCGGAAGCGTGGTCTCCGTCGCCGCGGTTATTTAAATCCGGCATTAGAGGCGCTCTCTCGACGACTAATTACGCCACCCTGTGCAACCCTTTAAGAATTTAATCGCCAATTTCTCTTCTACCGCGATCACAGTCCGTACACAGTATATTTCACGTTTTAATTCATGGATTCTGTGAATTGTCTTTGGCTAGTAGAACGATAATATGTTTGATAAAAGCCGTTTCTCATCGTGAAATGTTTTATCCTTAGAGTTATCCAGGACAGAGGTTTGTAGCAAGTAGATTGAGTTCGTAGGTGGTCAGACAAAGTGTTGGTTCACTATTCACTGGTAACTAAGATCTGTGCCACTTCTTTCGTGAAATGTTGACTTATCATTGAGAACTCCAGGAACATACACAATTGAAATATCGTTACAACACATACACAAGTAGAAGAGGTGTGCCTTTTGCCAAGCATTGTGTATTTTCATGTCCAAATGTCTTATTCCACTTCGAAACGAATTACTACCAAATATAGTGCAAGAACTACAGACATGATAAAGGATTGAAGGGATTGTCGCAACATTTCGAGGATATATTTCGACGGAATTCGAGCACAACTGTATATTACGGGGCTGGGGGGAGAAGTACAGGATCGTCAGGACCGGATGTCAGGCAACAAGGAATTTCTAGTTCTCCGTGAAAGGTCTCGCGAGAGATTCCCCGGGGTCTCACGTTTACAGCGACTCCGTTAAATTCGGTAGTAACGGTGCATTAGAGACACTTGCCGGCTCTTCCTTTTACGACCCGACATATCCAGATAGATACGAACAGGAAGGTGGCAGGACAATGCCGAGAATTAACAGCTCTTTCTCACCTCTAGCGTTCACCTCCGGGCGACGACTCGTCATTCCTACCTTCTTTCCTACGTTCCCGTTCCTTCTTCTGCTTTCGATTGAACCATCTGGTCGTACAGTTTTCATCAACAATATATTTTCGGTCTCTATTTCACATTCAGACTACCTCCAAATTCCGTTTGTAATCGACCTCGATTCCAATCTCAAATTGTTCCTGTCAATAATAATTTACCTCGTCTTATCATCGCTAAGTAGATAGGTACAATAGTATATGATTATCCGAATTGTACTCCGAACATGTTCAAGTTTGACAAATCACCGTCGACAACCGTGTACCTCCTGCAACTGATAGAATTATCAAAGGAAGAATATTATTCGAGATTATGTTTTTCTATTTCATTGCGCGCGGACAGGTCGCCGAGAATCCATCGTCTCTGGACGTCGACGTATTAATAACCGTAGAATTTAACCCTGCGGTTCAACGGCGAAAGCTTAGGCCGCGAGAACTCCTAAATTAACCGTCGTATTAACGGAAGGATTTAACTTGACGCTCAGTCCAAAGGTATAACCGTACGGTCCGCCGATGTCGGAGAATATTCCACGGTTAGACACACTACCGGCAGTCTACACGGGGAATCTCGTTAAAAGTTAGGGGACAGGGCCTTTTCAATGCCAGGAATCTTCCGTCTTCCTGCTACTTATAGGATCCGGCTTATCCCGTGAAACAGACATTATTACGTAATATTCGCGGCCCACGAGGCCCTCGGGGTATTACGGGTGGTCTTGTTTCGCGGAAAACGGTTACCTTTTGGATAATCCGTGGCGGCGGTTCATTTACAATTTTACCGTGAAACAATCGATCAACCCGATTCCAAACCGCGCTTGCCCCTACTCCACACGACCGATTTATTCCGACAAATTAATGGAACACCGGCGATAATTCGAGCGGACCACTTCCGCGGATAACGTTGTTAATTTTCGAGCGATCGCATTATGCCGTTGCCTTTGTATCCGGCCCGTAATTAGTTTGCCTGGGCGATCACAGTTTTCGGGGCCCCGCGGAATCGATCCGGCAATTATGAGACGATCCACCGAACGATAACTGCGTTTCCGATGTTTTTACAGCTGTTGAATTCCGAGTCGCTGAACATTGAGTGGAACACGTATACTATTAGCTGTTCAAAAATCAGGATAACGATCTCAGATACTGCTGTGGAAGCGTTATTGTGATTATACAAAAGAAATTATTCTCATCCACATATACTATCGCTCGTAAATACATATTAAGACACTTATCGATAATATGCAGTGAATGTTACAAGACATTAGGAAATCGCTACAAGTCTGGAATAAATATTACCGAGGAGATGCTACAATAAAATAATAAACGTGGCCAAATATATATATATATATATATTTTACGAAATTTTCGTCATACAAACCAAGTGTCCGTATACTTACGAGCAGTAGTGTAACGCGGTATCGTCTTAAAGACAGCAGTAACGTACGGAAGGAATATACCGTATAAGTGCCTGAAGTATCCATCATCCGTGACAGAAAAGAATCTCTAAAATTCCACCAGTCAGGCGACACAGCGAGAGGGAACGCGTGGAAAAACGGACGTTAAGACTATCTCGCGAGACAAGGTACCACTGACGTTTGTAGAAGTAGCACGAGCGAAAAGAAGAGGGTAGCAATGGGGTAGTCGCGCGGCGGAAAGAGGCAGCAGCGGCAGCCGTTGGGTGAATCGTGGAAAAGAGATTCTCTGGCGAAAACGCGGCCAGAGAGAACAGTCACGGCGTGTCTCTGTCTGGCTTTTCTCCCGCGTACAGAAAACGTGAAAACCAGCCTCCGACGTTGGTTCGCTCTATCGGGGAGCGAAGTGGTGGTGGTGGTGGTTTATTTGCCGTTGGCCCCGGGACAAAACTTGATCTGTCTGAATGCTCTGAAGCTCACGTGTACCGTGATCCACGAGCTGAGAAATTGTTGTCCGCGCGCCGGCCCCCCGTCACTAATGCCGCGTTATTGCATACGATCTGACAATTTTGAAGCGATTTCATATTTCCTAGATTATCCATATATACCCGGCCTTTCTCCTGCTGCCTTCCAGCACTCGTCCGTCCTCCGTCTTTGTCGGCGACCTTATTTCCAGTTGCACCCGGTGTGTCCTCCTTCCCTTGCGTCACCCGGGCTCTATTTATTATTCGAATCGTTGAATACGCATGGTACTTGATGCTTCGCCATTATTCTATACGGAAAAATGCGCGTTGACGCTGAAATGCGAAGGAATAGTGGAACGTGAAGGGAAAGTGGAATGTGAGAGATAGGTTACACTGAAATTAGTTCCTATTAATTGGGCAGGAACGAAAGACACTGCTCGCACGGTTTCGTCGGGTATCAAAGCCTCTATAATCATTAATTCACGGGGTATCCCGCTAGAGCTGGGAGGAAGCTAATTGTTGTGCAGGATTTTCCCAGAATTTTTTTTTCGTTCAAGATATACGGTGCACGGCCTTTCTTGGCTTGGGTTTCTTCGGAGGGAATGGAAAGACGTGGCTGGAGGGATGGGGGGCGAAGGGAACGCGATGACAAAGCAGAAGCGTTGGAAACGAAACTGGTTAGAGGGCGAGGTGTGGGTGGAAGAGAAAGGGTTGAAGTTGAAGCGCGAAAATAGGTATAATTCCCATGGTTGGGTCTCGGGCGACGGGGAAGGCGAGCAAAGTACGTCAAGAAGTTCCACGTTCCATGCTTCCCCGACCTCGACTTAATGAATTAAGTTCGCATTGTTAATTACTGCTCCCCGTTTCGCCAGTTTCAAACGTTTCTCTTTCGTGTTCACGCGCGCCACACGCCCCCTTTCTCTCGTTTCGCCGCCACCCCCTTTTCCTCGCCACTGTTTTGTACCGTTTGTTACCTTCGCCGTCTTGTTTTAGGCGCTTCCTCTCCCATCACCACCGACTGGTCCGTTTTCTCCGTTTGGACGGTCGCTCCGTTTCCTCGAGTTATTGACTCGAGTCCCTCCTGTTCTTTTCATCCCAGCCCGGCTTCGTTTTTCCACCTAGACGAGCGGGATTTTCCTTTCGAACAATAGCGCCCGACGTTGTCCGCCTCGTTCTTTTGACGGATCTGGATTGATGGTTCTGTTTGCGTTCCGTTGGAAAGGTAATACGTCGTAAAATAAGGATTTCTTTCTATTTATACCATATTGTAGCATTATTTGGTAATGCACCGTCGCTTTAGTCACTACATACCGAAGTATAATAAGTAAAGAATGTAGAAGGGATGAAGATTAACGAGGTATGGGGTTCCATTCTTTTCAAATTTCACTCTGAATCACGGGAAACTCCGTTCCTCACCGGTAATATCCTATTGTTCCTGTAGTTATTAATTATACTTACTAATGTGGATCAGGACTGTGGATTTTATGCATTTATGGCATACACGAATCTCTAGTATTCAGAGTTTGATAACATTTAAGGAAGTTTCTATTTTATTTGACACCGGTAGAATAGCAAATAAAGTACATACATCTTTTTTTCACTCCGGTTCTCTTGTAAATTAACCCATAAAAATCCGATATTTGCATAAACATCCGCAGTCTATTCACCAGGTTGTGTAAGATATTGTAGGAAGCGAAAAGAAGGGAATTCAAATTTCCTCCCTTAAAATATTGCGATTTATCGAGAGTAACGTGGAAATAAAGAGGTGCACGCAAACAGTAACAACGAATATTATTCAAATGTACACTCCCTGAATCTTACAACGAATCTCTTGCATAAAACTTCGTTCACTCGAGATCGAGATCACGGAGTTCTCGCCGACGAAAACCCGAGAATACGGCCACATTAATTTTCTCGCAGGAATAATTCTCGGGACAAAAGACGACTCGGCCGCGAAACAAGTTTTCATTGTGGCCGCGCAGTTTCCATTCACCCTCAATCGCCCGGAAAGAATTAGCTGTCGAAGCTCGCTCGGATGGCCGTTTAACGGCGAGGGCCGATTGTTCGTCCGTCGAATTTTTCAATACGGGCCCCATACCACTTTCTTGCGACGACATTTGTTTAGTTACAGGTTTCGTCTAGGCTTAATTGCGAGCGGGTGAACGCGCGCGCGTGTGGTCGGTCGCTCGAGCGAGTCGCGCGACCAGAGGCATGAATAAACATGAACGCGTGCAAAACGTATAACGAGAAATATGAATAAATATGACTCCTTTCAGGCGTTGGAGAGAGCAAGGGGAAGGGTCTATGAATGTTGCGGCCGGCGGGAAAAGTAACAGGAACCGTAGTACCAGTGATTTTTCATTTCGCGCGTATAGAATAAATACCTCGCGCGTCGCGCCCGAAATTGAAATCTTCGAAAAAAATAAACCGACTGAAAGTGGGCGAGACCGGCGACAGGAGGGAGACAGAGGTTTGTACGCTCGTTAAATTACAAGCTACGTCGTTCGCCGCGGCTTTAAAACCATTGTTCAGTCGTGTAACGCGAGCGTCCCCCCCCCCCCCCCGTTGAATGCATTGCCAAACGGAGATTATTCTTGAACGGTGCGTAGTCGAAGCTGGAAACTGTTGATTCAAGTTTCACTTTGAATTGAGTAATTCGAGGATAAAGGAAACATGGGTAGGGGTGGTTTTGCTTCTTCCGAATGTTTCTGTTCTCTACTCTCTAAAACTTCGAGATTTCTTTTCTCAGTTAAAACAGGCCTCACGTGGAAACGGTTGAGTCTGTGGAGTTGATTAAACAACAAGCTTTAGGATCTATGTATTTTTATTTACCGAAGATGTCGAAGGAATTAGAGCCTCGAGGAAATCAAGCCTCCATAAAGCACTCGCGAAATTAGCCTTTTCTTGCTGATAGTCTTTTAGTCTACTCAACACCGAACAACAGGGGATCGGGGGATGGTTCGCCAATGGAATAATTGCACCCCGGCGAGAATCTCGTTAACGTTGATCCCGTTTGAGATTTTGCGTCGGTACGTAAAACTACGTTCCCGATGGCGGAGGGGAGGGGTGGAGGGTGCAGGTTCTTTTACGGGGTGGGGAGAGGCTCGCGTTACGGCGGCTGGAAAAGTTTTAATTAACAAAACGACTTCGGGCCGAGCCGAATCCCCCGACGTTTCGTTGATGCCGTGTAAACTCCGTCGACTAGATTGCAAATCACAAAAGTGTACATTAGCGCATCCTAACTCGCGCTCGCGTCGTTTGCCATGAAATGGCATCGTAGGAAAACCGGCCTCTCCGACGAATTAACGTGCCGAACGGACGAGAACTTCGGCCATTTGCTACGATTTTCTCCACTCGAATACCCTGTTCCTCGTTCTTCCACTCCCCCCCCCCCTCCTTTCGCCTCGATAAATAGCCGTTTATTTAGTTTTCGAGACTCGAAAAGGGCCGGAAAGTCCCATCCCACGGGATCTCCATCCTTCCGTGTTTCTGCCCTTCGAACTCGTCGAGCCTTTTGTTTCGCAGCTTTGTCTACGGCCCGATGTCGAGTATCTGGAGCGTGTATCAGTCGGTTGACGACCCGTCGACGCGAACTCGAACGAAGTTCTCGAACGCTTTTACCGGAAAAATTAGACCACGTTTCGAATAACCGGGAAATTTTCCGTTACTCTTTATTTAGATTATTTTATTGGCGCGTGGAAATTCTATTCTGTCGAACCTTTCTCTTTCCATCGCGCTATCATCTTACAGAGCCTCCAACATCCGACAAAGTGGTATCTCCTTCCTTCCCTACGAACTTATTCCAGAGTCCTCTGAGAAGTTCAAGAATCCCAACCCCCCTGATCGTATAAACGAGAAACTACCCTGTCCCAGCGTAAAGTATCCACTCTCGGGGATATTTTAATGTCTCCGGACCGACTCGACATTCGTCCTCGGACACGACGACAAGGTCATCAGCGACGTCCCTTTAATTACAGCAATGAGAATGAGGGGGATAGAGAGAAAGAGAGAGATCGTGCTCCTATAAGGGGGACAGGAGGCGGAGTTATGGCACAATAAAGAGGCGGATGAAAGGAGGACGGTACCCGGAGGCCGGGGTTGAATTATCGGCTCGCTTCGGCTCTCCCGACAACGATTTCGCTCCCGTGCAAAGTTAATGGCTCCATTGGTGTAATACGGCCATCGAGAGGCGAGTTCGAGCCCGGTACGCAAAAGAATTTTGAAACGAACGCGCGCCGGACACGGCCCCCCCCCCCCCCCCCCCCCCCGGCCGTGAATCAACGGGACGGACACTCGTTTGTCCCCATTATCGGACCTCCCGGGCTATTCACCGTGGTATAATTGATCGCGTCGTGTCGCGGAAGGAAAAAAAGATTGATGCATAATGCATGAGAGCCGACCCCGTCTACTTTTCGGTTTCGATCGAAGCCAACCACCCACCGTCGCGTTTTCCTATACCGAGTTTTCCGTCTCGTTCTCGACAGAAGACTGACTCGACGTTTCAATCTCTAATAGCATACTCTGATGCAAGAATATGTACTTCAAATATATATGTATATATCTGAAGTGATATTATTATATATATAATAATTGCATTTACAACCGATTTGTCCCTACGTGTATTATTCTATTCCTGTAACACGTTTGATGCCACAGTGAAAAAGGTCGTACCTAACCAGACACACTTGATTTTATTTTTTAGATTATAAATCGTTGAAAATATATACATTCAGTTAATAGGGGTTGTTGGTACAGGAGATTTGATAGGACAGGCGGTGTGTGGAGACGTTGCACCCAGTCACCTGAGTTTTTGGTATCGGCCGCTAGGTGGCGAGTTTTCTCGCAAGCGGTAATTACAGGCTTTGGCTACTTAAGGGACTCCGCCGAGGAGCGAGCAACACATGTGTGTGGGGTAGGGGTCGTTTCCCGTCAGTGTCACGGGTTTGGTTTTTAATTGTACTGCGATACTGTTTGTACGCGAAAATTTTCTAACGTTATTTAAATACCTCCAGCTTCTTTGCAATGTACGTATCCACCTGTGTTAGTGTGACGTGGCAGTCGATGTGTTAATTATCCGATGTGGTCCCACACTTTCGAGCAGTGAGGTAAGTGACCTCCATTTTTAATTTCCAATTCATATCAATCATCGTTGCTCGTACTATTATTTCATATCACTATGAAATAATTCTTTAATGTCCACGTTGAAAGTTATTTACGACACAACCTGACAGAATCGTCTCTTCCATTGTTCCGCGAGTTCCAGAAGAATTCTTTTTCTTTTTACGCGGATTAAATTTATCGCGACAAATATTTCCATTCTCGGAACCTACCCTTTAATCGGATCCCTCTCGTATCCTCGCGCGTGTACGTACGTGGACGCGCGAGCGAGCGAGCGGTGGACGATCGGGTGTGAGTTACAGCTTACACACCGTGGGGCTCATTCGTGATTCATTTAGCTGGACTACGGCCAAATCCGTCCGTTTCCGACCGTCGGTCGTCGTTGTTTCATTACCGCGAATCCAACGTAGACGACTGTTTCTCTTTCTCTCCCCCTCTATCCTGCTGCCCACCTCACGTCCGTCTCTCTAATACCTTTTTCCCCCTTTCTGCCAGTCGGTCGTTCGGGTCCCTCTTCGGGCGCGATTCGAGACATTTCCCAACGACGCCAATCCCGGCCGATTAAACGTCGATTCAAGCAGGGGGGGGGGTCGGCTTTCTATTTTTTTCTCCTCCTTCCCACCCCTCGACCCGTTGATCGGACCCCCTGGGCTGTCGCGAACGACGGAAACCAGGTTCCAGGCCGCAATAACAGATGGTCAAACTGGACACGGGATTTTGGCATTTTTCGCATGCAACCCGGAGAACAAGGGAGAACCAGTCGACAGGACTCTGTAGAATTTATTTGGGGGCTTGTAACGAGGCGTGTGGAGAGGTCACAAGGGTCCGTCCTTTGGTTCGATGAAATTTCGTTTGGTCCGTCTTGTTCCATGTGGTTTTTCCACGCTTGCATGGCTAACGATGAATGCTTTTACACATGTGAGCGTCACACGAAGTTTCATTTCAGTCGTTCGTGTGTCAACTGTACTTTAGTCCGTTTGGACCCACTAATATTTTCTACTTTTTAAACATTTTATTTCGAACGCGATCTTTCAAGATGACTTGCTTTTTTATATGACTTTTTGTGAACAATTCCTCAGGTCTATACAATCTCCGAGATGAATTATGGTTTTAGTACCCATCGTATTTACATCTTCACGTCTACTATCGTCGTATTTTCCGTTTCTTATGAGCAAATCATTTCATGAAACTTGAAATAGTTTTACTCTAAAGGTTACAAACCTGAAGAAAACAAGCGAGGAAAACAGCAGGGATTAATAATCGTTTATACAGTAACGAGGATGAACGAAAGAAAATTTCTTTCATATCCCGTTATGCTACACGATTAATGGCAGTTTTCACCGAATCGTATTTTTAATTTTCTCGAGTTATAATAAAAATTCTCCGTTGAAACCGTTTCTGCTCGAGGAGAAACGGGATTCCGTGGGCTCGTTTCGACTTTCGGGCGAGAAAGAGGCGCGAGGGGCAAACGGCCGCGATATCGGGGAACGCGCGGGAGACGCGAGTAATCGATTCCGTGGGCGTTCGCTCGTGAACCGATTAATCGACCAGTCGTCGCGGGCGTCATACTCCCGGTGAATTTAGCAAAGCCATCGGCCTCGAACGTATGCTCGTCGCCGCGATAACGTAATGCCGTTCGAATGATCTCGAACGATTCCCCCTTCCCTCTTACTCACTTTCTCTCACTCTCTCTCACTCGCTCCCCGCGAAGTCTGATCGAACCGGAATTATTTCCCGCGACAGATTGAGCAGAACCAAAATGTAATTTTCCTCGAGCCATTCGAGGAGACGACGCCCTCTTTCCCTTTCTCTTCCGCCCATCCCTTACGCCCGGAACCCGTGTTCCCGGGGGATGTTAACCTATCGAATCGTTTTTCCGCCGACACCCCCTTCCCCCTCACCGGATAAGCCGTATCGAGGGGATAGGAACAAGGAAGTAAGATGGCATTCCACGGCCGTTAGGTAGGTACCGTCGAACAGGTTGATTTAGAAGTTCGTCTTCTTTCCGTAAATTCCCCGCCATTCTTGTATCTCTACTTAAGAAACGTGAATGGTATCCATTTGTCTTTCGAACCGATCACGCGATCACTGTCGTGGTTTTCCCGTGTAAGCAGTGTACTTCTGGAATAATTATACAACCCAATCCCAAGCTTTATCGATAATAACCGTCCGACGTATCATTCTTATTCTCCTCAGAATACCTCGATGTCAGAATAGTTCCAAAGGAATAATTTCACCGGGGGTTGCGAAAACAAGTCTGTCAGGACGTTGTCTTAATAATTAATACGACAGAATAACGGATTTTCCCGCGCCGGACGGACCGTTCGTGGAAAATTTCGCGACGGAATATCTCATAGAAGTTTCATGCCGCGAATAAATAAATAATGAAGATCCCGGGCAGAGGAGAGAGCGAGCGCAGACTCCGAGTCGGCAATTACCGCGCGCGCGAAGCGTCTCAACTTCCGCCAGTTTATTTTCACCGGAGATTATTAGCGCGGCGAATCGTAGAATATTCGAAGCTTAATAATCCATGGTCCGTGGATACGGCATTGTTTTATCGTACCCGAGGTTTTCCTTCTCCCCCCAACCCCGCGATATTTCCACCATGAAAATTCGTTCTTCGAGGCGGATTGTCGGCGAAGGCAGCGGGCGTTAACGATGCGCGCACACAACGGTCTGTGTTAACGTTACCGGCGCCGATACATTAGCGTTATGATATTGAACCGATGCACGTGTGTACGGGCGTAATGTAATGTGAAAGAATTTTATCGATGCTCCGTTCCTTACGGGTCAGCTGCTTCCATCGTTTCTCGTTCGCGTTCACAGGGTGAATCGCTCGCTGCTAGGGTTGAGAGGCAAGCCGCCTGCTTTGTCGTTTAACTTTCGTGACCATAAACGTGTCAACAGTCACTCTTTCTGTTACGGGCTACTCGGACGTCCTGATACCATAAACATCTACCGTTAGAATCTTGTACGCATGAAAGACGTTCTTGTCTGTGGTTGAAGAAGTTTCCCGTAGTCGTGGGAAAATCGAAAAGATAGACTGTTGAGAATATGAAGATCGCTCGATGCAGATTGCATCGAATTCGAGACGAAGCCATCACCTTCAAAATTCGGGAGGAGATCAATTTGAAGTTCCACTGGTATTCGCGAGGAAACCAACTCGTAGTCCCCATCAAATTCGGTAGGAAATCAACTCAGAATCTAGCAAGTCCACGGAAGAAATCGGCTCGGTATCGCGACCGAATTCGGGAAGAAATAAACTCGGATAGCCTGGAATTTACGCCGGAATAATCCCAGACCTAGTCCAGACGTTCAGGGAAAATGAACATACATCGTCTCCTGAAATTCTTACCGCACCCAAACCCAAATCGCCTCCCATCACCCGGCGCCATCAAACTCACAGGCCAAACACGGGGTATAACAAGCAACCACTCGCACACCATCCCCGAAATTGGACGTAAAAGAACCACACACACACATACACCGGGACGATTCAATTTTCGTTAGGCAGAGGGGAATCTATCCGCGGCACACAGGCATCCGAAACGGGCGATTGATCATCTTGGGGGTCGCCCTAGGTGGTCATGGCAATGACCCAATCCCGTCCTTGCGCATAATTAACATCGCCGGTCCACGTGTCGCGGTTCCACCGTAGTATATCAACGTGAAACAATCGTACTCTACGGATGGTGTACCTCGTGAACGCGTCATAGGAACCCAAACTGTATAACGACCTAGTAGGATCGAAAAGGGTGGGCGTCGAGTCGTTCAGGTGAAGCTAGTGAAAGGGTGTCGAAGGAAGGGAACTAACGGGTGGAATAATTAGTCGTCATTCTGGAAACTCTCTACTCAACGCGATGGAGAGAGAGGGTGACCCGTCCGGTTGCCATTACCTTAATTAATATTGACTCTTTGTCGCGAACGATGGGCTTACCACCCCCGAACACGATGTGCCCTCGTTCACCCTCCTCTACGCGTGTTCACACACACACGCGTGGTTCTTTCAACAGGCCTGCTGTCTTCAAGCCTCCGTGGGGTGGTGACACGAAGGTGGTAACGTGGAAACGCGCCCCCTTGGTCGCTCGTTAAACAACCGGCCCACGTAAAACACACCCTACTCGCGAGGATAGCGGGCAGCGACGACGCGTCGGCCAACCCCCCGTCCTACGCTCTTCTTTCTCTTGGACGTACCCTCGAACAAGGGGGGTGTGGCTCTCTGTGCTCACGGGTTCACGTTTGCACACGCGTATGTGCCTTCCAGACGGCGGCGCGTGTTACCTTTGCTGCTGTGGATAGAGGGGATGTCTGGGCGGCTAAGAAACCGAGAGACTCTTTTTTTTTTTATGGGGGGTGGAGTATTTTTAACGGCGGCGGTGGTCGATGTTCTCGAGCCGCGGGGGTGCATAAGTTTTCTTAATTAGCCGATTTATGAGGCGGGACCAGGTGCATAATGCATGACGCTTAAACGGACCGTGTATTCGCGTTTGCTGGCTTTTTTCACGAGCTTCTTTCGGGGACGGAAATAGCTGTGGGAGTACGGTAAATTAATCGGGGCAGAAAGTTCGTTGCTTACAGAGAATCGTGCTGGAATATCAGAGGTTCTGAAGCCACGCGATGGATCGATGGTTTTTATGGCCCTACTGGTCTCCTCGTATCCAAAATAAAAAATACATTTCAAGAGATACCAATAGAAAGAATGTTACTGTACCAGTTCGTTGGTTGCACCATCGAATCGCAGACACCCTGTAAATATTATCCGGTAAATTAACAAACCACGATCCTCTCCTCGCTCGGTTACCACGTACAAATGTTTCGAAAACTCTCGAGAGTTTCAGTTTACCAAGGACAATAGTGTCACGGTTTTCGGTAGCGTGTACAGAGGTTTGGTCGCGTTCATTTCTGCACACACGCGTACGGAAAAAGCCCTCTTTAGTCGCGAGTCTTTCACCCAGGGAAACCACGTATCGTTTTATTACAGAGTGGCAGGTTCTACCTGAATGTGTTACACCTGTGTGGTGTGTGTGTATGCAAAATACACTCGACAGGGCTGCAGCATGCGAAACTAACGTCCGTTTTATGCATCCGGAATGCGTTCGAACGGCTCGGAGTATCGAGCGACTTCGCGTTACGTATGCCATCGCTATCGGAACAGCGCGCAGCTGCCCGAGCAACGACGAAAGATCGCTGAAACTTTCCGGGGTTTCGCTGATAATATCGTTCACCCCGCGAATCGATTCCACAGGAGCGGTGAAACCCCCTGAAATCGTTAGAGGCGTTGTCCACACACCTCCACTCCCCCTGCTTTCCTGCTCGATGTGTAGGTGGTGTCGATTCGAGGGTTTCGCAAGGGAGGGGGGGGGGGATTAACGCGGTTCGTTATCGATACCTTGAATCGATCGAATTAACGCCGAAGTACTTGGGGCTGGCTTACACTGGGACACGAGTTGGTCGGGAACGGGGTAAACAAGATTAGGGGGAATAAGGTAAACACGATACAGAGGGCGTTATACAAGAAGAACGGATAACTGGGTTTAGTTTGGAGGTGTACGGTCCTATTTTCTGTGGAGAGGGTTAATGAATTTTACAGATGGATTTTAAAGTATCGGGTTATAGGATTTCTTTGTATTAACATTATGAGGACGTAAAATTGTTAAAAAATATAAAAATTGTTTGGTTTAGCATCGATACTTTCGATATAAAAATAGCGAAATCTAACATGTATATCAGCCTTATAATTTTGAAGTAACGATTCAAGAGTGCGGTCGTTAAAGGCTTAACGAAAGGTTAAGGTTAAATCCCCCAACCTGTAATCGATCAACCTGTTACATAACAAGAATAACATTCCTTCCTGCGGTAGGCGATTTAACAAATTCCTGGTCAGTGAAACACACCCCTCGGAGAAGTTGCAATGGACACGATCAATCCTCCCGCGAGCCTCAACGACTACTAGTTACGACGTGAATCTACCTAGTCATCGCGGCGTGTACGGAGGAGGTCTGTAGGAAGAAAAAAAATTTTAATTAAAGGGCCGAACGCACGCCTTTTCGTAACACCAGGCCAGGAAACGGAAGGAAGGGAAACGAGCGAGTGGACGATGACAGGTGTAGCGTAGGGTTTAAAGGGGGTTGGGGCCATCGCACGGGAAGGAAAAAAAAAAAAGAAGGGGAGAACGTAGAGCCCCGGAGGTTGGGGGAGTAACGCCCCATCGTGGATCAGTTAAAAGCGTGTAATCCGTACCCGCTCGATACCTTCGGCCCTTATCGGCTAAATACCATGCAAACATGCTCCAATCTGGCCAGGAAAGTCGGCTGGCATCGCCACCGCGTCGGCGTTCTCCTAACCGCGTCCCGCTATGCCTCGTTTAAACGAACTCTGATGCGAAATCAGTCTACCGACTCGGCTCTTTCACTTTACGAGCGGAAAAATTGCAGCACGCCGTAATTCTTTCCCTTTGCTTTGCGCGAAAATTCTCGTTCTGTTGTCTGAACGCACACAGTTCTGTGTATGTATTCTAGACACAGTAGCGGAGAAAAGAAGTTACCACATCTCTGATTCTTTACATTTTTATTGTTTCTTAACGTCAACTTAAAACCATAATATATTCAGTTTTATACAGCTTTCAATTCTCTATCGGAATACGTATTAAACACATACGTTATTAAAATTATTATAAAGTTTCAAGTTAATGTTAAGAAATAATAAAAATACAACAGATCGAGAAAGTGGTAACATTTTTGTCCACTACTGTATGTACAGTGTTATAACATTATCATACGTGTTAGTAACACTCAGGGTTACTTTGTGCGAGGAAAGAAAATTCAGATATCCGAAGAAAAGAATGACTTTGGTTCAAAGGATCAACCTCGAAAAAGGTACTTCACGAAGTACACTCACGTTTTCGCGATTCACCCCTACTCCCGACACCCTCTCGGGGAATAATTCATGAGCGTGGGCCGCAATTACCTCGAAAATTAAATATACCGTTGCCTCCTAACCGCAAGGATTCACTGTTTCTCTTCTTTCCTTTTTCCTTACTTCCAACCCTTCCACCCCTTCCTTTCATCTCCCCCGTCCGAAAGGTAGGGTTACGTGCCCGACGAGGTCGAACGGAGTTAGCTAGAAGCGGTTGTACATTCAAATGCATGATATCGCGTGTGAAACAGCAGTTAGGGGGGTCAGATCTGCATAACTCTGCTGCGAAACACCCCCTGAGGGTGCCTTTGGCCCCGCGCGCGCATACACGCTCCCGCTCGAAACTCGTCCGCGTGTTCACCTACGCTAGTCGCTCTCTCGCCACCGTAACCCTTTCTGCTGACCCAGCCCGCTCGTTTTACATACACTACCCTCCTTTCTCCTCGTCTTCGGCCCCGTAGAATCGGCGGGAACCGCTAAAAGTGATTCCGCGCCGGTGGTTTCCGGGCTCGCGATTTGTCAGCCGACAGTCTTCCGTCCCCGCGAGGCTCCGCCGCCTGAACTATTTCTGTCCCGTTGTTCGGGTGGCGTCAACGTGGCTGTTCCTCGTACCGCTACGTGTTGCTCCGGAAATTTCTGTTGCTCAGAGGAGACGTTTTTATCTAGGAATGTTTCGTGGTAGCTCTTTTATTCTTCAAAAACGTATCTGACTACAAACAACCTTATCCACTATATGGCAGTCAAACACGTGTTAAATGTAGAACGCATTGAGCCGATATCAGCAAATAGGGCTTGAGCTTATTTCGCGACTCACTGCACTTCTGTGCGCTTTCGATCGTGGAATTATTACAGATTTCTTCTGTCAGCCATGATGCCTGATTTATTGTGGTAGGACGGAAGAACGCTGGCCAGGAGGGTAGGGGCGGGCTCGTCAAACAGCAATTATCGCCGGTGTATTTATAATTAACCGAAAACGCAAACACGGGTTGTTCCGTTGTTCTCGCTGATGGAACGGCCGCGATACATTCTCCCTCATCGCCGCGAGTAATTTGATTTCACGTGATTCCCCGCAGTTTGCCCGGCATACAGAGAACCCGTTTCTAATTTCAACCGGGAATTCGTCAACGAGTACTCGGGGGCCTTGGCTTCCCCCCTCCATCGACCTCGTTTATTTTCTCAGCAAACCCTGGGTACCGCTTAGGCACTTAACACTCGAGGGGAGAAGGTGAAACCAGGGAAAAAGAGCCTGTGGAACCGGGAGGAGAAAAGAGAACCGAGCCGAAAATATTGGCCTTTGATCCCGCAGATAGAACACGGATCCGTTCTTCTTTGGGGTTGGGCTTCTCGTGGCGAAACTCGCGACGCGGAAGAATCGATTTCCTCCCCGTTCGTTCACCGTGGTACCGGCGGCCGGGTTTTCCAGCCTGGAAGGCAAACATTCCGCCGATGGATCGCGCGACGCGACGTCGTATTAGCCGGCTTCACGATCGATTATAAACGCCTCGACACCTGTGTTACCTGGAAATCGCTAGTCCCGTATAAGCGTGTTTGAAAGAATTACGGTTAATCGACGGGGATACGATTACTTTCGAACCTATCAAGCCTATGCAAATGTACTGAGTGTTAACGGAAGGTGAACGATCTTAAGCTTAAAAATTGTTCCTTCGAAATGATCGACCGTCAAAGCAGAACGCTGCCACGGTTTTCGGTGGCTCGATCCAAGGAAAGTCTGCTGGTATTCGTAATGACAATGTCCCGCGCGCCACCTTTCCACGCGAATAAATGCGAATAAAGTCTAGTCATTGCACCTCACGGACGACATCGTTGCAATGTCCGGACGGCAGGAAGTCGAAGAACAATCTGTACCAGGCATCCCGTCAGCCCACCGCCTCCTTTCCCCCTTGCGTTTCGTTGCTTCTGTTCGTCCTCGTTGTTCATCCTCTTTCTCCTCGCGCCCGTAGTCCCCGCCGATAAATCTTGTTACGTTCCTTCTCTCTCGGGCCGTTTCGCGGCAACCTGGAACTCCGCCTCTGCTCGCTTGCCAGCCGGCGTTTATCACTCCGTTCAACCTGAAATTGATAATAACAAGTGCCACGTTCAATTATCGTATCGAACGGGAAGGGCGGGGGTATAATCCCCGTGCCTCGGAACGAAGTTAGCCCGTGATAATCCTGGAAATCAGTCGAGGAAGTTTTAATCTCGGTAATAATACGATTGATATCCGCTGAGAATGCTATCCTCTCTGCCCCTTGTTCCGTTCTTCGATAAACTGATCACTCGCCTGAGAAAAATTCATCCAGGATCTTGGAATGAATCTTGTATTTTATTTAATTGCCACTTCTATTCTTGGAATCATCCCTCCCCCCCCCCTTCCCTGGAAATTCGAGTATCCTGACGTGTTTCTTTTATTCTCGTCCCCTAACCGCTGAATATATCTCGAGAACTGGAGTAGCATGTTCGAAAGCACATCCCCTTCCCTCTTCCGTTCCCATGAAACAAAGAATCATCTCTCGTCGCCCTTTCTCTCGACGCCCTTGAAAGCACCATCCCCTCGTTGTTCGGAGTCGTGACGTCGCTCTACAGGTCGCGTTACAATCGTTGCATGCTCTTCGCCCGGGTTTCTTTATACTCTTCCTTTGTCGTTTGAATCGACAATAGCCGGTATTGCGATCGGATGTTCCTGTGAGAGCGCCCGAGGATAGAAAAAGAACGATTGAGAGAGAGGCTCGATTTAATTAACGAGTCGAACGCGACCGGCGGACGTTAATAACTTTGTCAATTTGTAAGCTTGGATCCCTCCAGCCGTTAATAGTTCCTCCCTTCTGCTTTTTTTTCTCTCCCCCCCCCCCCTTCCCCGTTCGAGTGATCCCCTGAAGCGCGATGGAAAAGGGTTGATTACGGAGTGGTACGTGGCCCGAAACGTTGTTTTCCTCGCTCGACACCCTGGAACGGTCGGCTAACGATCATTTTTCTGAATTTGATGGATTACTTCTGAGGATGACTGCTGTGATCTCGGGGTTTATTTGGCAATCGATACTACCCTAGCGTGATTAATTGCCCGATAGGAGCCTCGGGGGAGGAGGGATTGGACACTCGTTTCCCGGGGGTGTCTTTGGGTTGCAGGTCTCTTTAAGTGATTTTTTTTTGCTCATTTATAGAAGCTGGTGTAATTTACTGTAAACGGGAGCTAATATTTCTTGACTCACTACGAATTCATTCCGTACATTCGTTATCAGTAGATTGCAGATTTTATGCATTAATAGCATGCACGATTATCTGAAACTCAGTTCTGTAAGACCTATAATAAAACTTAACAAGGTTGGTACTTTACTTACAACTTTAGAAAACCTTTAATAACGACAATCCATTACAATTTTCATGAACTAGTCTTTAAAAATGTATATTTTTGCATAAACATCCGCAGTCAAGATATCAGATACTTTCTATCCATTTATTCAGTAATTTCGTCTATGGATGGAGACTTCTTTTCGATTACAATGGATAAGTATACACCTGAGACAGGACATAAATGTATGTGACGCTATATGTATATCGAGTTTCCCGTATAAAGAGCTCCATTGGCCCGAATAACAATCTCCAAACAAACGATATCTTCCGGATCTGTCATCTCGAAAAGGTTTCGTCCCCACGAAAACGCCACTCGAACGTGTCAGACCCATAACGCGGTTAGGGGATGAAACAAGGGGAGAAGTCCGTTATATTTCCGAGGGTTCCCAGAGGAATAACATTCGTGGCCAGGCTTTGTCTGACATCGACTGTATTTCAGGCACGCGTTCAGCCGCGACAAAATATTTTCCGCATTTTTCCATCGACACATGCTTGATCGGACGATCTATCCCCCGCTTAGAGATCATTCCGTATGCTCAATCGCCGTGTCTCGACTTGACGCTCTTTATCGCTTTTCTACGCGAACAAACGATCGACGACATGTCGCGGGACATTGGAATCGAGCCAGGCACTCGAACGGCCACCGGGTACAAGCGAACTGCATTAGTCGGTAGGAAGTCGCTCGTCGTAATTTTTGTTTCAAAACGCGAAGTTCCCGGGCCACGGCTCCATTTGCGTAACTTCGCCTACGTCGCGACTTGGGGACTATTTTTGCAAACGTAAGTAGCCGGCGACGTATATCGTCTGCACGGGGGATAAGAGTATCCTCCACCCTACGCAGGTGTGTTTGGAAAAAGAAGCGAAATTCGGGGGCTTAAAATAGGGCTCGTTTTAGTCGATCGAGGTTACCTTCAAGACAGATAGATCCTCTCCTAGAAGGAAGATAAAAGTACCAAAGGTTTTTTTTATCTCTCATTCGTTATTCGAAATTTTTTCTGGTTAATAACAGTCGCGTTTTGAATATAAAAATTTGTCCATTACACACGCGGGCTGAAAATCATACAGAGGCACCTCCACGTTCCAAAGTCAGAGATCTGTCGCGGCGTTCTGGGACCGCCAGTATTTTTTCTGTCTTATCCACTTACCGCAGGCGTCTCTCGCATCCCGGCCGGTTATCTTCATCTCGACCGTACTCGCCATTCTACGGTTCCGCTCCCGCCCCCTAACTCGATTTCGTCGCTAGATTTAGGGGTGTGGTGCGGTCCGCTTGTTCGCCCACGAAATCTTCCGGCTGCGACTCTGTACCACCACCCACCCTTCCCCACCCCCTTGAGTCGCCCTGCTTAAATCTCTCGACGACCTCTAAAGACGGGCCATTTCTATGAACGTGGCTGCGTGTCTCGCGGGGGCCGTGAATCCCGACGAAAAAGGAGGGAAAACGAGGAGGACCGACGAAAGCTGTTTGTTGAATCTCAAATACGGACCACTGATAATGTTTGGATGAATTTGTTGATCGATAAGCTTATATTCATTCGTTTGTTTGCTTATTCTATATCAGGGGGGTGGGCAAACTTTACTTTATGGTAAATTTCATAATATTATTTTTCTCCTCTGGGAGGGGGTGTTATAATTCAATTTTTTTAGGAAACGTAAAAAGCATATTACAATCGAGGGGTCCAATACAAGAAAGAGCTATGTCACAACAGTAACATTCAGATATTAAGGATTCTATGTAGTTATAAATTAAGAGATAATAACTAGGACTTATATATTTTCTTCAGTATTAATGGGCTGTCCTGATACGTGTAAATCGCGAAGAGTTGAATTTAAAAGTCAAAGAGTTTAAATACGCAGTTCTGAAGTTTTACATTCCACCGAGAGTGGAATTACTAGTGAATTTGTTACGTAACATTCTACCGCGTAGTATTTGCACCCCCTGCCGCGAACTATGTCGTGTTTATTTCACCGGTTCAGACAATTCCGGTTTCATTTCTACCCGGGAAATAGTACGTAGAAGGTAACTCTCTCAACGGTGGTTGTAAACTCGCAGGAAAACAGTCGGCGAGTTTCTTACCGCGGTGGAGGCTATCGCGGGATTGAAATCGAGCTTCTGTTTGGATTACAATTTGAATAATTCTCAGATTACGGTGAAACACGAGCCATTCGCGGGCATTACATTCGTTTATATTGGATCCACGAAACCTTCTTGCCAGCGTATCCAGACGAAGAAACATTTTCATTCGATTAATCTCGTTCCGTCGAGGGCCACACGTGCGTACAGGGGTTAAGTAAAAAGCTCTAATGAAAATCATGGTTCGCGTAGGAAAAACGAGGGAACGGTTCCTGCCGAGCGAGAAATTCGCCCAGGAAGCTTTGTTTGTTAGCCCGGCTACTCTAATCAATTAGGAAACTCGGGCGATCTGCAAATTCCTTGCCCCCAATATCATAATGGTGGCTGGCTGCCACGTAGGTACTCGAATTCCGGCCGGTTCTAACAGCCATTTCGGTATTAGAATCGGGGAGAAAAATTTCTGGATCGATCTGGATTACTCGGGCTCGAACTCCGTTTCGTCCAACAAACGAGTATATCCACTGAGCTTCCATCACGATTTCTGTTATGCTCGAGCAAGACACTTTCCGCGTTGGAAGTCAGGAACAGTAGAAGGTACTCGTTCAGAATGTGTCGTCGGGTCATCGGGCTAACGATAGGATCGCGTGTTCGCTTTATCTCTGTGCTATTGTGTCTTTCTTTCGCCGCCTGTTCGCACCGCTGCATCGGAAAGTCTTTGGCGCCCATTGGCTTAGTGCTTCGCGATCCTCGCACGAATTACCTTTCTACGAGTATCCAAAAAGGAAGACAATTGCGAACTCTGTACCTTTTATTGATAGAAGAGTGCCGCAGGATGTATGGATAGTTAACTCTAGAAGTTGAGTAATCTTTTCTAGCATCTGTCCTTGGTTCAATTGCTGGGATTTTCATCGATTCGAAGACACAGAACAGTCTCGAAAATGGTTGGAAACTTCGTAAGTGTTCGAGACACTAGACGGATTAAGTAAAAATTCTGATCAATGGATCCCGCATTCCTACCAGAGGAAGAGTTCCCAGATACCCAGCAGCGGAAGCACTCTCTCTCTCTCTGGCTGTCTGATTGCATCTGCCGGCGGATGAGGGTAGGTCCTTTCAAATTGAGACAAACGCGCGTCCGCTAACGCGTTTCCTTTGTCCCGTGTCCCTCAGCCGGGACCCGTCCAGGCTGGCGAGCCCCATGTGTGTGCATCCTCTTTCTTCGTCGACCGGTAACGAGCCGGTCGTTACCCGAGGATTGTCGTTAAATCCGTTTCGAGCGGATCGGCTTCCGTGTCGATGGGCTCTCGGCCGATTATTTGCCTCTTTCCTCTTAGTTAACCGAAGTCCCATCAAGCCTGATCACGGATTACGCGGAAACGTCGTTGTAATCACTGGGAACTGATTCGAATACTATATCCTGCCCTTCTCCCTGTGGGTGACTCCTCTAAGCTCTCGTTCGACGTACGGTTCATACTACGAAACGTTCGAATTATTCGATTTGAGTTCAACACGAACCTCGAAATCATCGATTACATATTCTATTCTGGATGGAATAATGGCTCGAAATCATCGATTATTGTGTTCTCGATGGAAAATTGTATCGTGGACTATCCAGTTCCCACTGTAACAATCAATCCCCCTGTCCGTCTGTTCATGGTTTATACGAAGAGTTCTCAAGGGGGACGCATCGTTGATCCGATTACACGCGATCCTGAACAAAAGAGATACCGTCTGCAAGACAGAGGGCACCCGGTGAAATTAGAAGGTTCCGTTTCGTTGCGGTCTCGTCGGCTCCCGGGCATGCCGGGGAGATCCCGTAACGATCCGCGCCAAAGAAGAAAGCACTTTGCGGGACGGAATTACCCTCGAGGCATTTACGGATTAACAGGATAGACGTTTTAACGATCGCCGCCCGGCCGAGATATAAAGCGAGATCATTCGCCCATCCTGCCGCCGGTTGACCGAAATCACCCGAGAACGATGGAGGGTTGCTTGTCCTCTGTTTTTTTTTTAGGAAGTAAATACGAAGACAGCCTCGGAAAACACATTTATTAATACGAATTAAACGGTGGACGTCTTAAAGGACTCGCACATAGGGCAGTTAAGATAATAACGTTACTTTCGAGTATTGTAAATTTTTTATTAGCTATTGTTAGACAGATCGAATCACAGGCAAAAAGGGAAAAGTGCATTTCGTGACCTCACGTTACAATGATCTGTAAAAAAAAAAAAGGACAACAGGGAAATAAAGGAAGCCACCCAGGAAATGTAATCGCTAGAACGTGGTTACTAAATAGTACGATCCTTATCTAACGATAGATGAGCGGAACTAAACGCTACCGATGCCGATTGTTCGATAGTCTCCATGGCCAGTCGACCGGGCGAGATCATGATTTACGAATTATAAATCAGCGCCGCGTCGCCCGATAATAAATCGAACGATAATTATTTCTACGAGCGTGGCCGATGCTGGTTCGTTCGTTCTGGCGATAATTCGAGAAACACCATCGTTGGCCGTTTGTTCGATTGGTGTTTCGCGGTGTCGTCGTAGCCGTTCGCACCGATGGAAATTATTGGAAATAACGCCGGTGGTCACTATTTCTACCGTTGAACGATCACAACAATGGGAGCAGGCGGCGTGGCGGTGACCGCGGTAGCGTCGCGACGCCCATCGTCGCCCCTTCGAACAATGCCGCCGATTTATCTCGCGCCGGGCCGTGGATCGCCGCGAACTATGTTGCGATAGCGGGACTCGATAAAAGCAATTATATTTAATTAATGAGGGGAAACGGGGCGTGTGGATTCCATGGAAGGGGGCATGGAAAGATTACAGGCGTATCGCGTTACATCGAGCGTCGCCGCGGTGTTCTACACGCCATCCGCTTGTGTTTTGCAATTCAATTTGTTGTACTCTGGGACACGTGGCAGCTGAGACGCAGATCGCGGCGGAGTTAACATTTTATTATTCGTATTACGGTGACGGTGCCGCGATAGTGGCGCCGGGTCTTGCTTGTTAGTCTCGTTCGTTAATCGTGGATTAACGCGAAACGATTCAAGCACGTTATCAGGATTTACGAATGACATTTGAATCGAGTCTTGACACTGAAACTACAGAATATGAACGTGTTTCTATTTGTATCGCGTTGTCAGAACGGAGAACTTGTTGAATATATACAAATTGGTAAATTAACGAATATTCTTCGGTTATATATATTGACATCATATGAATTTTCATAAGAATTTATGAACCTGTTATTTTAATTGCTTTGATATACAGTTGTTATACGAGTAAACCGTTGACAGAAAAACAACTGTTCCGTTAAAGCACCTGTTTGTTCGTCCAAAAAAGTAAACTCTCCTCCACCTTGAGTCGATTGTTGCATCAGCCCCCGCGTAAGCGAGATTAACGTGTTAATGTATCACCATCTATCACAGAAACCACCGTAACAGTCCTCCATTTACTCCTCTCCGATCCCGAGGAGTCTTAAAAGATATCGTCGCGCGGGTTCACAAAGGGGAAAAGGTTCTTCCCCTCCCTCCCCTTCTCATACATCTTCCCTGGGGTTCGCAGTATTTTTCATCCCAGAGCAGAAGGAGCGCGCGCGCACGGGACACGTCAAAGGGAATGGCAAAGGGGTCAGGGTAAAACCAAGGTCCAACCGGAAAGGGGATGAACCCGGTGACTTACGTCCCCGTGTCTTAATTCTCTCTCATTTCTCCGGAGACAGCCGCAGCCGGCTCTTCCAACCCACATCCCCTCTCCACGTGTCGCCTATCCCCGCTGTTCGTGTCGTTGCGGCGCAAAAGACGTAATTCACGCCAATTAACAGCCAGCCAGGTCCCCCGGTTCTGTGAGTTTCGCTGCGTCAACCCTCTCTCATTTCCGGGTGCGCAGCGGCGCCTACGCCAACCCGTCGTTCCCTCCGACAGACGCGTTTACCACCCGGCTTCTTTCACCGTCACCGCCACTCAGACGCGCCCCTCGAGCCGTCACTACACCGCGCTGACCCACCTTCGTCGTTTCCCCAACCTTCCTACCCCTCTCGACCACCCCTTCGCGTTCTTCCGCCCTCAGCGTTTGCGAGTTACGCGAACTTAATGAACACTGTGTACACAGAGAGAAAGAGAGGGGTGGCTCGTGGAAAAAAAAAGCCACCCCATCCAAGATGAAATCGAAGAGACGACGTTTTTCTTCCTCTCTCTCTCTCTCCTCTGTGGGGGTGAAAGGAATGAAAACAGAGAGAAAATCGAGCGTTGATGGAGGGAGAGAGGACAGGGGCGAAATATGGACCACGGGGCAGGGTGGATGCTAATAACAATAATAAAGGTGAAATAAGGGGGAAACGGGGCTCCGGAGAAATTCACGGGCTCATAATAAATTCAAGGGGAAACTGGCGTGTTCCATTTGCGGCCGAGGACCGCGGAACCAAGACGACCGGGGCGAGGCGAGAGAGAAGGAATGTGACTTGCGACACCTTCGCTGCTGGGGGATGGAATGGCGGGAGTCTTTTCGGCAAAATTTCAACTGCTGTGTGTTTCGCTCTGGTGTGTTTTCTTTTGAGAATATGATAGAGGTACACTTGATTACGAAGTAGTTTTGTTTAAATTTTTTAAACGTCTTTACGTTTCCTTTCATTTGATATCTCTGTGTTAGAGTCTACTTCAAAAATGATATTTCTCTCTGAACATATATTTTTATGAACCCTCAACTACACTGACGAATTCTGGTCTACATAAGTACACTATGTTTGCGATGGGGTACGTGTGTATACCATCAGTGTAATTATAAAGGTTAAAATTAATATTCCAGAACATCTCTTTGAGATACATCAGAAAAATGAACGAACACGTTCCGTGAAAGACTGGTCATAAAAAAGAAATCCTTTTTTTGCAATTCGAATTTTCAGTCGTCGGATAATTAGATAATTAATTAACACGGAGACAAAGAGATTGGAAACGCCGGGGGGGGGGGGGTAACAAAAGCTTCGCGGCGTCCGTAAACCGGGAGGAACGACGGGATCCAGACACGCGAAGAATTTCGATTGTAAATTTCTATAGCAACGCGGTGCACCGACCGCAACGGCTTGACAAAGGGTCAAGAATGGCTTTGGGTCGAGGCTGCACATAGCGGGACCGCCGCCGCGGATACATTCGAACGCGGCCCGAAGCGGAACACGATGAATTTTATCGTGGTTGTGTAGGGCTGAGGGAAAATCGCTCGAGCGATTTCTCACGATGGATTTCCCTTCCGCGTGGCCGCACAGACGCAAAAGACGGTAAGAAGTATGCTTTTATTCTGCGGGGAAATATCGACAGCGTCCGTTCTGCTGGTCGTCTTTTACCGTGCCCCCGGTTACACAGGTGACCCTTTGCCGAAGGGCAAAAATATATATACCACGGTTAATATTTCATCCGCGGAGACGTACAGTGTTCCTTTTAAACGATTTCACCTGTACCATTTCTGGACATTTTATCCGTTTTTCCCTTTCCTCTTTTATTAGTTGCATCGTTCCTCGGAGGTGTATACGGTAAGTCGCAGATAAGGAGCTCTTTCCCCCGTAAAATTTCATCACCTCCGGGGTTGGAAATGTTGGCGTTAAAAGTGAATGTCCTGACGGTGGGAAGAGGCCAAAAACAGAGAGAGTAGAAAAGAGATATATACCGTCGAGTTAGGTACGTCGCGACAGGGTCCAGGGAGGGCCGTCGCGAAACAAAGAGGAAGAGATACGGTCTAAGGGGAATTTCTGGTAAGAAGAAATTCTCTCGCGGTCCGGGCCACCGCGTTATCATTTATTCAGCACCCTATTCTCTCGACGCGGTTGATGTACCGTCGCTATTTCGCTCGAGACACACTAATCACGAGTGTCGAGGCTCGTTCCTCCAGTTTTCCTGTGTCTCTCTCGTCATCATTCGTTTCTAGGGTAGCGTATGGTGTCTTCGTAGACGTTCGCCACTATAATTTTGGATCAGGCCAGGGTGTGAGTAGGACGGAGTGATTTTTGTTTACGAATCCCATCCCCTCAAAGACAGTGTCGTTCATCCGGCGGAAACACCATAGAAAGGATTCTCTCCACGGGTACAGGAAGCTGCGCCCCGACGAGATTCCTCTTAGGTGTCTCTCTCTCTCGGACCGTCGCCCCTGCCACGGCGAATGCTTTCACCCACCCCCTGCCATTCCCACTCACCCTCTTCATCCCCGTCCACGCGCGCGTTCCTTTTCCTCCCACGCTTTTGTTCGACCCAGCTCTTCTTTCTCGTCCAAGCGAAATGTTTGGGTTGTAAAATTTCCTTTTAGTGCCTTCGGGCCGTGTGTGCGGAGGCGCGCGAGGGGGAACCAGCCGAGGAAAGAGCGCCGTAGGGACGGGGACAACGGACGTCTGAAATATTTAATATCGTGCGCGGGGCCCCACCTGAAAATCTGGCTTCTAGCCGCTACCCTCCTCCTTCTTTTGTTACCCCACCCCCTTGCTCCTTCCCGAGTGTCCTCCTTTTCTCGTCCTTCCTGTCGCGGAGGTTTAAACGGTTCCGTGATATATACTTCGGCGGAAAAAAAAACCACCCGCTTCGCACGCCTTGTGATTTTTTCGCAGCCTCTGTCTGTCGTTTCGTCTCGGCTCTCTCCAATTATACCGTGATAATTGTTGATCAAATACAAGGGGAATAGTAAGATTGAAGGTCTTGTTTTAGATAGAGCTTGATGGAACTTGTAATAGGAAGAACAAATCTATTTCATTGCAGTTTATAGTATTATGTGTACCGGAAAGTAATGTATTTTGTGATCTATGTATTTTTAACATTCCACTCTAGCTTCGTGTGAGTTTAATTCAATGTTTTTAGATGGGAACCATCTCAGTGCTTTATGTACGTATATCTTGTAATTTGCAATAACGTTTATTACCGGAAAACTACATTAATTTTCAGTACCCATAACATTTGCGTAAACGCGTCGGCGATCTAAAGTTGCAGTAAAGTCTATTTAAAATCTTGTAAACCGTATTACTTTGAAGAATTTATGTACATGTATACGGAATGTATACACGCGAAAGCTGATTATTCGCGTTAACACGTATTTTCATTCGGGAAACCCTCTCAAACCCTCGTGGTTACGACCTGTTTCGGATGTATTAACATACAAATAGCTGTTAACAGTGTCAAAGGCTCGGGTTCCATGGGAAAGCGGCTCGTCATCACCCTTTGCAACCCTTTCCGCCGCGTCCGTGGAAACGCGCCGTGGCACGGGAAATCAGAGAGTATCGGGTCTCCACGGTACCAGGGTTCGGTCCGTTTAGCCGACATCTTGTCGGTCCTATTACGCGAAATTTAATGGAGAACACGCCGTCACGTGGCGTCGCCGAGGACAGGCCTGGAATTCTGATTGTATCGTATCCACGATGATCCAATATGTCTGCCATAACGTTCCCGCGGTTATATATACATATACACCGTAACCGTGCTTCAACCGTATTTGCCGCTCCCTCTCGAACCTCTCTCCTCTCTGAACGACATTTCGCTAGATCACGCCAATCCCCTTGATTGAATACATCAGCATTCATCAGGGCCGAGAGTTTCGGCGGGCGCAGGTTTGTTCGGTGAACCAACACACGAAATCCTCGCGAGAACTATGGATTATATACCGATATTTTTTTCCCTGACCCAATCATCTTTTGAGGTTTACTTTTTTCCCGCCGTTCGATCGGACACGTTGTTCATCTTGGTCGTTGAAACGACGAAAAATTGTGGGGTACACCGGTTTCGAAAATCTGTTCGCTTGCGAACACTCGTGTGCCTGCGTTTATACGAACAATTACTTTTAACACCCGTATACAGTTGAAATATGAGTATTACAATACCTGTGTTAACAGCGTAACAATTTTTTTCTTTTTTACTTTTAAATAATAGAAGTCCAAGTGCACAGCAGATATATATTTATTCGTAACAAATATATATTTCACGAAACACGTCCCAATACCTACTTCTATCGCCCAGCCATCGCGTAAAGTCTTGCTTACAGGGCCCCGAAGCCCGGGAAGGAGGAGATCGAGATAAGGAAGAGTTACATTCGCGTGGAGTTCCTCGCACCGGAGGCCTTATTCTCGATCGGAGAAATACGGTTTCCTCGCGTCGTCGCAACCCCCACCCTTTGGTCTGTGGAATGGTTACACATCGAATCGAACTCACAGCTACGCTACCTCCTCCCCTATCCAAATACCTTGATCCAAAAATTCTTTACATTTTCACATCAAAGAAATGACCCCACATCTTACGAATAAAATAATTTCCACGTGCGAAGACCGTGTCACACGTAGTTTCTATGGTTCCTATAGGCCGAAAGAAACATCAAAGTATATATGTACACCTGTAAGAACGCAGACATTGTTTTACGTATAGTACAGTATAGAAACTCGTAAAGGCACGGGTCAAAAATTTCGATCTCCTCCACGTTGAAGCCACCACGGTTACACGATCGGGCATGTACGTCGCGCAGGGGTTTCTATTGAATTTATTTCGTAGCTAGCCGGCGCACGTTGCTGATTGCAGCCACGCCAAAGGGGTTGGCAAGCCGGTAGCTGTACCTAGGAACGTATTTGCTCGCCGGTCACGTATTCCTGCATCATTTGCTATGGGTTTCATACCGGCCATAACTCTACGGATATATCCTCCACCGCCCCCACCCGCCGTCAAACTCAACCCCCTCGCCACCTGGCCGCCACCATCCCAGAGTCAACCCTTTCGGTGTGGCGGTCGTCGAGGCGACAGTGTCGAGCTATCTTGCCCACGTCTCTTAATCCAAGGCGCATTCATCGAAACCAATCTGTGGCCGTGTAGCGAGACGCCGTCGGGAATTAATCAACCCTCGTCGACAGGGACGGCGTCGTCAGGGGGGGGGGGCGGCGTGGAGAAGCGTCGCGACGTCGTCGTTGTCGCGAACGGAGGGAGGACGACGGCTTTTGATTTTCATTTGCGTACCCGCGTTATTATTAATCCACCGATTATTCAGAGCATCATCCAGGATCGCGGTACACGTTAATGTGTTTTCTGGACGGGGATGTACCCCACCGAACGAGCACAACCCTCTGTTGTCTGGAACCGAGACACTCGAGTAAAACAATGTGTTTGTCGGGGATGATTCTGATGGTGATTGAAATATAATTAGAATCTTGATTTGGATTTCGTCCTATGATTGGATCCTGTTATGGCGGATTCTGTCGAGAAACGCTGGATTCTAAGGTGTAGAGTGTGTAGAAGCATTTTCATGTGAATTATAATTATAATTTTATAACCTTGAATCAAGATTTCTGGCATTTCCATGACCTCCCGTAGCTTTTCATATATTTAACACAGTGACACTAGCACCGTGTATGGGATTACAACTTCTAACATTTTTCTGGATGATGGAATTACACTAATAATTTTTCACAGAGCTCTATAAGCTATGCATACGTAAAATCTGCAGTTCAATCATAATTGGCGTAGTTTACCGAGAAAGTTTCAGATTATGAAACTATTTATTAGTGTAGCACACGATAACGAGTACAGTTACTGTCTGGCGCGACCTGCGAATTCATGTTGTCCTGTTTGCACTGCGCGAGTGCATCGAAACGTACACGTTTGTCGTCACCTCGCGGGCGACGAAAGTCTCGGGCCATACACGCGAGGAATTCATTGCATAAATATTGATATTAACCAAGAGAGAGTGTCGGGGACCGGGACATGGCGCAGTTTGCGTTTGACACTTGCGACCCGTGGAAGCGCCACATACTCGGATATGTTCCGAAGCGAGCTACTCCGACGGTACGTTGATAAATATATATTTATCCTTTTATCCACGAACGTAAAAATCTATCGATGTAAATAATTAGAAATTCTTTCGTTATAATTATCATATGATTTTCAACGAAACGAACCGTCAGACCGCCAACGAGCCCACCTCATTTTCGTTCGGTTCTCCCATCTAGCCGCCGGAATTTTCGACTCGGTCAGGTCCAACAGCCAGATGAAATCATTCGGTCGCAATTACGCGCGAAATGAAGCGGGGCCAATTAACGAATGTGGCTCTACGGCGGGAACCCCCATTAATACATTTGTTTCGTATTCATCGGGCGACCGGCTCCGAAACCGATCTACTCTCGATGGACGAGGCGGCATCGCGAATCAATCGACCATAATCGTTCTCCCTTCGACCATCCCGTAGCTGGATTCTCCGTATCTCTGTCCCTCCCTCTGTCCGCGTTTCCACCCTTCCGGCCAGCGTGGAAAAAGCGTTCTCGATCGAAAGCGCGCCCATCGAATATCAATGTCCCGAGCCAGGCGACGACCTAGAGAGTTGGCCAACAGAGACGGTTACATCTCGTGCTTTCTAGTGAGAGGTGTAGGGTTAATGAGCCGGAAGGAAGTCTTCTGAACGAATAAAATAAATCGATTCAACTCTCCCTTCTTCGATCGAATTTCAACCGTCTCCAAAGGTAAAAATTCTGGACGTTTAGTAGCGATGTTTGTCAGAATTTAAAGTCATTTTCTTGGATATTTTTGGAAGGAGCCGAAAGAGATTTTCTTCGAACTTGGTGAGATTACCATGCAACGATCGTTGCATGTTCGCCAATTTTTCCCCCGTTCCGTGGCCTGTTTACATGGGCGACGCGACTGGATCTTGGATCCTCGTGTAACGGGTTACGAACACTTTGTAAATCCTTTTGTAGGTGGTATACGTGTTTGTCGAGGAAACAACTGCAATAATGCTATCATAAATTCAAATTATTGCGGTTGCTGCAAGATCTTCGCTGCTGCCATCTCTAGACGCTGCAGTAGAACCGCCGTTCCCTGCTGTACAGAGGGGTTGCTCGCAGTCTTCCGGTGATCTTAACCACCCTGATATATGCCCTCTCCGCCGAGTTCTGCTAGTAATGCTTTTCGGTTCGAGTAACGTTACATGTTAGCTGTATGGCTGTAGACGATTTAGAAGTCTGTTCGGGGACAATTTTAGGTTTCTTCTCTGTCCATCGAGACAGCTTTTTGTGGCCCTGTCGTCGAGAATGTAATTAGAGGAAAACCTGTCTGACCATTCGCGAACCTATTCTACTTATCTACGTTCTGGACCGGTTTAATACGGTGGGATTTGGAATGGACTTTGTGTATCAAGAAGTGAAGTGTAATATAAACTAAACTATATTTAACTAAGTATATAACTAAGACTGTATATAAATATTCTACTTTATTACTACGCTCTTGCTACACTGATTCAGGCTACAATCAACATTACGATAAATTTGCACTGCTTCTCTAAATATTACTGCTTTGCCACTCGGATCCACTCAACTATAATAATATAGTTTCATCTAAACTCTACTAGACTCGACCTAATAGTTCCTGATTTTTCGATCCAAAGTATTCGCAAACCAAATCACAAACATCCACCCTTCAGAAATCCGTAAAACAATTAGTAGCTACATTACATCAGTCTAAAGTACTTCATCGTTTCCCAAATCATTCGTCTTTACCTCCGATATAAAATCGAAAGTGTCCGCCCATCGACAATCAGGCAATCCAGGTCCTCGTCGAAGGAACGGCGCTTAAGCAGCCGATAAATCGTCGGTGGACGCATAAAACGTCGCGCATGAACGCCCCCTCGGTTCTTCCGACGTTTATCGGAGCTCGCGACGCCAAAGTTACGTTCTGTTTCGAATCTGGAACGCGATGAATATTAACGAGACGGGAGTCATTGCGCCGGAATGGAACGGCGACACGGGAAGAGTGTGCTCGCCCGCGGGGCGTGCAAGACGACACACAACACGACACGACACCGTCTGACACGGGGGAGGAGCGACACACGCGCTCGAGCGGCACGAGTGTACACAAGATTTACCGTCTTGAAACGCAATCTCGGCTAGATGGGTTACCTGTGGTGCGCACGTTACGCGACTTGCACCGCTTCCCTCTCTTTCTCTCTTCTCCTGTCTAAATAATTACGGCGTCGCGAACGACGTTGACTCGCCTCCTCCCGCTTCGGTTTCACGGCGTCTGGGCGCGTGCTGCTTTTTACGACGGGGATTTCTTCTCGTGGGTAGGAGCAAAAAGAGTAAGGGTAGCGAAGTTCAGTCTCGAAGTTGCCGCGGCGCCGTCCCGCTAGTTCGCTCGTTCGAAATTAGTTTGGCGCTCGTTGGGTTTTACGGCGAAGGAGATTCGACGATTAAGAAGAATTTAAGAATCGGGGGGATAAAATGTTGCGCCTGGAAATACTTAGAGATTTCCCAGAACAGAGTGAGAGAGAGAGAGAGAAAGAGTGAATCGATGTTCGGTCCGACAAGTGCAGTTGGAATTTGAAACTATCTATTCGAAAATCGGTCCAGAATAAACTGTTCCTTCCACTGTCTCGTATATATCCACTTGTTCGTCTCATTCAAGACCTTTTCCAACAGGAGAAATGTCTCCTCTCTACCTTCGTCGACTTTCCTCTCCGTAGCCATGTTTGCCAATTTACGAGATAGAACATCGTGTTCGTAAGTTAGAACTCCTAGTTTTCGCTGTTCTTATTTCCGTCATTTCCGTGTTTCGATTCCTTTGAAGCGATCCAACGCGTTTGCAGCTCGCGGAGAATGCATCTAAATTGCGACCTGGGGTATTCGCGTTCAGGGACTCCTCGAATCGATTAAAAAGCGTAAATATCGTTGGAAATCGGGAGAGCAAGGTGTTGCTCGATCAAGAAAGACCGTAATCAAGCGTTTCCTTGTTTAAAAACCGGTTCTCACTTCGCGTCGCCACGGTGTTTCTTTCTTCGAGTTATACCGCCCAGGTGGGAACCGGGGACGACTCTCCTGTCGCTTTAGTAATTTCCTGCGAATTTTTATTTGAAGCCCGTCCAATCCGTGCCGCGAGACGGCGTTCGTTTCGGGCGTGCGCGACAGCGTTAATGTATTTCCAATGAAGCCCCGACACGGTTCTCGCTCGAGCAATACCAACGTCGAGGAATATAATTAAAGGAGGGAATATTTTCGCGAAACAGAAAACGCAAACGGAACCAGCGTCCCGTAATTTCTTAACGAAGTTCCCGTTTCTATTTCTGAAATATTCAGGAAAATCAAAATTATGCAAGATAGTATTACCACTTTCTTTATGAAGATACAGCTTTGGCCAGCAGTGAAAACTGTTTCTGTGAAACCTTAAATTTTAAAGCAGCTGACAAGGTTTATAGTGGGCCATAAAACAACTGGGCGATCCATAGTTAACATTTTGTGTTTCTTTCTAAAATTTAAATTTTAATTAATCCCCTATTAGTACTCACTGCAAACACACATCAACTTGTCTTCAGTCTGATACGCTAGTTTAGATTAAAATGTGCGAGAAGGGTCAAGGAATCCCAATACGCAAATATATCGTTACGTTTCCTGACTCGCGTCGCCTTCACTCGGTTGCCCATCACCGCTGTATTTCAAGGCTAATATAAAATTACAGCGTTCCCTTCATAAGATCGCAGTTCCCTGCCGCGTTGACGCACGGGTGCCCACCCCCGAGCCTATCCCGTGGCGCCATTCAACAATTTTTCATCCTCCCGTACACTGAATACATCCCTAAAGGTGTGTCACGCCCGGTATAATTTCCACTTTGCATTTGCGGCAGCGACCTCGCGCACCACCACCCTCTTTTCACTGTGAAAATAACCGAAGGCAATTCGGACCGCGAGCGACTACGCGGTTTCCCCAACGGTGTGGCTCCAGCCAGGGTGGAAGGTATCGTGTTGCTTACGTACGCCACGTAGCGGACTCGTTGAAAGTGTCGACGTGTCGCGGTACGCATACGCGATAACCAGGCCACTTATTTCACGGGACACGCGTGTTGGATGGGGGACAGGGGAACTTCGTTTCGTCGGCGGCGCCAAGGAATTAAGGGTGGTGGCTTCTTTTGTCTCCTCGTCTCGGTCACGTATCGATGGAACCGTATATATATATACGCGGCGATCTCCTTCGTACCGAATGCAAACGCAATTTCACACATTCCCTGTATATACATATACCGATTCTCCGTGGAATTTCCCTCTCTTCTGGTCGCTTTCGAGGGAGGAACGACTATGGTAGCGGGGCGATTCAACAATTTTCTGATCGGATTAATCGCGGCTCGTTTACCGCCGGTACGAGCGAATATGATGGCCCCGGTCGAATCGTCCACCACCATTTCTCGTTCACTCACTCATTCACCCTCTCTGTGTCTGTATATGGCTCTGGGATTTTTGTCAAAATTACTCACCGTTCTACGCCTGTTGAAAAAGGCTGAAAAAAAATCACGCGCCCGCAGTTTACGAACGTATCGTGTAGTATTTACAAGGTGTGAGTGGTTTACATACGTTTTTTCGGGCTTTCATGCCAGTCGTACCGACAGACTGTTCATGTTTCCACCTGGCTATTACAGCGCCGGGGATTTCCACAAAGAGATCCTTTTTCACGGAAGACTACCTTTGTTATCAAGCGGTTACATGTAGTCACGCGCGTTACCGTGCGGTTTTTGGTCGATCGTTTTCTCGCTGACTTCGTCGTTAACGTTCGCAAACGAGATTAACGATTCTCCGTTTTGCGATTCAGACTGAACAAATAATTCGATACTGGTATTTGTCGAATATCGTGCGCGGATACGTGCAGTGGTTAAAGATTTGTGCCGGTACGCGATTGCTCATCTCAGAATCGAATTTTATCACACTTTCGCGCTGGTGTTCGTAGTTCATAGACAGAAACCAATCGCAATCAATCGCTTTGCGTGCAGAATGGTGACATAAATGTGCGACACTTTCGCAGAATCGATTCTACACGTAAAACTGGGACGAAAATTGCGTTAGAAGCTTCGTTTCTGAGTTATTAATTGTTTAAAATGACAGGAAAATTCACCGTGAAATACGCTTGGCAGGGTTATACTACGTGAACAGTCGATTCCCAGCTGATACACGGGATCGATCGATGACTTAGTTAAATTTACGAATGAAATAAAATCATTCAAATAGAATAAACCTGTCTTGTCAGACGTACACAACCGGCCAAAAGTACGGAACCAGACTTTATGAAATAAATTTTTATTCCTTATGTATTTTGGTTAAAATAAAAAAGAAACACTTTTGCTTTGGGGAACATAATTTTTCCTTTCCTAGAGGTACATTATTTCTCAATACGATTTCAATTTTTTAGTTTAACCACGGTAACATACGAAATGAAAATTTTAAGGTCCTTTTATGGTTTCACGGTTCCAGTCACAGTTCCTCGTAATCAGCCGCGAATTCAGCGGTATCGTGGCCGCATTTCGATCGAACCAAGCTAAAATTCCGACGGATTAAAAGGCAAAATAAAAGGAACCGAGGGTGAGGGAGGAGAGGCAATCTATTCCGCGATACTCGTCCGTAGAAATATCCGCAGGACCGCTCTGCGGAGCTGCGATTTCGGTGCTCGAGCGCGGTGAGGTCGTTTAGATAAAAGGAAGTATTCGCAACGGGATTCGAACCCTTACGAGGCGAGAAACCGTTTCTTTCTCACGTTCCCCCTCGTCTCTGGCTCTCCCCCTCCGATCTCGCGTCGTAAAGTCTTCGAACGGGCTTTCCTCTCGTGGATCCCCCGCTCCACCTTCGGATTCCACGACAGACTTCCTGGTTTCTCGGTGAATCGTGACAGTGGCCCGCACGTTCGTGAGATTCGTGGTCGTCGAGGAAATTCGATGGTCCCGTCGATCATCGCGACAACTCTCCCCTTCCACCCTTTTATTTCCCGATCGGAATTTCCGATACGCTGCGAATTCCTTTTGTCCCTTGGAATCGATCTGCACCTTGGTACGTCTTAAGGGCCGCGAGAATTTGCGTCCAGAAGATCAGACGAGAACCCTTGAAATGGTTAACCGACCGTTTTAGGAAGGATTCTTGGGATGCAAACGACGGGAATTGTCCTGATACTTCAACACGTCGACTGCCACAGTGAAAAAGGTCGTATGTAGTCAGACACACTTTTTTTTTCGTTTCTTTTTTTTAAAGTCATAAATCATCGAAAATATACTCGTTTATTTAATATAGGCTGTTGATCTTGTTTTAAATTATACTGCAATATTAATTTTACGCAAAAATTTAATATTTGTTAAAAAAAATGTTTAAATTTCAAAGTTTTAAGATTGTTCATGCAAGCACCGCGATCGATCGATATCTAAAGACCGAGTTTCCATTGAATCACGTTTACAGCTCTCTCCCTGGATCGAAAGAACGAACGGGAAACCTGGCTTGGAAATCGGAGAAACAAGATTTCGGAGGATATTGTCTGATTTTTATTCTCGCGGTTGCACCCGGTTCTTGTTAACCGCCGGAAACTATCGGAGTTCCCGGGGGTGGGCGGGAGAAAAACGAGAAACGGACTCGTCGGGAGCCGCAAATCCCCCGCGAACGCGATCGAGCACCGCGAGTCGTCGAATTTCCAAAACCCCTAGCGCGCTCCGACGAAAATCCCAAAGTTGCGCCGGTCTGCAATTAGGGGCGTCCGCAGATGCGTCCGTTCCCACGGGCGGCGGTACCGTAATCCCCGAGTTCAGATCAAGGATGATCACCGCGAAACACGAAACGAGAAAAGCCACCCCTCGCGATTGGCTCGCCACGGATGGGGGTGGGTGGGGGTAGGGGAAAAATATCGAAGTTCCATCGTCGAACAATGGCCGTGGGACAAGCCCGAAAATGTATTCGAACAGAAGCTTCGAATGAAATCAACGTTCCAAGGTATTTAAGTCGATAAGTATTCTGTAAAAATTAAGAACTTTTTCAATTTCTGTAGATTAATGCATACGTCCTCCGATAATAATTATTCGTGGTGATCATCTTGTGCTTTAGCCACATGCATAACACGTTCACAGTGTATACAATGTTCAAGATTCCAAACTTGTATTTGTGGGGAAGTAAACGGCCTGCAAGAAGCCGAAAAATCGGGTCAGAAAAATTGAAATCGCGAGTGTCTCGAGTTGTTCGAAACGCTTGAAAAATTTGTTCGATCGTCGAGACGAAAAATCGAACCAGTTGTTTAAGAGTTGGACGGGAAACTCGTTGTTTCATGTGACGTGTAGAGACGCGTGTACGTATTGCCGGTGCAAATATCGGAAATTTGTCGCCGAGCTAACTCCCTAACGGCGCCAACCCCTCGCGTTCAACCCCCTGTTACATAACCGATACCCACTAATACACACACGCACGGCGTAGAAGTTCGGCCGAGCGTGTTAATGAGAAAGAAATTCATAAATCCCCGCCCCCGGTATCAGGGGGGGAGGGCTGGGTCGAAATTAACAGAAACGTTACAGGACTCGCCGGAAATTTATTACGAGCCTTCGTTTTCATCAGTGGACCGCCTCTCGTTTTGATTAATATTTTCCACGACCCGGACGATCTCATTTTCATGCGTCTACTGTCCAATACGAGATCTGTTCCATTCGTTTAATGACACGGTCCTGCCATTCGTCTCGTAATAACGATCGCGAAATCCCGTGCTCTCCCTTTCGGCAACGTTTACGCTACTTCTATCTGGCAGGATGACGAATGTATTGGAATTTCACGTTCGTGGCTCTCGTCGAGTGTGTATCGGGATGAGACATTTTCTCGATCATGAAACGAACACCTTTCTTGGACTTTGTCTTCTTGTCTCAGTTTGGCGTTTACAGTGATCGCTGGAATTACTACTTATTTTGTCCTCTTCTAACTCCTCTCTTTTGTTATTTTCAATTTTCTTTCCCTATATTATCCAGTTTAATATATTCCTCGATCGAAGCCTGTCAGAATATCCTACCCTTCATTTTAGCATAGAATAAGTTAAATCTTGTCTTCCCTTAAATCCTCTTTTCCGCTCCTACGGGGTATCCACCTAAAATTTAGAAGCTTCCTTGCTGCCCCTTCATCACCAGTATCAACTTTCCGACCTCAGTGCTCTGTCTTCTGTTCTCCTCCTCGTCTTTCCCGAATTCCGTCTTCTTCCTACCCGTGGAGCTCTCTGGATCCCGCAGTCATCTATCAATCGAAGCCACGCACCTTTTCCCGGTCGAAGAGGCAGACGCGAAAGGGTGTCGCCCTCGCCCCGCAGTCGTTTGTCCAAGCAATATTCTGGGGGTGTGGGGGAGAGAGAGGGAGGGTCCCTTAGCACCCCGTGAATCACCCCTTTCTGCCATATTCGCCGATGTATAACGGTTCGAAAGCGTCGATCGAGAATTTATATCCGGCTCGCGCGGGACAGGGGGGTAGGTGGAATTCGGACCGATTCGAAAATAGATGGCTGGAACGATATGGAGCGATGCTTGTCAGCCGCACACACGAGCCACCCCGGCCCCGACGAGGAAAAAGCGCTCGCTTATGGGCACCTCCGATGCTTTCCTTTGTCCAACGGCCAGGTTGATTGAGTCTCTCGATTTCACGGTAACGATCGTTCCTTGTCGATTTCTATTTCACTTCGATATTCCAGATATATACGTACGTCTCGACGAATCTGCGCGTCAGAAACAAACATAGGGAGCCAGAGCAATTTTCTATTCTCTTATCCGAAATAATACGATCCGACGAATGTACATACACGATATGGAAAAAATGAAGTTTATAACTTCTGAGATAGATAGTACTCGCCAAATGATCAAAAACAATTCTAATAAACGATGGGTCGAAAATGAATTATTTCAAAGTTGTGAAGAATATTGTAACGGATTACCTTATCGTTCCTTCGTTTCTGAACGTTCTCACCATTTTTATTAGCTTTTCTTTTACAATTCTCCTCATTGTTTCAACATTTTTCCATCATTCGACAAATACTATCTACCCTAGAAGTTACGAACCCTTTTGTTAATCATCTTGCATACCTTCCCACAATTATCAGTCGCGATTTCCAACCGATAATTCACCAGCGAATACCCCTCTCCGTTAACATCGTGGAAGTGTGGTGCGCTTTTAAATTTCGAATTAAAAGCCGAACCTCGCCGTTGGAGAGCCGCGTAATAACCGAGGATGCCTCGACGTGTTTGTGCTCTCAGTGATTGCAGTGTTCGTGGCGCGGGCAATCGCCGCCGCGAGTAGTCGCGGCTTTCAAGGGTTCGTCCGCGAACGGGAACTCGCTGCGGGCTCATTATGCAAAGTCGCGGGGAATTATACGCGGTTTCGGGATATAATTGAGGCTCGCGTGAAGAAGCAGGCGGACAGTGAGAAAGAGAGAGAGGATCCACTTAAGATAAGGCCCGTTATCCCCGTGGATTTTTCGTCCGTGAAACTCGACCGAGTCGCTCGGCTCTTGTTTACGATCAATGGAACGATGCCGCCGCCGGGCATTTACATTTTAATGTCGACGGGGACCGGAAACGCTCGTAACGCGTTAAGGCGTCACCGGTCCCGTCCGGTTCGCGTTTATTATTAGCCGTAAAGCGTTGACCGCTGTCGCGAATACAAATTAGCCGGACTGCTCCGATGTTAATTTCACCGATAGAGAGAGAGAGAGATAGAGAGAGAGAATAGGCGGCCGTCTTTACGATCGAGTTTCGTCCGTTTCGCGTCGAGCAACTGCTCACGGCGCGCGAATCGTGGATTCCGGTCGTTTCGATTTGGAATCTACGTGATTCGCGCCCAAGAATCGGGAAGAAAACGACAGTTCGAGAAGCGTCTTTATGAATAATTGATGATCCCAGGGGAAACGGCTCTGCGCGCTCTCATTAGGATTCTGGATGGACACGCTGTGACCCAGGCTGAGGGGACGCCGACAAGCCTTATCCCGGAGACGTATACATTGTTTTTGATCGGACGATTGAGGAGGGTGATGCATGTGGTGGAGTGACAGCGACGAGAGGCAATGTACAGGGTGTCGTGTGTCGTGTAACTGGTGGTAAAACCGTATGAAAAAATATTTTTCTACATTTTCGACTTATTTTCCATGTAGAATCAGATCCTTTAGGGGTTGTATTAACATTTAGAAAATCGTCTGTATTAATGAAGTTTCAGAAAACGACCTCGCACACCGAATCGATCGATATTCATGAGCACGTATCGGACCTGTTTCTCCCACTGTCGACGGAAAGAAATAGAAAATATTGTCCCGGTTCACTGCACGCTCGTTCCCCTCGTCTCCCATCCACGTCTAGCTAAAGCAGCGACCCTGTATTCGTTCTTCACGGTCGAAGAAATGCCCAGCGAGGTGTTCACGGAGATGCCCCCGTGGATGTTTCTTCAGCTGTTCATCTTCGTCCGTGACGGGAGAGACGATGGTCATCGATAAACAACTGAACGTTTTTCGCCCCACTTGTGTCTCTCTCCCTCCATAAATCGGTTCGAAAGGAGCCGCGTCCCTTCGTGATGGAATGTATTTCTTTTCGGTCGTCGAGATATTTCGACGAAACGAGCGTGCTCGGGCGCGCGCGAATCTTCGTTGTTTATTTCGAAACAGAAAACAAGATCCCTGTACTTAGTTATCGGATACTTTAAGCCAAGGATTTCTCGAGTACTCGGTCCAGGAAAAAGGGGAAATAGAGGCGGGAGGGCGTGGATGGTGGAAAACGAGAGGAAAGAGGACGCAGAGGACGACGGTCTTTCGTTTCATTTTCGTTTCTACTTATTTCCTCGGCCCGTCACATCGCCCCGGCAGACGTTCTCCTCGTGATTCGCATTTCGCCCGATTAAACGGTGTATACCTACCCCTCCTCGAAGGAAACTACCGCGCCACCGTTCCTCGTTCGGATTTTTATTTTCGCTCGAACGGCCAACAGGCGAACGAGGAACTCGGGGAAATTCGACCTCCCCCCCACACCCCCTTTAATTGCGCGATTTCCGCCGCTAGATTGCTCTTTGTTCCGCCAAAGCCCCGACGCTCGATTGAATTTTTTCAAATTTTCGTAATTATCGGACCCGTTGCTGCGACGGAACGGTAGAGGGGTGGGAGATACTGTTTCGCGGAGGTCGCAAAAACGATCGAGAAAGCGTATAATTAATTTCGAGATCGTCGAACTCCACGACGAAGCCATTACACAACATTTGTAATTCATCTGGTCTCGACAATAATTGCTTGAACATAATTAGTCGAGGTCGTTTAATTAATTTTATTACGTAATTTGCTTTTAATAAGCCCTTCGAAACACCAAGCAATCTCGAAGGTTACTTTCAATGCTCGTAGAACCTAATTCTGCTTATTTCCGAGAAAATAAAAAGAATTTCCAGGATCGTACCGAAAATTTCGTGGTGTATAATGGACGGTTTCGGAGTTACTCACTTCATCTGGGTATCCCGCTTGATGGGGTGTGCGCCCCATCGACGATGAAACCGGTTGGAATTCCATTGCGAGGGAGCAACAGATTAGAATTCCCGCGCATCCTCGCCTCCCTAGACAGATTCGAACGAAATTTCTCACATGTGTGTATCCCTTTGATCTGGTAAATAAGACAGGGGAGATTTTTCGAACCGATCTCCGCCAACCCCCTAGCTTGTTACCCCTTCCGTTCCGCCAAGAATCCTTCTCAGGGCCGGATTAACCGTCTTGCTTCTTACAGAGATACTTGACAACTCCGAAACTTATACCTAAGGTTCTTGTACAACTCTGTTACGACCACTCTATTAGGTGTAATAGAATAAACCTCTTCCAAGATTTTTAAATAGTGTTGTTCTCAATTCCACAACTCGGAATCCAGCAAAGTAAAAACCACCTGAAAGGATAGCGAAGCAAAACCCTTTCTGGGAACAATGGAAGCTGTGCGAATTTAAGCACTCGTCACGGTTCTCGTTTCCCTTCTTCTTGACGAATTTCCTGAATTGTATTCGAGCGGAGAAGAACGAAACTATGCTTATTGCCTTCCTATACAGTTACACCACTCAGGAATCCAGACGATTACAGACACGATTTCCGTCTCATTGTCAGCCTGTATTCGGAGCATTCGAAACAAACGTTCCACGAATCGGCTATCGATTTCACGGCTATAAAGCCCCGCTGGTAATGGGAATCGGCTGTAAAGTCGTTGTTCCCCAATCAGGTCTCTTAACGCGCTCGAATTTCCATTTCGCGACTAGAGGTCCAATGAAGGGAAAGCTTCCATCCTTGAATCCTTTACCGTTCTTCGAGGAACTGGAAAAATACTTCCACGAGCATTATGAATTTTATAACTGCCAGAAACGTCTCGTCCGCTGTATTCGATATTAATAACAGATTACAGAGATTCCGTGAATCAACGGTGTTCTCGGCCTATTCGCAATCCTAGTGAATCATGGCCGACGATTCGATGGTGGGGAGGGGGATCGAGAGGATCCATTTTTCATCGAGAGATGAAAACTCACAAAGAACTTTTTGAGAGAGAAACGACGACGATTCGATAGACCCGGCATGATCCTGGATAAATTTCCGTGCAATTTCAATACGAGATCATTCCCCTTGTAGACGCAAGTCACCTCCGTCCCCTCCCGGCCGTTTCTACAGCGGCGTGTATACACTGGCTGGGTACGGGGGTAAGACGAGTGGATGGGAGCCTCGCCGGATATTAAAAATATCTTCCGTCGGCAACGGACAGCGATCGACTTCCGGTTTATCCGTTTTACTCTATTTCCAAGGCGCAGCCCGGGTGCTCGATTGGTCGCTTTCGAACCATGAAGCGTCCTCGGCACGATCCATCCGCCCCCTCCTCCGCCCCTTCGTTCTTTTTTGCTCTCCTACTAGAAGCTCTAAAGTCGTGATAGTCTGCGTGGAACATACATATCTCTCCTGTGTCGCTGTGTATTTTAATAAACGACAAGGAACGCTAAGCGATTAATAGATAATAATAGAATAATACAATAAGCATAATGTTATCTCAGCATCGCGATCTTATCCTTTGGTAACGTGCAGTAACGCAATGCCTGCGTTCTTTTAGGAATAGTTTTTATGGTTCGTTTTAACACGTTCAATACCACCGTTTAAGGGAAAAGTCGTATACCATAGCCCAAGTTTTAAATTTTCATAATTAAGCGTCATAGATACACTCGCGTTCATAAGTATTAGGACACGTAGCGAATATTTTTCAGGAGATATTAAAGATCGATAAAAGAAAATCCCAACGCTTTGATCTCATTCCACCCACGACCATTAAAAGATACTTTCACCAGCCGTGCAATCCGATCTTACATAATTGAATTATTGAAACCGTTAGGATACCAACACTGAGGTCTTAATTACCTTAATGGACTCTCGATAAAAATCACTGTCGCGCGCAATGCTCCCATTCGAGAATACCCGAGTTGCAACGGGAATAAACAGGAAACTATATGAAAGCACGTTTCAGTATTCAACCGTATAAAAATTCCCGAGACTCGCTGTTTCCATGAAAACGTTAATTATCGGTCCGTTTGCGTTCAGTCTATGCAGCTTCGTGTGGGAAGGGAGCAGCAGCAGCTTGTTCGTTGTCGTCTTCGTGGCGTTAATGGCTCGTCTCGACGCGGATGTGTTCTCACGATAACCGTGGTGTCGCGCACGTACGTACCACGGGATACGACCACGGAATTCACTTCACGTGCCGCCCGCCTCACGACCGAAAATTATCCGGGAATCACGAATTTCGTTATCGCGCCCGTCGATCGAGCCGACGAGGACGAAATTGCCGAGGGAGAGAATGGCCTCGAAAGGGCGGCGCCCGCGCGATCATCATTCGACTCCCTTCCCCTTTCCCGAAAACGCTCGAAATTATAGAGGGACGCGTGTGTTCGGCGACGAATCTCGGAAAATTGCGAGCCTCTCGTTTTGGCTTGCTCTCCGGCGACCGCTCGAATCGTTTTTCGGACGTGTTCGGACGATACGAAATAACCCCCGTGGAATTCCAGGTGCTCGACAAAGCTTGTACACGAACGGGGGTGGGATTTTTCGGTCCCTGGTTTTCAAAAATATGGGGAATCCGCGGGCATTCAAGTTCTGCGTGCAATTTGCTCGGTCGATGAAATTTTTGCGTGTTCATCCTCGCTTTCATACGACTAAAATAATATATACCGTACTTTCGAATGGGAGATTTTTCGAAGTTCGATTCTGGGTCCCTGCGAAAGATATTTTTGAGGGTTCACGGGTCGGTGAATTAATTTTGTGCACGAAGAGCTATGAATAAAAGACAGGAATTCATGTTTTAAGGGGACTACATGGGTTGGAATGGTTATTTTTTGGATTGATTTAAGAACGATTGAATAACTGGAACCATTTGCACGATTTACAATTTTTTACTGTGCATATAATGCGTATTTTAACCCTTTACACTCGGAATTTCCTAATGCCCCTATACATCTTGTCCCTGCAAAAACGATTTCAATTATTCAGTCGCTTTTCGAACCAACCCAAACGTAACCGTTAATTTTAGACCGCTAATATCCATGTATTCGCATAATATTAAACAATCGTTCGTGAATGATTGGACAGGCAGCATTCATGTTCGAAATTCGCCGAATGAACTCGTTTGTAGAAATTTCAGAATACCAGCTTCGCTGAGACTGTTAACCTATTCGAGGCCCCGGAATGATAGATCATTCCGATTTTGCATTAGTTGATGGATGGCGACGATACACGGTGGCGTTTTTATCCGTTCACTCGCGCCTGGTCGCTCAGACACACGAAGAAAGCCAGTGATCGATGATCGGATTCACGGGCGTAAATGTTAGCCCATGAAATTCCACGGTGACGGTGGAAATGGTAATCGAATTCGATTGAAATCGGGAAAGGGCAAACAGTCCAGGGGGGGGAATGCATGTACGCTAACGCGTCTAATTATTAATAATGCGACGAGTCGCGTAGGTAGACGGATGGCTGTTTGCGCGCCATCGACGCTCGAACGAGATTGGTTGCACGGATCCGTGCATTACGGCCACGGTTGTTCGTCTCTTATCAATGGACATCGTTTCGAATTGCGTCCGTTTCCACGAATGAGCTACACATTTGACACGTTGGGATTCGGAAGAATTGACGGGAATGAGACAGCTTCGTTGAATGGACAATATACACTCCCGTTTATAAGTATCGGGATATTTATCGAATATGCAATAAATGTTGAAAGTCTGAAGTAATTACTGTTTAGGGAATATTGAAGCTAGGTGGACAACGCTTGTTCTACTATACACTAAAAAACAGTTGTCTAAAATATGTAACTTTTACGAAACTTCGTTTAAAACTCGACCTTAATAGTTACGAAATTCCTCAAATGTCCATTCATTGGTGTGCACATCCTATATACCTAAATTTGAAAGTAAAAAAGATTCAAAAATCCTTCATTGACCCGAGTCGTTACATCTATGTAACCCGAAGTACCTTCTTTTCGTTTTCTTTCAATCGGTTCAGAGGATCCGCGGTAATTAAGCTCGGCCTAAGTTTACGTACCGATAGCTCAGGAAAGCTCGAAACTCCTAATTAAGATCCAGTAAGGTAGTCGCTCGCGAAAGGCAGAAGTCGCGAGGGATGGTTGTGCGCTGGTCGTGATCTACTCAGCGAAACGTCGCTAGTTTCCCTGGCTGTTTTACGAGGTCTTTGCCTTCCACCACCACACCACCCTTCTCGGTCGCCTCGAGATTCCGTTTGCTCTCTCGTTGCGTCGTCGGAGGAGCGACCGTGTGTGGGCCATGTTCCGAAAAGTGGAGTCGAAAGGCTGGCTGGTTGGCCGGCCTCGTAAATCGCGCCCTGGGCCCCTGAGATCTCTGATCGCGCGTCGAGGCTGAAGGAGATACGGTACCGCGGTCACGTAGCGACCGTTTCAAAATCCAATTTGTCGTTGATGTTTCGACGTCGGTGCGGGCACCGACGCGATTACATACAGGACGAACTCGTTAAAGTTCGAAGGAACACGACCAAGGTGCACGGATGTCTGCTGGCGAACAGGGGGTTGGATCTTTCCCCTTCTCTCGCTATCTTTCTCTTTCGAGCCTCGAATCATTTGGGGTGGGGGGTGGGGATGGACGAGGAGGGAAACGAAACGCCGTTGCAGCCTGGTGGAATAGTCGGCAATCCCGATGCGAGAGCTAACCGAAATACTGAAACTTGTAGCACACACGGGCCGCTAGGCGGAGAAGAGTAACCGACACTACCACCACCCCCTCGGAGGGTGGCGAATTCGCCTGGGTACCCGTAAAAACCGCTCGTAAAGCCGAGATACGTTCTCGAGGAGAAACGTGGCTTAATATCGAACCGATCGGGAGGGGAATATTGATCGATCCGGGGCGTCGTTTCGCCGCGAAATTTCCGCTCCTGTTCGGCTCTCGTTACCGAAATTACCGGGGAGATCGAACGACGGGGGTTGTTCGGAGAGGGGATGGAATTACAGATTTGATGTTTGGGCTGGATTCTTGGAGCTCGAAGCTAGTTTCTTATCACGGTTTCAATTCGTCGTGCGTTACGGTAGGTTACTTTTGGTTAATAGCTCGAGTGGTAATTCATTGCCCTATGTTTTTAGTAGGAAGATTGTAGGGAATGAAAACTTAGGGAATAAAATGTCCTTCTTTCTTTTCCGTTCCAACAAAATGTACGATGTGTAATAATATAATTGTGCCTGTTACCACTGGTAAAATACAGGCTCAGACACCCTGTAGCTTATTAAACATACCTAAGCACAGGCTATCTAGATCGTCGTAAAACAGTGGTCTAAACGCGTGATTCACACGCTACACTCGCGTGATGATAATCGTTGTGTGCACACTTAAAACACGCTAGTCCTGCACTATTAAATAAGTCAAATTAATTGAATATAAAGTTCTCGGCCGATTAAACAAACGGTTATGGTCGAAAATCGCTGCGATAATTCCGTGACCGGTGCCGAGAACATTATCAGAAACGTATTCGGCGTGCGGGGGAGGAACAGTTGCGCCCTCTCCGCGACACAGAAATTTTCTGCCCGTCTCCGACGTCGTTCATCGTTCGACCCGTTCTGGTTGTTACAGTGAAGTATCTGAGAGAGGTGACGCCGTACTTCAGGAAGGCTTCGATCATCCAAGAAGTCGGCTGGGAGCTTCAGCGCGGCTTTCTCAGCGCGACGCCACCGCCCCCGAAGTCACCACCGCGAGCGGATACTCGTTATCTGCCGCTGCAACTCTGCCGACTCACCAGGTCTCATCCTTCCTCCGATCCCGGTAAGTTCTGTCATTTTCGTGCGTCGCGCGTGCATACACATGCGCAATGTATCGATTTCTGCGGGGTTGGGATATTAGATTCCATAGAAATCAACTTACTACTACTTTTCGTAAAGTTGGTTTGACAAATCGGTTCGCTGAACACGTGATCTCGCGTCGTTAGATCGTGCCAATCGTGATTAATCTTCAGTAAGTAAACGTCATCGATTTGTTAATCACAAGTTCAGAACAATTTGCTTATGAAGTCAGAACAACCCCTGACACTTTTCTAGTTATTTCCACATCAGTCTTAAGATTCTTTGTACAGAGTGTGTCCCACCTACCACGAGCACCCCGAATATTTCACTTAATTTCGACTTTCAGAAACATTATTTCAACGAATGCTCAAAGTGATGTCCATGAACTTCGACATATTTTTTCACTAATCCCTCTATGTAAACTTACTTCCTTACATTTGTGGACATTTCGTACTCAAGGTTTCGTCCTTCTATTCTCCGGTGGAGTTGAACAAGCGCATCAAGGCAACCGTATTAATAAGCCTCCCGATGTTTCCGCGTCGAATGTAATTTATCCTCAGGAAATTGAGCCGAGCATTGTTCCCGCCATCGTTCCCACGAACCCATCAGCAACGGGGGGCCACGGCGTGGTGGTAGCGATCCCAGCACTGTCACGAAGTGTTCGCTCGGCCGAACTTCGTTTCTCCGTTTCGCGGAAATTCGGAGAAACTCCTATCTTCCTCTCTCTCTCTCTCTCCCTTTCACCCGTCCACCATCTCTCACTCTCTCTCTGTCTCTCTCTGGGTTGCAGTGGGAGCGGAAAACGCGTTAACGTAACGACAAGCGACTCGAAGAAGGCGGGGCGCGTTAATTAACGCTGGGCTTCCGTCGAAAAGGGGGTGAAAGAGAGAGAGAGAGAGTAGAGCCTATCCGCTTGTAGGGCGACACGCCAGAGACGGCTGTTCCGCGATATCCCTCCGCGTTGGCGGCGCTTTTCTCGGCTTCTTTGAGGCCTGGATACGCGCGTATACCGACGCGTGTGCACCGCCGTCCGCTTTCAAAACTCTTTCGGAATAACTGCCGTGGCCGTAGTAGCAGTCAACGTATACCTACTCGGCGTTGACCGTAAAAAGAAGCGGATTCGAACGTGTATGTACATACTCGGCGTAGCGTGGCGCAGCGCTACGTCGAGAAATCAAATAAGCGACAGGAGGGAGAATTTCTCTTGCCCCGCACGTTTAGAAGTAAACGTTTCAGCGAAACGTTTCCGGGATTACGTGCGCGTTCTCGTTGCCGCCGCCTCCGCCGTACCCTCGAGAGAGAACTGCATGCTCAGCGACCGAGATAATGACAGCCATAACGCAATTAACCCGTTTCTGGGATTACGGTTCGAACGACCTAGCGCGCGCGCGCGCGCGATCACGATATGCCCGCGAGGAGTTTGACAGTCAATTATCGTCTAATGGAACGATCGTCCTACCGAAAAGTATCTGTCACGATTTGTCTGAGAGTTTTGAGTATCATCTTTGTTCGTCTTCTGTTGGAACAGTTTGATCATTTCGATTGACTTTACTAGATTCCTGCGTGACTGATATCGTAAGATATTCTTTATCTACGAATTTTGTAGAATAATGGGAAAGGAAATGACTAAAGTTGTAGAATATTTCCTGAGACATTCTATCGATACACGCTGTCTGTGGTTGGTAGGATTCAGGTTTCATCGCGGTGTATCCCCTCCGTCTGATTCCTCGAGGGACAAAGAAAGGGGTTAGAGAAGTGTCTCCCATCTCCCTGATCCGCCGTCGGGTTAATGAAAGGCTAATGGGCTCTTAATTCTGTAGAGCTCGTCCTCCCCCAGGTGCCCCCTTCGTTCGTTCCCCTCGAATACGTCAACCCTCTGACATTTCTTTCTCCTCCTTCCATATCCCTCTTCTTGTCGTCGTATTCTTCATTCTTCATCGGAAAGTATCACCTTCGCGTTCCCCCCCTCCTTAAAAGAATCTCTTCTCCCTTCCGGTTCCCTCATCTCCGTCGTCTCTACTGTTCATCGTCGCATTTCAGCCCGAGAAGATCTTGTAAATATACCATTTATTTATTCCCTGATTTCTCCTCCGTTACCTCACCTTTCTCTCGACGCTCTCTTCGGTAACGAGCGTCCCTCGACGGGACCACACTGTCTTTCCTCGGCTGGAAAAGAGGAAACTGCGGCCCCTCCGGAGAATAGGCCGATACGAGATGTAACTACGGACGCAGAGTGGAGGGAAGGAATGGTCGAAAGGTAAAAGGGAATCGTGGTGGAATTGAAGGAAAGCAATCAGAAGCGTGCTGTATCTCCCGTTCGCATCTGCTGCACACGGCCCCTAAGCCACGACCACAAAGGAGGCTGCTCTCGCCTCCATCCCGACGCGTTGGTATTTTTTAAATCAACAGCAGACGATCCTCTTTCGCGCTCGCGCATCGCCACGGATCCTCCAGACGTTGTCTGCTTGTTTATCCTGCATTGCTACGCGGCCCTCGGGGACAGTCGACGGATGAAAGAATGGCACCATGGGATCTTTACAAACAGTTCATTTGGTTTACCGTTCGGATGAACTGGAAATTAAAGATAAAGACCGAGCGTATACATGAACAGGAAATTTCAAGAACGCCACATCTCGGAAAAATTCGAACATCTTCCCTCGGTTAATATATGTTGACGGGTGGATGACATTGTCACTCGATTGCTATATGATCCTAATTAACAGAAAACCAAATGATTATAGAATAACCGGTAGAAAATAATTCTTAACCTGGTATATTTTTATAGGACCAATAATTACAGGGTCCTCAAACTTCGACGATGATCAGGATTAAACCGTTCGAAAGCCCCCGAATATCGTTCATTATTCCTGTCCCGTGATTCCGAATTCTAGTCGACCAAGCCGAGCGGGAACGCAACTAAATATTCGGTAACACGTTTCTCCGCATTCCGCGTGAAATCACGATCTCGGGGAGCGGAAAGAATGCGCGAGGCAGACATATTAATGGCGTTCCTCTCGCGCGGGATAGTATACCTATTCCTGGATGAATTCGCGGCGCGTCTCCGATCGCACGGACGCGTTAAAATTTACAGTAAATCCCTCTCGCGAGAAAGAACGAGATAGAGAGATGGAGGGAAGCACCATCGAGGAACGCGTCACGTTCGACCGGAATATCTTTTCAAGAGTTTATCCAGATGCCGTGGATTTCCGTGGGAAAAAGGTTATTTACAATTTATCGCGACACGTACCGGGAGGTTATACACCTGACGGGTAGGGTAATTGTTATTTCGCAGCCGCGCGAAAATATGATTTTATATAACACCGTTCGCCGGAGGAAAAATCCTCGGGGGGGTGGCGTGGTTTTCGCACCCCTTTACTCGTATATTACGGTAGAATCGTTATATTTGATACAACCGTGAAGCGAGTTCACCAAGCCTCTTTGTGCCCGTCTCATCCCCGTTCTCTCAGCGTTATTTCTCCCTTAATCCTTCCACCTTCCCATCCCTTCTGTCTTTACTCTCCTCGATAACAAAGAGTCTGTAACATTAGTCTGCGTTGCGTCGCATTAAGACACTCGGATTAATGATGAAAACATGGCCCGTGGTTGTTATTACAGTTGTAGAAGAAAATGTAATTTCTGGTCACAGAAAAGCTTCCCGTAATTTCTCCGTTAGAACATTCTTAGATAAAATTCCACCGAATACAGGATATATCAATTCAGCGATCCGACAATTTTAACCCGTGATCAGAAAAACAGTCTAGATATTTACTTCCCCCTAGAAGATATATGTACGTCCAATCAAGAATCACTGCTGTTTGACCAGTTCGCAACTTCACGGTTCCGAGGATCGCGCAACTATATCCCAGCCGATCTCCCCGGCCGATGGTTGGTGCGTTCGTTTCACTTAAACGTATCAACAGTGCATTAGCGGACACTTTATTGACACTGGCCCACGTACCCGCGCGAGTTCTCCGGGAAAATGAAGAGCCCCACCTCCCGTTGACCGAGAGCAAACACAGAATCGACGGTAGGCAGCCAGGCTCACCGATATTAGACGGGAGTGTGTAAAAAAAGGAGATCCACCGGTGGTTGGGACAGAAGAAGGGTTGGAGAATATCGGCTGCGAGTCGTCCAACGTGGGAGGAGGAGAAGGGGGTGCACTATTCGCGAATTAAAACGCACCGGCGGACACGCGAACGGACACAATGAGAATTGGCTAATTGAATTAGCAGGCCGCCGAGAGAGAAAGGAAGCCCGAGCCGGATAGGTAGAGGCTTCCATAACCATCCAGTCCGTCAGTTTTAGGCGACGACTCTCCATTAAAAGCAGCAGAGACCCCCAGGTTGCCCTGGAACGACGGAAAGAATGGCTTCTGGTGGTCTACCCAATTAAGATCACCTGTTAATTGCCATTGAGGATATATCGAGGGATCCGCGTGGCGGGGGGCTTCTGGCATTAATTCGCGAAATCCTCCTCTCATAGATTTTCTGTTCTCTGTGCCTGTATAGACCGACTCCATTATCCGTGCATCGTAAATTCAACTCGGCCAGGTTTCCACCAGACACACTGCGTTCGAGAAATCTAATAATTTTCTGTGGCTCGAAACAGTACGTTACCTGTATCCGTGAACGTACCCTCCTCCCTTCTGTTTTAGATACAAACATTCGAGATATTTCCATTGGCAAAAGTTCTAGAGCCATATATGAAACCGCACATACGTTGGTCCAACTGGAAGACCACTCGAAAGGAGAGAGAGAGAGAGAGAGTTTCACCTATCCGGGTCCATCATCAACAACACTTCCGTCTACCGATATGTTCGAAGAAGCACCGGTCCAGGATATATGTATACATATGTATGCTGCTTCGAACCGTGCAACGAACCCGCTAATTAATGCCGCCGAGTGGCAGCCCTCGAATTCGATCTCTAGGTTTCGAGTGCTTTGACCGTTCCCCGACATACTTTCTTCTTCTCCCCTTTGCCACCCAGAAATTGGAGCTTCGGATACCCCCGTCGATTCGAGGTATTTAACTCTTCCTCCCCCTCTGGCATACCGTGTATTCCATTGAGACGCATCGCGCGCGCGCGAACGGTGCACACAGACACCTGGAAATCGTCGAGGGGTGGATAGGAGGCGGCAGGAGGCTAGGTAGAGGATGCGAGAGTTAAATTAGTTTCCGGGGCAAAAGCTGGCTGCCGCCTGGTTTTCAGGGCTAACCCCGTGTATAATTCCAGAACAGCTCCATCAGGCCGGAACCCACGAAGAACCTTCCATCCAAACCATCCACCATCCACCGCTGACGCCACACCGCCACTACCGCCGCTATCAAGCATCCCTTCCTCTAACGCGCCTGCGTCTCGCCCTCCGCACAGACTTCGCGGGGCCGTGCAGTTTGCGAAGTTAATTACCGTCGGATAATTGCGCTCTATATGCCCCCGTCCGTCTGATTAATGAGCAGGGGATCAGCTGGTCGCGTCCACTTTTGTCCCTTCACCCGTACACGCACGTTGATCGCGACGGAAAAGAATCTACTTTTGGTGTCCTGGCTGGTTCCCAACGATCTCTCTGTCGGTTAGACGTCGCGATCCATTTGGTTGACGTGTTCATGAGAGCTTGCAAATTGTCTACTGGGACGAACACGAGGACCAGGACGCGTTGGACGACAGTGTGTCGTAAACTTGGGATTCTTGGATCGTCGAGTTTGCTTAGGTACCTTGATCCTCTAATGCATGTGGACCGACGCAAGCTTCCTGGATCCTTGTCGTGTGTACTCTTGGGAAGCGTGTTGCTTGGATCCCGGTTCCATGGTTCGATCGAGGAATAGGTGTATGCACGGTGATAAATCAAAAGCATTCCCGTGTGTTACAGTTTGCATAACGATACCGATCCTTAAGCGAAACGAAACACACTGGTTCCACAGTGGAAAAACATGATATTTATCAAACGTTTCGCGTATGGAGGGTAGGGGAGAGTACATTTTTGCCAGTGGGCTCTCGTCTGTCTATACTTTTTGTAACGTTAATCCCGGTAGCAGGCGCAGGATGTCCGAGAGGGAGGCATATATTTCTCCCGGGGGGCACATTTCCGTCGTTTTATTCGATTATCAGTTGCGATCGAACGTATCCCTCTACCGAACCTCGTTCGTATATGGTCATTTTGTAATTTATGAAAGACCCGGCTATTACTGTCTCTCCTCCTACCTGATATTCCACGATTCGTGAGTTCGTTGAAATTATACCCTCGAGTGATGAAATTAACGAATAGTTTTCTCTTCGTTGGAAAATCCGATCGCAGTATCGTTGAGTACTGCGAAGAGATTTTGAACCGACGTAATATCTGTGAAATTTAGACGGGCATCGTGAATCAGGAGGTCAAGTGTAATATAAAACTACGATGTATTTAACGAAATTTAAAATGATACGCTAATCCAAGTACTTTTCACGCTAGAATCTAATGTAACGTTCAAATGCACATTCATCGTTAAAGCTTACTTCTCAACCGTTCGAATTTACATACATACATATTACTCTGCCTTGTATCGCTTCGTTCATCGATAGATTGACTCGCAGAAGCGCGTTTTACAGTTTTTACCGTCTCATCTCCCGAAACATTTTCAATCCACGAAACAAACGATTTTCCGAATGCGTCCGGTCGCAGCTCGCGGTGACTGGCCATCGAGCCCCCCCTGTATAATACGAGGAGGAGGGGGACGGTGCAATCGTCGTTGATATTGCCGCGTAAAATTTATTACCGAAACAGCGTAAAATTGACCGTCGACGAGGACGTTCCGCCGTCGCAGTAACCGCTGTCCGCGCGATCGTTACCTGTGACCGATGCTCCGGCCAGGTAACGTTACTCGCTGCAATCTGTTACCACAGCGATCGGGACGTAAAGTTTACATCGATGAAACGTAATTTCGGCGACAGTTTCGCGTGTCGGCCCCCGCGCCGGGGATGATCGATACGCGTCCAGCCGTGTGTAAGTTGCCGTCTACTCGCGTTGCCAGCGGGGAATCGATCGGTCGAATCGAGTCAATGATACCGTGGGACCATTCATCATCTGTCTAATGAAATAACGCAGGCCCTCGGTCTATTTTTCCGAACATCGATTCCGTGTACCTTTCGATACCTTAGTTGTAACGATCTGTGCTCGACTAGAATAATTTTAACCCTCAGAAATCACACCCCCACCTCGGCATACATAAACACCACACTAGTTGCAAATTGGGATTTTTAATTTTCGATGATTACGAACTTGAAGAGGATAAAAGCAAATTGAACTCGTAATTTCAGGGTTAAATTTCCTTCGAAATGCAATGGTAATAATTGCAAAAGTGAGGAGTAACTTTTTTAACTGCGAAAATTTATTACGAACAAGTGGAGTGAATTTCAAACTAGTGTGATGTCTGAGGTTTATTAGTGTAAACGATATTTGCATCTTCCGTGTTCCCATGTTTTCCTACGCTGGTATTTACTATGGAATAGCAGAGATTGCAACGAGGCAGAAATGAATAGAGAAGGTATCTAGAATTAACAGAGAAACGATTATGTACTTAACGATCGTCACAGTAATTAGCATAAAATCCAAGTTGAATTCTTCATCCGGTACCTAGATCCACTCAACCGTTTCCCGAACGATAAATCCAAGTCGCGATCTTTGTTCCCTGGATCGCAACCCTCTAGAGGTACCACCGTTGGCGTTCCGTTATTAAATAACAATCGACGGGTGGCAACGACGTCACGACCGACGACGGCAATCGCCGTAACGATATCGTTGTCGTTAGCGTTACGGTATTATCGTGGTCGTCACTCGTAGAAACCCTGGCGAGGCTCGTGTAACGATATTAGAGGATAATGGGAGCCTCGCAACGTCGTCGTTCTCCTCCACCTCGGTCGTCGTCGTCGTCTACACAGCGTGATAATAGTCGTACGCACGGCATCCACGCCTCGCGAACACAAGGGCTAGTACGCGGCAGCAAGCCCCGTTTGTATCGGTCCGCGATTCGCAGGACGCGGGATGGTAATGAGAGCCTCGCCAGAGGGGCTTCGGCGCGTACAATGCAATTCCGCTTGTTACCGATAACAGCACCGCAATTCCAGAACGCTCGTTACCTATGTCCTCCCCGTCTTTTTTTTTTTCATTTTCACCCTACCCACATGCTTTCTGCCTCACGATCATTTTCCACCGTTTCTTGGACTTTTGTCGCCCTTCTGAGTGGATTAATCGCGGAATGGTTAACGCTGTCGCGTTACGTTGGAATGTACCCAGTGTAAATTGTTGGGTGTTTATTTTGAATTTAGTTTCGTAGACTTTCATTTTGACTTGTTAGCTTATGACGAGAAACTTGATCTACTTGGTCTTTCCTGTTTCTTACTTAGGGGTTACTAATAACATCCATCTTTTCAACTGTCAATAGGTTCTTACATATCATTTAGTTTGTAATGTCTTAATATCTCTTGATATCCTTTGTAGGTACACGTTACAATTCGGGTATCGAAATCATCTGTTGCCCGTGGTAAAAATTTCAGATCGAGCACATTCGCCGTACGGTATTCCCTCGATTTCACTCGGCTAGCTTACTTCGTGTATTGCTCCGTAAATAAATAAACCGATTGTGATCGTTGTCGAGGAACAAAGCCGGATAGCATATGGCCCAGCTCCATTCGGCTGTCCGCCTGTCCCTTGAACGGAGGATCGAGAAGAGAGACGGTGCTTGTGTTGGTTCGCGAGCGCGGACCAAATTCGATCAGCAAGTTTATCGAGCTCCTCTCCAGGCTCCGTTTGCAGCGACGTTTTATTTCATCCGCTGGTGTATTAGCTCCGCGAATCGATGGCCGAATGGGTCTCTAGCCTAGAGTATGGAAATACAAGGTGTCTCGGGTCTCAGAGTAATAGAATCGAGGTAGGAGGTGATTCTACAAGCAAACGTAAGTCGAAAAAGAAAAATACATTTTTCCAAGAATAGGACTAGGCTAACGCGTCTGTTCATTGCATTCCGTTTCTACTTACTATAGTTGGAAGAATAACCTTCTTCACGATTTTATTACCCGATACGGGACGCCCTGTATAAAACTGAGCTTCGTTCGATTCTGTGAACCATCTCGCGGAGCGTTTTTCCCGTTCCACAGGATCGATTCGCCATTTCCGATTGATTTTCGTTACTCCGCGACTACTTCCGCATCATTCATGGTTTGCTAAATACTGAAAGCCATTTGCGGTTTCCGAGGATATCCGCGGGTAATTGGAATGGATGCAAGTAATTGGAAAATATTGGAAAATCGGAGGATCTATTCTAAGTCTTCGGCGGCTCAATCAAACGTTCCTCTCCCACCCCCTGATGTAAAAATCTTCGTTGGAATTCAACGTATGATGGTTTACCGTTGGTACTTCGAGTTCTGCGACGAGAGTTCCATTGATTCACCGTTTCGAGGCATGTCACGGTACACGGAAATTCCGCTAAGAAATTAACTGAATCCTCTCGGAAGTTCTAAACAGACATATACTATATATCAATTACTTTCCTTTGGCGGTGTATACTACACGATTTTCATCAGGCTCGGTCGTTCAAACAGGCGTTGGCTGCTCTTTCGGCGTTCGTCAACAGACGGGAAACTCCTGGTGTTAATCAGCGTACGATCACCGGCAACTTTGATCTCCTCCGAACCCCGGCAAACCGACAACATGTTTCGCCTGGTGGATCCACCCCCGATAGATCGACGCCAGTCGGTGACATTTCGCTCTGGTGAGCCCCGTGATCCAGCAGCCACCGTCTTAAACCCTTGGAAACCAGAGGGAGTCTTTGAAGGCTCGTCTCGACGACGGCTGGCAAAAGCGTTTCCTGCGTAAATTGCGGCGAGCACGGGACACTGGGTCTTCGCCCGGGATTCCCTCGAAGGGATCGTTTTCAACGAAAGAGCTCAGGCAGCAGCAGCAGCAGCCACCACCTCGAGAGTGAACCGACGCGGCAATACCTTGATTGCACGGATATTAATTAATCGGGATCCGCGCAAGGCCTCCGTCGCCGCCTGGGACTTCCTGATCCAAGGAAATCGGCGAGCTTTGCCCTCGTCGCGCGAACGTCATCAGTTCAAGCGCTGTACCCTTACGCTCGTCTCGACTCCTGGTTCACCTGTTCCCTGTATGTGCTCATGGGATAATCGTGGTTTCCACCGAAAGGTTTTCTGCACGTGTGGTACTCCATTTGTATGAACGATATTGTTGTGGCACACGATTAAGTGGATTTTAGCTGAGCTCAGTTGAAACGAAAAATTATACGTGGTAGGGAGGAATAGGTGGATAATTATTATAGATGTACTAAAAGTTTCATTTAGAAGTTGTGGTCCTCTCCTTGGTAGACCGACAGAAAATTGTGTGATTCTACCCAAAAGTCATCTAGTTCTCTTGACTTCCTTTATAAGTATACCTATTATCTCCATGAAACTGGAAAGTAAACTCTATATACATCTGTCTATTTCACATCAGATGCAAAAACGTTTACGGTCCCGCCAATGGTACTCACCGCGCAACCTGCACAATTTCCCACCAGGTAGCATTCAAAGATCAAAAGAATCGGTTCTCTCAAGGGGCGCCTCCTTCTTCATAAATTACTAATTCACCGTTGGAAACGTCGTCGTTGGCGTTTCGCGGGCACCTTACCCCCCTCCAAGTTTCTATACCTCCATCCCCGAAGAAATTCTTGCTCGAGGAGATGCCTCGAGACGTCCGATAAAATACTTAGCCGGGGTTCGATCGTAAATCCTGATAAAAAAGTTGCGCCCGGAACTTGGGAATTATTTCGGGAGGAGTGAGAGAGCCATTAAAAGGCTTTTTAAAAGCTTCTTTAGCCGTGGAGAGGAGGAGTAGGAGAAGGGGAGACAGGCTAACAGCGGAGGAGCCGACGGCCGGCCAGAGCCGGTGGTGGTTTTTAATGAAATTTCCAGCGGAGAGCAGCCACGTTTGCACAATCGTTTCCGCGACGCTCGGTCGGTTTTCCCTCCGAACCGTAGAACGATCCATTGTTGTAAAATCTACCCCGTGCACGATGGGGAGGGGGCAGGGGGCTGCTTAGTTAAAATTCAATAATCCCTCTCTACGGCCCGACTACGCGACTGCGCGCGATTACACGGAATCACGCGGAACGTGAGGGAGTAAAGCGTGGAGGGCTAGCGTTTTCTTATTAATTTCTCGACAATTTGTACACGGGCAGCGGAGGCGCTAGCCCGAGAGAAATATGACACGGAAGATCGATGTCGAGTCGGCGAATGGTTCCTACCCCCACCCTTCTCTCTAGGCCAACATCTACCTCTTCCCGCGATAATTCAGTCGGCCTCGCACGGTTAATTAAACGACCTGTATCGGCCAGTGGCTTTGCTCGACTTAATTTGAATTAGCGGTAACTTGGTGCACGCTCGCTTAAGTTCCTCCCCGCGCTAATGAAACTGCGAAGCCACTCTCGCGGAGTTTATGCCCGGCGCACAAAGCCCAACCGCCGGAGCGGTGCCGCGCGGCTCCTCGGTGTGTATGAAACGCGCGATGTAACTCCGCGAATTTTCGTGTCTTGGCCTACGTCGGCTTCCCTTGCTTCACGACTCGCTCTCACGTGTCTCGGGAAGTCTGCTTAACTCGCCGTATATACTTAACCGAGTTACGAATACTTAATTCGGAGATGAATTTACTGGTGGGAAAGGGACTCTGGAAGTCTGTTCGTTGGTTAAAGAATTATTTTCATTTTACATACAGTTATACCTCTTAGGCCTTCGTGTGGATGAAAAAGGGGATCTACTGTAATTTTCACACGTGAAAAGTTCTTACAATCCCAAGAAACTATCCCCTCTACTTCTATATCCATATCACAAGGTATCTGTTTTCCCTAAAGCCCAATCGTCCTGTGTGTCTCCGTGTTCATTTGTCCGTAGACGTGGGTTTATTCCAGTTGGTAAACTGTCGGAATCAGAATTTCGGCTTAAACTTGTCCCTTTAATCTCAAGATTCATTAGAGAGAGCTCCTCCCCAAGGAATTCCCGTTTCCGACGTCAGTCGCTGGGGCTGCTTCGGGCACGCGTCGACTCGAAAGAATCCTGTTTGAGTTCCTTCGACGGGACGGGGATGGGAGGAACGGTGTCGGTGGCGAATTCCATCGTGGCAACAATTTCACCGAGAGCTATATCGCGCGCCCCGCGTGTTTAGCGGACGTGTCAGTCCGACCGAGCAACAAAGTCGACCGAGGGGAATAAAGTTCGGGTCCGCAGTAGTCGAGTCACGCGTGGATCCCGACAATTAGGAGCAGAAGGAAGATGATGCGGTCTGGCGACGAGCTACGCCTCGAGGGCGCGTTCTGGAATTGAAGACGAGAGCAAGGAGAATCTACCGAGGGAAGATATCAAGGAGGAGGGGCCGTACAAAAACTGCATTTCGTGATCAGAGACGAGTGCAGCTTCGTTTGTAGAATTACCTAGCGAAAGGAAGTAGGATCTACGAGTTTCATCGTGACTCGGATAATTAATCAAACCGAATGATTGGATATCTCTGTCCTCTGGTTCATTACAGAAACTTCTTTAAATGACATCCAAGCAGATTAGAAAAACGGTGTTTACTAGTTATTTATCGTGAGCAAACACATTGTTTATGGAGAAGAATATTTAAAAACCTGTTTTAAATAGTCTTAAAATTATTATTGGTTCTTGATTTTATGATAAAAAAAAAATTGTTTGTATTGTACAAGTTACGAATAGGATTGTAATCGATTATACGTTCACCTTTTCATTCCCAAGGAGACATAGGTAAAACTCGAATGGAAAATCGTGGAATAAAACGGGACCGAGGAAAGTGAATAAAAGCGAGTGGATGGTCGGCGCGAGACGATGGCAAAAGGGGGTTGTGGAGGTGGAAAGGAGGAACAACAGCGGCATATTCAGAAGGACTCTCTGCGCGGTTCGTCGGTAACCAGTGGTAGGTTTAGGTGTCCGGAGACGGGCGAGCCCTAATGTCCCTCCTATTGTCCAGCGTTCCACCGCGGATTCGAAACCTTGTTAACTCCCCGGAAACTGTTAACAGCGGCGAGTTCGACTGGCCACTGGTCCCGTCCCCGCCGAGTCCACAACGGGCATCCGGTTTCGACCCGAATCACGGACTTTCCCCGCACCTATGTTACTTCCTACAAATTGAACGGGCTCGGACGTACATACAAAGGAGAAAACTCGTCGTCGTCTTTGCCCCCAACCTGTAATACCTTGCCGAGGTGTGACACTTTGGTCCTAGTTTCGATGAAAATATAACAGATTGTTGAACGTTGTATCGGTACAGCACAATTTAGAATCAGGAAACCTAAGGCACGGTCTATAACGTGGCCACAATACAACGATTTAGGGTTACGGGTACTCACATTTGATCGATCGTCCCTAAAATATATCTCGTGAGATTCAAAGAAAAATTCACCGAAAAGTCTCGCGATCTATCCGACGATCAAGCGACAAAAGCCGTGGTGGTGGATCGCGACGCTGCTCGTAATACGCTCAAAATACACACCGTGGCCGAAGGTTAGGCCGGGTTAAGCTAGGTCGCGAGCGAAACGCCCGCTCCCAGATTGAAATCTAGTCATAGCCGGCGTTACCGGACCACCACCACCACCAACCCTTCCTTGCTCGACCACCCCCAACCTCTACTCGTCCTACCACCATCCCTTCGATACCTGTTCGTTGATATACACACGATGTACATCGTGTATATACTCCGTACGATATTACGATTCGATGAAATCGCCGATTGGCCCGCCGGGAAATCGGCATTCAATTGTCCGCCACCGACGACGACGACATCGATATGAACCACCGCCGCCGTTCGCGGTCGCGTTCCACGACCGGTGAACAAGCCTATAGAGATCTAGACCCACGGAATTTCCGATCTTCGTGATTGCGATGATCAGGTACACCGAGGATACAACGAGGTTCGTCGAGTTGTTCGATCCCTCGCAGTCTGGATTCGTGGAGCGTCGAGAATGATCGAAAGTTTTCGGTACACGGTACGAATTATAAAATTACAAATCCGAACGTTATGATTAATGACGGGGCGGTATATTATTTAGGTAACGAGTCGATGGATGTTATGGAATCTGGATAGGTACCTAAATCAATCATATGTGTCATGCTCTGGTAAAAGGGGATTAAGGTGCGAAAAAATCGAATCTCACTTTTTCAGGACTTTTTATAGGCAAAAGTATGCTCTTTGCAATAAGACCAACCCCAATTTCCTAGACTAATTATTAACTTCATAATTCAGAATTAATATGGTGTATTAATAATGAAAGTAGATTGGATTGGCTGTGCAAGCTTCGCTACTCAAAAATATTGTCGACTATATTGTACATATATATTCTGATCAACCTTGAATGAAATACGTAACGCCAGCCAGCCGGAAATAACGACGTTGAAACGCAAGAGGAAACTGCTGAACATGAAACAGGCAGCCCCACTACAAGAGTGCATCGCTTTAAACGCGTCTCTATTTCGAAAAGTCGTTTTCGCGCGTTAGCCACTTTTTACCAGAGCACGTCACATACGTAGTATGGGTTCTATTTCGATGTATATTCGGCTCGTTAAATCTTCCTAACGCGATACTTCGTCTAAATTGGAAAACCGGGGTGTCTCGCGCTTTCGCCATTAGTGCAGATTAAATTCAATGTTTCTTTTTAAATTATAACTTCATGGATTCCTTTAACATCGTATTACTCTTAATCTCTAAGTCATAACTTCATAAATTCCTTCAACACCGTGTCACCGTGCAATCTCTGAATCATAACTTCACGAGATTCCTTCAACACCGTATTATCCGTGCAATCTCTAAATCAAAAGACCTGCAATATTCATTTTGTCACCTTCTATTATCGTTTCACACCTAGATTTCAGTAGGTAAAAAGCTCGTCGACGTCGCTTAATTCTCCACAGGCAGACGAATCGCGTTTTACAGGAGGTTGGAGGTTCCCCTGAGCCCTAGAGCAGCGACGAAAACGTGTCTGCTTCGCCACGGAATGCTTTCGCCTCGCGCTGTTTACATTGTATTTCGGTGGTTATTACCGTGAAAGCTCGAGGGGACCGTGGCGTGTCGCGTCAAAGCGGCGAATTAAAAGCAGCCGGTATCACGTCCGGAAGCTCGCGGTTTTTTCGTAACCGTGTTATACTCCAGGGCTCCCACGGTCGAATCCCTCGAGTTTCGACTCGGCCATCGACGCTGGCACACGCTTTAAACATCGCGGCCGAGCGTCGTTGAAAATGCTCGTTACTCCGTTCATTTTCTATGCAAAAGGGGGGAGGGTGTCTAAACGCCGCTTATAAACGAGAAATTACACCGAGCTCGGTATCGAAACGGTAATATTCATGCTTCGTCGTCGTGCCTTCTCATCTTGCTCCAGTTTCTCATTAATCGTGCCCTCTATGGATCGAAATCGTCCTTACAGTTTTAGCCAGTGCTCGCTGAGGTATTCGAGAAAGCGAAGGATATGGAAAATCGTATCATCAATTGTAGAAAAATGTATTTCCAAGGATTTTTGAAAATTTTCTAAATTGTTGATTATACGACTGTTAGGAACACATGATATTTGTTGGTTTCACGAGAAAAGTTCAGTTTATGGAGGCTAAAATAGAACGACATCCTCATTAAGTTTCGTTAAATTTTCCACTATGTATATCCGATTTTAATTACTCCTGCACATTATAGATTTTCTCGGTACCGCCTGTACGCTCGTAACTTATTACATACTTTTCCTAGAAGTGACACATAGCTCGTACATTCGTCTAATTGCTGTTGACAAGATTCCTCTGGATAAAGTTAAAAACAAGTAACGCGCGTAACATACGTTACCACGTATCGATCGGGGAAAGACGCAATTACCAAGACGCCAATTTATTAAAACTTCCCGCATGCTTATTAGTCCGGTCGTGTATCAGTCGCTTAGCATCTCGCCGATCTCATTTGCGCGCGATCGTTAGCGGGCTCCCGCTTATTAAGTCGACCGTAGCCGCGTGCGCGGGTACGCGTGACTTCGATCGCGTCCGTTTTTAATCAGAAGACGAAGAAATTCACGGTCGTTGGGAAAACTGCGTTGGAAAAAGAGAGGGGAACGATGGTGGGGGAGGGTGGGGGCAAAGGGAACACGATAATATCGCGGTTTCGCCTGGACACGTGAGAAAGCGTAATTTTAATTTCGCGCCCCGCCGACAATTTCAATTTCATTCTTCCCTCCCCTTCGTGCTCTCTGTGTTGTCGTTAAATATGTACGCCGACCTCTCTCGATCCACCCTCCACCCCCCCTACATTTTCATCCCTCCGTTTACGGTTACCACCGATTTTCCTGGTTCTGCCCGTTCCGCGATATTCCGGCCCCTGTTACGACCAGGAGAGACGCACCGCACGTAATTCGAAATTGTTTGTCCAACTACTAACTAGTTTCCAGAGCGGCTGCAGTTGGAGCAATCGTTGGTATCGTCGATGGGAATTACCGCGCGACAATATAGAGAGAGGGGTCGTTTGTGTCTCAAGCGCGACTTTCGGCCTATGCTGGACCAGGAGCCGTTGGATTGCAACGAAAACAAGGGGAATCTAATGGTAGTGTGTGACAGTAGTATGGGAAAGTACATATACGTCGGTCAGCAAATGTTCCGAAGTCAAATATATGATTACCGTAAGTGGAATTCTTCCTGTTGGAATTGTATTATTCGTGTACTATGAATTTACAATACACAGTACGGTGGTATATTTTACGTTCGAAGGTCGATAAGCGTAGATTCGGTAATACGGAGAACCGCTGTTCGATCTTTATCCACATTAGAAGAAGTATCAGTATGGTCCGTTTAATCGGGATCGTGTAACACAAGCAGTGTGCGGATTTCCTTTACAACGGATGTTCGGCCGCAGTTCCTCCCCCCTCCGGCCAGCCGTTTACCGTGAAAATCCACCGGAAGCGCGGTCGGCGAGGCGAGACAGTAAACCGACCAAAAAGGTTAACCGGCCAAATCGGTTAAGCTACCGAAATGGTTAATTGACCACATCGATATACCGGCCCGAAACATTAGCGGATTTAGTCGACCAGCTCCGAATCGGTTAAGCGGTTTAAACAGTCAGCAGCGTCGCGGCGACTGGAATGATGTCGACTCCCGTCGCAATAGGAAACACCTCGTTCCTCGAAAGATCGAAAGTTTTTGGTGAAATCGTGAATTACGAAGAAATACAGAAATATCATCGAGATACAGTCTGTACAGGGTGCTTCAATGAAATGTTAAAACTTATATCAAAATACCTTTTAGCCAAGGTATTTAATTAATTGTAAGTATATGGAGACATCAATCTTTAAGAAGTAACTAACAGATACTAGAAACAAACAGAAATTTCGTCACTGTGTTAAAGATTCCATCAGGTTCCAAATGAAAGAAAAATACCATTAAACTTTACGAAACTGCCAACTACATTGACTTTTAGACAATGGAATATTTTACAAATGCATAATATCCGCGGTCTACTCGTTACATCTATTTCATAGCGAATGTATACGAACGAATTCCCTATACAAGTATTAATATTTTTTTAAATCGTCCTGTCTCTCGAAACTAAGCATGATTTACTACGATTCCGTTCGAGAGGGTTTTAATATAGGACGTTCACGACCGAACGGGAATAACGCCACGTTCTTCGTCTCGAGAGTAAAACGTTCACCAACGGAGAACGCCAGGAGTGGCGTGGAAGCTCTTGTTTCCGCTATCCACCCAGTCCGTCCACGACGTCGGTGAAAAATTAACGAGCGCCGCGACGGTCGGGGCGAAAAGTTCCGCTGGAAGAGAAACAGAAACGAAGAGTGGTGGGTCAGGGGGTGGGTTGGGAGGGAGAGAGGGAGGTCGTCGGTGTCGGTGACGCGGCGGAGAAAAGTCAGAGAGGCGAGTCACGCGAGAATTTCACCGGGCGTGCGGAGTTTTTCCCCCGTTCTACGTCCGCATCATTAATGCTGCCGCGGCTGTGTACTCGTTGCCCCTGCGAAGAGCCCAATCGTGCTTTATTTCGTCGCTCCGCTGTCGACTGTGACATAACCGGATACGTATAGGTAAACGAAGAAGGAGGGTGCTTGGGGGAATCGTCGTGCAGTGTCAGGATGGACAGACAAACTGAGGAAATGGAAGGGGGATGTCGAGAGGAAAGGTATTCGCGAGAGGGGAACGAGGAGAATAACAGTGGATTTAAATCGAGGACAATAAAAATATTCGTACGTTTATTTCAATGAGGGTGATTTTAATTACGTTGTCACTAGGTCGAGGGAAAGATAAAAATATAAGGAAAGTTGTCGAATTTGTACTATCACCTAGGTTGAACGCAACATGTGTTGCTTATATACTTAGTTAGTTATTGCTAGCACCACTATGGTACACATATTGTTTATTATGCAGCGAAGTAGTGGTCCCACCTAGGCGATGGTGCAAATTCGGCAATCTTCCCCTAACGAATACAACAAAAGTTTGAAAATAATCGACAGAAGAGAAGCTCCAGTAAAAGTTGTAGCCAAGAGACCAGGAGACTATTGCAACATTTCGTGGTCTGTATTACCTGACCTGTGTCTCGCAACAGGTTGAATCGACAGAGACGTAACATCGAACGAAGAAAAGATACAGAGGAACTAATTAGAGAAAGGCGGAAAGGATAACGTGGCGAATCGACGAGGCAAGAATATAAAAAGAAGGATAATGAAAGAGAGAGTCACATGGGAAATAAGACCGATGAACAATACGAGGTGAAGGGGAGGAGGTGGCTAATCCGAGCCGGCAAGTAGAAACGGTCGGCCATAGGTACGGCGAAGTTGGCGCGAATTCGACGGTCGGGGCTTGTAAACCGGTGGAAAAGTTTCGAACGACCCTAACGACGGATTGGATCGTCGTGGAAATGAGAGGGATGCGGGGGTGAAGCTAGGGACATGGGGAGAATCACGGAGGGTAGGGAAGGTGGTAGTTGCTAGCGGAACCGCAAAAAGTTTCTACACGGGGCAATTTCGATCGCGCTGCTCCACATTTCAGAGGAACTACGAGCCAGCAGATCCTGTTTCTCTGTCTCGTTTCCTCTTTTGTGCATCGGTGAACGCGGAACAATCGAAACGGGTAACGGGGGTGAGGAATATCTGATTATACATAGGAGGAGGGAGATTGGTTTGATTCAGTGAGGATGTTTAGTCACTTGTACATTTTTCTTCTTTGGTACGGGCATTAATGTATTTCGGTTCGATGATGCTCTACTTAGTAAATGGAAATTTTACGAAATTGTATTCTCTGTTGGATTGATCCGCTTGTGCGTGTGATTTTTAAAAATCCTGTGATAATCTTTCGTTCAGTCTAGCTCATTCATATTCACAAATTGTTTTCCAATGAGAATTCCAATGTCTACTTTCTCGCGGAGCAAAAGCATTCTGATTCTCTTAATCACGTTATTTCACCCCGTTCCACAGGCTCCTCCCAGAGATGTACTCTCGGCGTAAATATCGAATGTTTGCAGTACCAGGATGACTGGGGAACTTGCGATTAAAGGAAATAACCCAAAGACTGCCTGGCGCTCCTGGGGCCGAACCAGCGATTAAAGTAAATATCGTGGAGTTAACCGGTGGCCCTTTGACTCGATCTACCCTTTGACTCGAGAACTACTCTTTGATACTCGGTTTCTCAGTGAAATCCGTAAAACTCTGTAATAAGATAAACGGGGCGAGGATTAGGAAGCCAAGTTCGAAAGTGAACTTCTCTGGTCCATTTTCCCTATATTCCCCCGAGGAACTTGATATTTCCTCCCCATTGGTAGACTGTACTACAAAGTACCCCAGTCGATTTCTTCTCTCGAATGTCCGTTCGAATTTCAAGGAAAATCATGCGGACTAGAATTTGTCAGCACGTTCGTTTCGCACCACTCGAAACTCGTCTAAGGGCAGGGTATACCGTGGGGGACTTCGAGACCAACGAGAGACGCCTTCTCCTCCTCGCAGATCCGCGTATATACGAGGTCGCGTAACTCGCATAACAATGGGGCGTGTCTTACGGTGTGCCGCGAACTTTAACGATTATTAAACGCGCCGTCGGTGCTGTCGGGGTAACGGTTTCTCAACTAATCACAGGCCGGTACCAAGCCCAGCATAATCGTAATTATCGTCCAGAAGGTGCAAAAATGAATGATGGTGTTAGATAAAATGATAGTCCCACGATTCATGTTATCCAACGAAATCGATGAACGTGTCGTAATACGTCCTCTACGTTAACTGCCCGCTTTGATGGTCGAGGTCGACTGTAACCAGCCAGGAAGAAACGGGAGAATTATATCCGGGACGTAGTCGCGCGTACCTTTAATCCAGGGGAAAAAAGCTGGAAAGTCTATCCCTTGGTCGGATGGTCCGGAATAAAAAGGGAGGAAGGTGGTAGGTACTGTCTTAGCCGCGTAGAAAAATCGCCGCGGTTTCCAGGGCGGGCACGGTAATCCCCGGCCAAAGTAACCGCGCCCGTGGAGTTGCGAATTTTTACGCAAAAAAAAAAAAACAAGAAACGCCTCGGCATCGAACAATGTTGCCATTGTATCGTGGCGAGTCCAGGACGTTCTTTAACACCGAGGCACCGTTTTTAGGTTGTTTCTTGTTTCTCGGTTCGTTGGAGAGCGACTAATATCGTCCATCCGAGCGAACGCTGGGTCAATCTGACGCAGTCCAGGACGACGAATCTTTCGTTCCTGGAAACTTTAATGGAAAACGGGAAATTGACGAGCGAGGCCTTTGGTCCTGGTTGCCCTACAAAATTTTCTCGTTCCTGGTCGGAGGACGCGCGAGGAGCTGGTAATAAGAACCTCCGAAGATGAAACGGGGAAGACGCGGAGGGTGACGTCGAATGGACCATTTACCGGTGCGTCCTCCGCGAAACGAAGAAAGGAGGGTTAAGAACGATGGTAAGAGAAGGGAAAAGGCTTAAAGAGCCCCAGCCAATCGACAGCTTTTACAGGGCGAACGAATGGAGGTCTAGAAGACTGCTGCTCGACCCGTTCGACCCGTAATTGTGTTTTCCACGGGCGGAACGTGAACCGTGTTCCTTCGTCTACAGGCTAACTCATAAACTGTGACCCCCCACTCCCCTGGGAGATACGAGCTTCCGGTTGTTTTCAACGGCCTGGAGTCGATACCATTGAAAAATGTGCCTGGTTTCGTTACGACTCGCGGGAGTTTCGGGGACACCGGGAGCCTCGCTTTACCTATACCGAGAAAGTTTTGACAATGCATCGGGGTTCGATGAACTCTTCTTTGGGAGAGTTGAAGGGTCCTTCGGGATGGATGGAAGGATTCTTGACTAGGTATTGTCTCTGGTGGGGAGTGGAGAATGGAGGTTGGAAGGGCGGAGGAGCTGGACATTGTGAAATAGGATTGGTTTTATAATGATCCTTGAGACTGATATCTTAAGCCTTACGTTATTTTGTTCGGAAAGTTTAGGATTCACTGTGGAATTCAATTCTACCATCGTCTGTGAAGATTTTTTGCTGACCGTGTGGTTTAATCAAAGTTCTTCGATAGTGTGACCCATATTTACCCTAAAAAGGCTTTGTAGGAGAATTTATACTTAGGTTCGTATCTTTTGGATATCGTTCAAAGTACTCGATATAGAACGGAGTTCTTGAGCAGCCCTGTAGAACGTCACGACCTGTCGAGATAAAACGTTTATAGCCTAATTGTCTTGCCCTTTTAAACTTTCGTCCCTCTCGAGGCGCGCGCGCAGTAAAAGTCGAAGAGCGACGATTCACGGGAAGGCAACGCTCATCGACCCTTAAAATTCTTGACGTAACGCCTGGCCCCGTTTTTTAGAGGCAAGCCGAAGTCATCGCTGTTTAAACCTGCCGCGGAGCACGCGCTTCCGGAATAATATGGCGGAACGAACATCCCTTAACTTGCCTCGCGGTGAAGGCACTCGTAAAATCTGGCTCGAAAGAATCGGGGATGGGAAACGATCTTCCGGGTGCTTTCCTCCGGCAAGCAGTGCTCCCATCTCGCTTCTCGGCATTATTGAATGATTAATTTCGTTTAAGACCGCCCGCTCGATTGATTCGGTCCTTCATCATTCTTAACCCTTTACGGCCAAACCCTTAAATCGGTATTTCAATGTTATGAGATTGGTACATATGTTTTATCTTGTTATTTTGAAGTGAAAAATCTATTTCTCAGCTGAAAATGTTGAGATCTACTGCACATCAGTGAAACTACGGATGCTTGCTGGTAAAAATTATACTTTTAAAACGAGTACTAAGTTGAGGGATTAATGAGGTTAATTGAACCCTCGGAAGGCGAACGATTCCGATGGCGTTGGTCCATTTGAACAATTTTTTTATAAATTGGTTTTCGTTCTAGTGGAATTAATACAAAAACTCAGATATCGGAAATCGTTGAACTGGAGCAACTTCTTGAAAACTCAGGTTATACCGACCCAATCTAGTTCCCATTTTCATTACATGAAATCACTCTGACCTTGTCAGAATTTTCCATACGCGCTGGTTAGACAGTCAGTCTGTCGAATGTATAAAAACGTTCTTTAATATACTTTTTATTACTCGAAGTGTATCTCTTCTCAGTCATATTGACCAATTTACCCAGCGACTCTGCATCTCAGTGACCCTAAAACGAAAGAAAAAGAACGCGCCCTAAAACGAGAGTTCAAAAAGGAGAAAAGTCCTCCCTCTCCGTCCACCGAATCGATACTCGGCCGCGGAAACAGCTCCGAAGGCTCGAAAGAACTCTAGAGAGTGGCTGCTCTAATAGATGCTGACAAAACAACTCGAGAAACTCGAGAGACGGATCATTCGGACCGCCCGCTGGCAGTTTTTCTTTTCGAGCGTGAACCGGCATTTACCGCGGTCCCTTTTATCGGGAACGAAATCGAGCGTCGATTCATCGGTAATATCGACGAGCCAGCTTTTATCTTTGCAACAGAGGGATGAACGGAGAAATGCTTGCAGGAGGGGGAGGGGTGGAGGTGGTGAAGGGAACGCTCTCGAGGGTGCTTCGGTCCCGTTCGAGCCTCGAGTGTTGTCCGAAACTTCTTCACCATCAGCTGCATCTCGATTGCACTTGTTTCCGCGGGTTATACGGGAAGGAGGAAGGGGTGGTAGGCGGCTGGGGTTGCCTTCCGGCGCGATGCATCCTGGGAGCAGCGCACTCGAAATGTTTTCCATGAATACCGAATGCCACGCCGCGCCGGATTCGATCTTCTTTCCTGCCCCTGGTGACGCGTGTGTGCATCAAACATCGCACCCCACCCTTCTGCCTCCTATCAATCGCGTTGTTCCTCCGTTTCGCGTTCCGACGCTGAAATGAAAGGTGTCCCCGTGTCGCGACGAATCGCTGGAACGACGCGACTCTCGATATACGTACCGCTCACTGCAACGCTCCCGGGATTTCCTCTGTTTCCCGTTCTGGCTCCATTTCGACACCCGCCACACGTTTACGTTTTTCCAGCTGCGCGCCTTGCAAACGCTTGTCTGTCGTACCTACCTCTGTTCTTGCTCTTTCGTTCCTGAGCTGTTTCATCGAGGGTATTCTTACGGAGACAGGCGATTCGGGGTGTGTTCGATCTTGTCTTGGTCGCGTGAATCCATCATCTGCTTCTACGATTCACTACAAAGCATTGTTCTAGGGGTATTAGCATTATTAACGTGATTCCAGAGTTCTCGAGGTATCGCGAATATTTTTTTCGCGTGTTCAAACCAGAGGCGAGCAATCAATTTCCGGAGGTCCCTTGATCGTTGTTTCCATCTTTATAAATGGCTGTATTTCTGACAGCTTCGAATCTTTGTTATTATATTTGCCAGAAGCATTGTTCTACAGGTATTAAAACTATTGTGACCTAACACAGGTAGGCGATGGTCGTAGCGAAGGTCGCGCTTTGGTCGTCGGTATTGTCAATAAACCGTGGTAAATGGGATTGCTGAACAGCTGTCCTAAGAACAGTTCGTTATTGTATTTCGATGCTGACTTCCAGGAATCCTAGAAATAGTACGTACACAAATCCCCACTTTTTTTACCTCATGCAACCATTTCCTCTATAACATACACCAACCGAAATCCTGCATTTTCCACCAATCACAAGTCAATCCATTGTAACAAACGACTACGCAGTCAAGCATCAGACAGAACACATTCAACCGTCCACAAGAACACATCTCTCAGTCGAAATAAACACAACTAGTGCACACATACACATACAGTACAGTGCTACATTTACGTTTATATGAAAATTCAAGTGTATTACAAAGTGTAGTGTTAAATTATTAAACTCACACGGTATCACTATACACCATACTTCTTCCAACGAGCAGTGACAAATCGTGAGTACGTCGCAACAACAATTATTACCAAGATTCTACGTTCTCAAGGTATTGTAAAAATTTGTTCGTACATTCAAATCAAAGGCGATCAAGGATGATGAATCTTTTCGCTAATCATTGCCACCCATCTTTTCATCACACATAAATGAGTAAGAGTCTTCGTGGAGTAACAAAGACAACGGATCTATCCGGGGGCGAATTCATCCGCCTTTAAGTGGCCCGTTACTTAGCCAACAGCCAGAGACTCGCTGCATTCCGTGGATCCCGGATCGATACGGATATAGACCGGATTAACATAGAAATGGATGGGTTCGTATCCCCGAGCCCCATTAACCTAATCGAGGAACGGTCTTCTTACTTTACTTTCCCGACCGTGTTCACCTGTACCGTACACAACGCCTCGCGTATCCCCGAGGCGTCGCCCGATACTATACATCCGGGTGGTGTTTCCAACAAGAACCGATATTTGAATAACAAATTAATTTCTTCGACGCTGAACGCTGGAGCAATACTGTCTATATACATATCGTAGCCGATAACGACACTGGAAGAAAACTTGGCTCGTCGGTATTTCCAGCAAGAGGGTAATCGGTCTTCTGATGGGATCTAATGAACCGGGTCGCGTTGCATATAAACATCGACGATTTAAATATTTATACCGTCGCTTAAGGGGTTACATATATATGTTTGGACGGCCTACAACTAAGTAGAAATTAACAAATTTTTATGTAGTTAAAATCATGTTTGCTTAAGGAACGAAAATATGTAATTTTTAGAGTGATCTTTATTCAATTCTTGGAATTTTCATTCGTACAGTTTTTAATGATTTCGTCGCATTATTATTCTTCGTAATTTCCTCTCGATTCGCGAATTCATTAAAACAATCTATATCGAGAAAGTAACCTCTTGAATCACCAACAAACGAACGGTTCCGGTTCCCGCCACGGTCGGAGAACCAACTTGAACGCTCGACAGATAACTTTTTATCGCGAAACTTTTTCTATAACCGATTCCCCCGGATCGAATACGACCCCTTCTTGATTCTCTAATCGCCGCAACTTGATTCTCCGAGAAACCGCGAACGATATCCGGAAGAACTCCGTAAAAGCGAGACTTACCCGTCGCGCGTTGCTCTCGTCCACAACGGATAAAAATCGGTATCGAGAGTTACCCTTTAAGGGCCGCCGAGACAATTGCCGGTATCCGTGGCTCGACCATCATCCGATGCGTTCAAAGCCCCGCGTTTGCGCCGGGCAACCGGAGAGAATGTAAGAAAATCACGGTAAATGGAAACACATTATATTCTGTTTCCCTCTCTGTCTGTCTTTTACTCCAAGCGGCGGAAATAAGGAAAATAAAAGTGGGTTCGTGCGAGACGAAGGGAACGGTCGAGCAAGAAAGAGGGTCGAACGCGATGACGCTTAAAAAAGCATACAATTGCCAATTCTCTGGGCCGTCGAGCTCGGAAAGGGAGAAAACCAGGGAAAGAAGAAGAACGAGCAGAAAGAGTGAGAGGGGGAGTCCCTTCGTTGATTCCTTTGATATCGCGAGCTATACGACGGTGTATCGAGAATCGATACGAGAAACACGTCGGTGTCGAGACGAAGTATCCCGAGGGAAAAAATGATTACGAAACTGTTCGTTAATTGAGAGCTGTGAAATGGTGGTTCCGTGACACACGATACGCCCTGTACGAATAAAATAATTATTATTCGTATTTATGAATCGACGCCACGTTTATTCGTTTGGTAATTAATTCGTATGCTATTTATTAACGTATACTCGTTTCTCCGCGAACGTTGAGCTTTCTACTTTATACAGTTATCGTCCGAGGAAAATTACGAAAGTCGCTTAGTCGAAAATACGAGGGTCGAGATGAACTCGTCGTATTTCGTCAACACCTCGCGACACTGTCTCACGCTGGGAGTGGGGGGGGGGCGGGGTGCGGGGGCTGACGGAGGTAATAGGATGAAAAAGACGTTGACTTCGCTTCTCGTTAAAATTTTGTTGCCGCGTAGTAAAGTTTCGTATCTGGCCCCATCCCCCTCCACCCGTAGTTCCCCTAACGATAATGGAGGATAAGGTGCTGACGGATGGAGGAAAGTAACTGCGAGCTAAAGAACCGTTTCGCCGCCTCCCCGTAGACGGGAAAAGGTATACGAGTACCGCGAAGAACGCTCTAGTTAGCTGCCTCTTTTGCTGTTTCTCACGACCGAATAACGCGATCAGATAAATTACCAAAAGCGTTACCACCCCAGTGTACCCGAGAAACGTTGAACGAATATTTCATATCTTGTACATGTCATCCAATATATTCACCGCCGAGTAAGTACTTTGCACCTCCCCCGACACCGATAAAGCTTTGGCGCTCTCCTAACAGAATTCCACGACGATTTTCAACCGAATTGAACGGCGATCCACGGGCAAATATAGATCAGTCCGAGGGCTGATTTTTCCCGGGATCAGTTTTTACAAAACGAACAAAAGGTAACGATTCTCGTGAAAGTCCAATTCATCCCCCGTTTTCGAATTGGTCATTATCAGCTCTGGCGATTGATCCGCACGCGACGAATTCGTCACCGTTGCCGTTCCACCGCCCAGCACCATTGTTCCCGATATTCCGATAAAAAAAGTTAATCAAACGATCCCCCCACCTCTTCTCTGGATTTTCCGAGGCCGTGTTACAATGCAGCATCGATATCATTCCCCCAAGTCACCACTTTCACGCATTTCGAACGAATTTCCGTCGCACAGTTAAGCCCTCGCCTGGCAATTAACTATTGTTGCGAGCGCTCTAGGTCGTCGTTATAGTCGAAAGAGTGAGTTGGCACGAAGAAAAACAGGGCAAAGTTCATCGTTCGCCAGTCGTGCGCGTGCCTTAATTTTTAAATTTATTTTTCGCCAGCGGACTAATCAGCCACGTCGAATACGAGTTTCCCAAGGTATCCATTGTGATCCCTAGAACCCGATTTCCGGACGACGCGTTAACGAAACATCCGTCGAAGAAACACGCGGGTAAGAGAGGGTGGATGACGAGGCGCGTTTCCATCCGGTTTTATTGTACCCTTCAACCTGGCTGACTGACTGGCTGGCTGGCTGGCTCTATCTGTTTCTTTCGATCGTATATTTGCCGAGGGAGACCGAGGCTGGGAACGGAGTCAGAGGCGTTTGACGAATCTGGAAACGAGAGTTCGCGATTCAATCCTCGATTTTCCTTGCGTATCTCGTTTACGCCCGTGCTCTCGAGGACCCTGTATAACTTTCAGGCTGGCTTGAGAAGACTCGGTTTCCTATTAAAAAAGTCTAATTAACGGGCCCCCATCTCGTCTAAGGAAAGGACACTCTGTGCCTTCGCGTCTCTTCCCGCCGTAGAAAAAGAACGGGTCGCGTGGAAATCTCTCCAGAGAGAGTTTTTCGACTCCCCGAAAAAAGGTGTGTCCTTCTCGCTATCCGTCAACTAAGAGAGATTTTAGTGGGTTTTTTTTCCAGTTGCCGTAAGTTGGGGTAATTTTAACTCAGTCAAGGGTAACTTTGTCCCAAAGTCGATCAATTTCCACGTAAAAATCAACTTAACCTTCCTAAACTCGCATCTCTCGCACCGAATTTTAAATAACCAAAATTCTGTATTATTCATTTTTAATATTTTATTTCTGACTTCGGGTCAAAGTTACCACATCTTACGGTAACTTGAAAAACGTACAACGATTGCAATAATTTCATACACGAAAGCAACACCACCCCTCGACTCGATCTCTTTCAAAATCTGTGGGCGTGTTATAGAAACACGATCCCGTAATCGTCGTTCAGTCGTTATTACATGGATACCACGATCCCGATCGGATCAGTTCCCTGTATTAATTATCGATTCGATATTTTGCAATTGTTCGGGGAGGGTTATTGTTGTACCGCGATTGTACCGCGGCGAATAATCGTTCAGATAATTATCGTTCGGAATTATTTGCCTCGCCCCGCGTCCCATTCGACGACGGTGGAGTTTAATAATCGCGTCGGCCGAAAAAGTGACCACGTACCACCAGCGAGTGAAATTTCGTGGAAAACGCAACCGTGGTCCATTCCACAGGTCGATCGACGAGAATTATCGTTCCAACCGGCTGAAAACGATCGCTGAAACGAGCACCACCCCCGACGAAAAGTTAACTTCCGTGTTACGAAGCTTCCCCGAGAACACATGCTGGAATTCTCGTCGTTACCCGTTAAATACGGCCTCGTCGGGTACTCCGATCTGACGCGATAAATGCCTCCCTTTTTTACGATCGACCGTGTAAGAGAGATCTAATCGAGGAGAATTTTAAGTAGTCTAGGGTGGGTACAATGAAATGGGGAAATACCGAATGACTCGAGGAAAAATCACGACTCTAGGTCAATTTGTTTTCACCCCTCCTGATCGCTACTTTACATAATTTTCTCCTATAAAGCAGGGTTTATTACAGTAGCGGTCTCGATTCAAGTGTACGTCGAATATCTCGATTACTGTGATTTCAACCTCTTCTGTCTAGAATTTCCAAGTTTCTCTATCGAATTCGACGCTGAACCAGTTAAACATCGGATTCCAAAAGTTTCATCAACTTATTTTTTGAAACATGCTTCCTTCAGCAATCGATTACACGAAAATTTTTCCCACATTGTTGGCTCACCGTGTACTCAGTCAAAGGCAATTCACAGAAGAAACGTCGGTCCCCGCGAAACGATTCAAAGGATTATACGAGCCAGAGTGGCGGAGTCTCGAATTCGTTGCTTAAATATTTGGTAATCGAATCGCGGTGAACGGTCACGGCAGACGACGGGGGGTAAAGGCCGTCGCGTGTTCCTGGGCTTAAAATCCATCCCGGTATAATCTCCGTTCACGTTCAACTTGAAATCTCCTCAGGGCAAGAAATAATTTATAATTCCGCGCATAAATCTCCGAGCTTACGAGCGGCGGCACGTGAGGCGAGCATGACGGGGGATATAGGGTGGAGCCGGGGCGCAATAACCAGTATAAACAAAACGAGAACTCCGGCGAGGGGGGCTGCTCGTTTCCGGCGGACGCAATTAAACGCGTCATTTTTGCGGGGCCATCGTTGATTTGCTTCCATTTTGCACACACTGGGCGATATTAATATTCGGGAGGTTTTTTGTGGTCTCGACGACCGAGTGAATCGCTTAACGGAGATCGTGGAATGATATTCCTCGGTGTTTTACTTTTAGTCTCGATGGTAGACTGAGACGAAACTTTTCGCAAATGAAACGGATGGAATGTTAGAATAATTATACGATACTGTAATTGTAGGTACTAGATCCAATTCGACGTCATTCTTGGACATTAGTAACGTTGATACGACTGTGTCTGTTAGTCTCTGGATAATTCTACATTACGATAGAAGACTAACGCGTGGTTTTCTTATGCACATGATGTTGAGTTAAACGGCACGAAACAGAAGTAAGGACGGAAATCTATCATTGGTATGTAACTGGTTACGTAGCTGGTGGTACAACCATTAGGCTCGCGGAGAGAATCGTTCGAACGATTCTATGCAAATCCCGATGCAAATAAGACGTGGTTCCGTGAACCCGCAAAAATATCAGCCGTTCCGTGTTATCAATATTCGAGCGGTGGCCGCTCGTCAGCAGTATTCCACGGTTTTCGAGTCCTATTTCAAAGTTCCAAGACCTACCGAGCATTCTAAAGATTCCGAGTGTAGAAGCCCCTCGAGGTTCCTCCGTCCGAATACCCCATCCAGCCTTCGAAATAACGTTTCGCCTTCGCAGGAATCTGGAATCGCTTTATCCGCCAGGCTGCCCTCCTTTCGAGGACCCGGAGAAAGAGGGGATGGAATCGATCGATCGCGATTACGCGCCGTTAATTCGTCCCCCACGGTCGTAACGGGACCACCGGCAGTTGGACGATCGTTCCAGAGTTTGCTAGAGTTCCTTTTCGCCTACCTTGGAATCAAAAGAATCAGCAGTTTCGTCGGGGTAGCAATGCGGGGGATAGGATCGAGTACCATGGAACAACATCGATCGCGGATCCCTCGTACGGTCGCCGTGACGCCTGGTATTCGGACTAACAGGCACCTAATAAATGCTGGGGGTATTCGAGCCGAGCCACAAAGTACCCCGCAAACGGGGAAACTGCCAGCGACACGGTCGTTGCACAGTCCGATAGTCGAGACCCCGCTTCAACCCCTCTTTTGTCTATCATGCCACTCTTCCCGCCCCTCTATCGCGTGTCCTTTATTCCCCCTGTTCCCGCCCGTCTACCACCCACCACCCTTTCTCTCTCTCTCTCTCTCTCTCTCTCTCTCTCTCTCTCTCTCTCTCTCTCTCTTTCGTCGCTGTGCACGTGTTAACGAGAGGGAAATTTGTGAATTTCCCGCTCGCTGCCCGGCGAGATGACATTTCTCCTTTGTAACTCGACATTGCCGGGGGTGTAAAAGTGACGCGTACCGCGAGAGTGGTTCGTTCAAGCCGCTGTTAGCCTCGAGAGCCTCTGTCCATCAGAGAATTTTTGTCGAAATTCGAGCGTGAGACGGCCATGGGATGATTCGACCGCACGAGCTGTGTTTGCAACGATCCACGGGCTGTTCGTTGCAACGATACCACGTTGCGTTACATTTCAGTGGAACCTGAACGTTATGAAATGTCGACGCTTCCCGTACTATAAATGCCATGTTTCGAACACGGGAATATCGTTACGGTGATACAGACAATCCCGAGAATCTAAAAGCTGTACATTGTTCTTTTTTACGAAAGGGTCTATCGATCACGTCTGATCAATACTGTATATTTCTACTTACCCGTTTTCAGCGAAATTCAAAGATTTGACCGAAATATTCCAAGTCGAAGCTTTCATACGTCCAATTGATACTTTCTACAAACTTTCGTATAAAAAGAAATTCCAATGAATAAACGCATAAACTATCCAAACCTCGACATCGTTAATCTAAAGGATGTCAACGCAGTGACATAACACTTCCAACAGAGGACGATATAGTTCCCAACGTTTCCACTAACCCTTACAAATCTAATACATGCCAAGATCGAGGTCACACCACGCTCAATGATCGACCAAATCGCGACTCGCCTCTCCCCTTTTCACGCAATCTCCTCTCTACAACCCGGTCCCGGGGTCCGCAACCCCCTTTGTCCGAGGGCAGAAACCGTTTCGGGGAACAACGGGCAATTCACTCATACCCACCGCATTCTCCCTGGACTTTGCGAACCGCAGCAGCCGCACGCGAGCATAACAGAGGCGGAAAAGCGACGCGAGTTGCCGTGGCCACTCACATAGGCTGACAGAGAGCGAGAGAGTGAGAGGCAAAAGCGCAAGCTCTCGGAACAGTTCGGAGTCAATTCAATCAATTGGCCCTCCGCGCCGTTGTATCGGTTCGCGTGGTTCACGTATTTGCATTTACCGACCTGGCCGACGGAATCGCCGCAACAGACGAGCCGGAAATTAATGTGTTAGATCGCTAATTGCTAATTAAAAACAGTGCCTGGGCGCTGAGGCGTGTCTGTTACGGACACAAGAGTCAGAACGGCGCGTGGTGGTGGCCTTCCGTTCTACTCTAGGCGTGGATTTGGAGTTCTCGTGCCTGGAATTGTCGTTCCTTCAGTTTATAAAAATGAAATCGGTACGCCTGTGACTGTTCTCTGGAACTGCATGCATCTCCTTGATCCACCCCCCGTTTCAGGAGGACATATTAATTCTGTTGTTCTGAGACGGAATTTCCCGCCTGGAATTACATACGGTATATCATGTATAAATGTTCGAAGGCTCATCGATACTGAACATTAAATGCTTCATTGACTAATGGCCATATCTGGCTGAAACAAATACCACTGGCTTTATAATTCCAAGCTCCATCACTGTACCGAACCTCATTCAAAATTCAGCGTTACACCTGAGAATCTCACTTTCTCAGTGTCGAGAAGCCTTCAAACATTCATCGAGGATTTTCTGTAGTTAGTCTTCCCCTTTCACCCGGGGTGTTATTCTAAGGCATACCGTTTTATTTAGGGGGGAGAGGGGTCTCAGAGTTAGAGGAACGAAGAGCAGATATCTCACGAGAATGAAAGTGTTTTCTTTGTCGTCGACTCCATGACACTGTCTCTATAATTAATTGTAGAATTTCAAAGTTTCATCATGTTCTGTGAGTAATAAATAATACGTCAGCGCAATAGTATCGAGCTCCAAGATCGATCGATCATCGAAAGCGTGGACGAGGCGGTTGCCATTCGTGGCTGTAGATGTTCGAGACGAATTTCCTTGGGAATTTTGAGCGGCCCCGAAAAGCGGGTAATTCGATACTCGGAAATTCTATTCGTCACAGAGGGAATATAATTTTGATGGCGGGATCATCAAAGTCCCCGTCGGTCCTTTCATTTCGACGACGGGCTCTGCTGCCGCCGTCGTCCTAGCGTACGGAAATCTGCGCGCACGCAACGCGGATTAAACCAGGGACGTAAGCTCTTCGAGCTTTATGGTCTAAGCCGAAGGATATCGAAATTCTGATTCGGATCCTTTGACGGTGCCAACCAGCCAATGGAAATAATACGCGGGCGCGGATTATTCGCGGTGGGCGCCCTGGACTGATTCACCGTGCTGTGTCGCGTTTCTCTAGGATCATCGCCCATTGTCACGACAGATCGACAATGTTATTACATTAAATACCTCTTGACTCAATTAATCGAATAGTGACATGCACTAGTCTATACGTTGATAACATAGATTTCTTCTCGGGTAGTATTCATCATTTAAATGTAAATTATTTCAGTTAATTCAATAATGCACGCAATAACGTATCATGGAAATCTAATCGCATCATATGTATTGCAATTATTCGTTACATTGAGCCTTCTCCGTCAATTCTAAATAATAATAATAAATTCGAATATTAACCCTTTCCAACCTGAATTATTTCTTTCAAATGGAAAAAAAAGTGGTAAAGTGATTTTTGCAGGCGTTCTAACGGGAATATCTGTGGATCGGGTTCTACATCGAGAAAAACAATGGAAGGAACCGGTGTGGCGTGGTTTCATTGTTTTCTTAAGAACTGTTCGTAACAGTTTGAAATGCGATTATCCCCCAACGTCCGCGGGAACAGCTCGTTATCGAAGAATACCAGCCGTCGTTGGTGGATTCTGCGACCCGCTTCCGGCCTTTTCCGTATCTTCCGCCAATTTTGCGTTCGTACGGCCACGAGAATTCGACCCTCGTCGCGGTCCCGCTCCTTTCGAGAGGCTTCGTTATACTTGGTTTATGTAACGAGCTCCCGTCGAGCTCCGGGTAAATATGTTCGGTAGTTTGAGGCTTGGAAAACGGCACTCGACGGGTATGTCGCCGCGATCCTCGACGGGGCTGACGTATCTGGCTTCCTCCGGTGGCGGAATGCGGTGGAATTTCGTTTGCACATTGTAGCGAAATACTAGGTACGTGTATTGCAGTGGTGTTACGCATACATAATATCGTAGTAAGATATTACACGTATCAAGGAGGTCACTTCCATAAGATTCCTTAATCGATATCTAGATGTTCAATTTATTTAAGTGGATAGCGAATGATTGATCAGCCACTCTGGAGTACATGTAGAGGTTTCAATAATTTATTACGGCACCGTACAATGATGTGACATTTGTCCCTTAAGATTATCTTCTAAGATATATTTCTCACTCGTACGAATAGGAAGAAAGAGCGACAATTCAATTCACGTTCCACATTTCTGAATTCATTATGATACAATGAATCCCCAATCTACCGAATTAATCGGCTTTTACACGATTCCCTAATGTGATTCCTCGAGAAGTAAGTACTATATACGAGAAGCAGAAACCAGCCTATGCACGGTAATCAGTCTCAAGTCTCGGTTCATGAATTTAACTGCCTGATATTACGTGTGTCCCAATACTCAATGTTAGAGTTTTGTGGAGTGAATTCAACGGCAATACCGGAACACCGCGAATACGTGTCACATTTCGTTTTAATTTTCCTACTTTCTCGCCCGAAAAAACCCCCTCGGTGTTTTAAGAGCCGTCGTAAAGATGAGTCTTTTTTACGAGGGACCAGAACGAGAAAAATATCTTTTCTCGCGGTGCAGGTGGCACTCTACCGACCGTTTCTGGTTCCGGTTCCCCCATCGTCTCGTCGGCCATTTCCATTCCATCCGTGGAAATAGATTGAAGTCATCGGGCCGTGTGACGCATGCCCGCGCTCGCGCGCGTGAACAGCCGAGCAGCACACACCACACCTGGCGAATTTTCCGCGCATTCATACGGGCACGCACAAAGAGGGAAATATGAGCCGTGTCGCGGCCGTCTCGCCCGGGTAAAATTGCTCCCGTTCGTTTCCATTGCTCCTTCGTTTCCACCTCTGTCGTCCGGTACCCGGTTACCATCGTCACTTTGAAATTTTAGTCGACTTCGAAGTTCCGAGAAATTCCTTTTTCAACGTGGCAACGATGTATTCGATAATTAAGCAAGCTTAAAACGCGATATTGGGAGCCACTGTTAGACCGAGCCGAGAATTAATTTTGTTAGAGGAAACGCGAAATTTATGACAAGAAAAATTTGATAAAGATTCTTGTATTAACAAATTTCTTTATTCTCATATTATAATAGAAGTAGCGAACTTATGTTTATTATTATAAACACTACGTCTGGCTTCAGAGAAGTTCATCTGGTGCGAGTGTCCAAGAATAAGAATCTCCCCACGGTTGATGCGTAGTATTTTTCTCGCGGATCCGATTGTTTCGCTCGAACGATGTTCGCCGTCCCCTTCCTGGTTCACCCTGGAATTATCAGTGTATCGATCGCGGTCTCCTGTCTCGTTTCACACGATAAATTTCGCCCAGGTCGCGGCGAACGGTCCCGATTACGAGACGGGCGAAGGAAAAATCGGAGTCGTCCCTTCGCCCTCTCCTCCGGAGATACGACTTCCACGCGCGTTCCGCCGCTTAATGGGAAGGAAAAAGATACGGGGGGATGATAAAGTTAACACGTTCTGAGAGAAACAGTGTATCCACGGGAGGTGAGAGAACGGCTGCCGCCGACCGGCATTTTTCGCCCGGCCGTCTGACGTGCGCCGACTTTTTGATCGATCCACCGGCGGCGTGTTCCGTTTTTGATCGAGGACGCTAATTGCCATCGGAGGGGTTTGAGGAACCGAGCTGCGGGCCGAAGTTCCTCGTGGCTGAACTTAACCTCTCGGTCTTTGACCCCCCCCCCCCTCTGATTCTGAAGCTTGTGGCGAAGAGGAGAGAATGTGAACTGTATTGGCAATTAGTGGCGAATATACAGAGTATCGTGATAGTTCATTATGCGACATGTAATTGGTGTGTGGTTGACGATCGAACGGCTAACAAGGGGAGTACCCAAATTGTACGACTTAGATTTTAACGAGTTTTTATAAGATGGTAATATACAAAGAATTACGGTTGTATACCTTCAAGACGTACAGTAAATCATCGTTCAGGGCGGGATGTCTTCGAGAACAGGTCTGTAGGATTATTGAAACTTTTATTCGCGATATACATAGTCGCGAACGAAATGTCAAAGCAACAGAACGAGGACTGTGGGCTTTCTTCCTAACAATTATATCGAAAGTCCCGTTCAAGAGGACTAATCGTCAGAAAGGAGGAAAGAAGGAGCCCGGGGGTCGCGAACGATTTTCTCGTCGGGGAAAACTTCGGTCCTCTCGCCGATTAAGACTCGATCCGATCAAACAAGCAAGAGGGGAGTGGGAGGAGGGTGGAACCAGGAAAAACTCGAGGAAACGGAAGATCCTCCGGGCGTACCCGCGCTCGATCGCCTCTCGTACACGCTCCGCCCCTTGTTACAGAACTTTTAAGCCGGTCGCATGATCGTTACGCGCGCTCGCTTACCCTCCCATCGACAAAAGTAAAACGCGATTCCGCCCGATTCCGTGACTCCGCTCGGAACTTTCCAATTTCTCGACGGTCCGGGCCCCCTGCCCCCCATCCTTCCACGCTGTTTTCGAAACTATACACCGACTGCTGCACTCCACCATCCCCGTATTCTCGCTAACCCCTGTGCAACTCGCGAGAAGTTCCACCGTTTCCGCTCATAGGAATCATCGATGATCCGTTCCTACCCACCCCACGAAAACAGAGTCATCGTAGGGGATGCTCGTTCACCGAGTCACGATCCTTGCCCTCCCTCCTCCTTTCTCAATCCATCATTCTTCCGGGAGCAGGTGTTCAGGTGAGATGGGTTGCGAGACGCGAGTAAACACGGCACGTGTCCAGGAAACGGAAACAGGTATCCTCCTGTTGGCCCCCTCTAACCTCACCCCCCACCCCATTTTCCTCTGAACGACCGACTATTCCCGACGTCACGGAGCCCGATTCCCTCATCCGACTGACCATTCTCGATCCTTCGTCGTCGATTCTCGCCTCGAACGTGGAGTTTCCTGTTGCCTCCGGAGGACACCCAGCCGCTACCTCGTTAATCTTCTTCCTCCTACGGGCTCGTTTTTTTTCTCCTTGGGGGATGCCCGACAGGTGCTGAGGAACGAGGGAGCCTCGAGATTGGTCGGTTTGTAGGGGGATGCTTCGGATGATGAAGACGTTACCACGGACTCTCTTAATCTTTGTATCAGGGTATGGTGGGAAAAGTTAGTCACTCCGGTGCTTGTTGTTTCCTTCATTGTAGTAGGGGAAGAATTGTTGATCACGGAACCAGTGATCGACGAAGAGATCGCGGTGGAATATATTTTGATGCTTACTTAATGAACCGAAGACGAAACCTAGAATGCTATTTTGTGAAAAAAAAAAAAGAGTACCCTACAGTTTTATTAAAACCCTGTATAACAATAGGATGACTGATATATCTGAGATCATTGTCGCATACTAGGAAGTGGAAGTGTAGCAAATGGATGGAACGGACATCCAAATTTACGAGTGACTGATGGACACAATCTTCTTCCGATAGATCGTTCGCTTAATTTTTCCTCATTCCCCCTCGATGCAATTCAAATTCCCCCGAATTCCGAGTACCCACTACCCTCCCCTCGCGAATTGGATCGCTATGTAAATGACGTCAAAATTGGAAAACCCGTGAAACGCGGTCGAAAGGAAATGACTTTTTCCCGATATTGCTCCGGATGATTGCTATTTTATCATAGTGATTTCGATCGAGTTACGAGAATCGGATTTTCCGAGTGAACCGACGAGAAACGAGAGACTCGTATGGTATCGAATCATACGCTTCGAAGAAGATTATTAAAGTCAGCCGAACTGTGCGGTTGCCTGTTTAAAGGGTGCTCGCGGTTATTCTTCCCGGCAAGTCAAGGCGCGTCTGCCGATTCGTTCTCTTGAATCCAGCCCGGGACAAGAAATCTTGGTACCAAAGAAAGATTACTGGTCGAGGGGGAGAACTCCGTAGGAGGCACAGGTGCCGTCGCGCAATTAATTCCAAATGGAAAACTTTATAATCCAATCCCGACGATATTGCGGGTCCGCGGCGGCTAAGCAATTAACTGACGATTGGATCCTCCGTTCTAACTCGCGCGCCACGCCTCGAAACTTCCGCCGGAATCTACGCGGCCGCCGATCTTCCAGGGGTAATAACACGACGGGAAAAGTCCATGGACAATCTTGATGGCCGGAACTTGTCTCTTGGTTATATCGGTTATCGTTACCTGGACGACCGAAGTTTAATTGCTTGTTTAGCTTTTTCACGGGCCTAATCAATGCGTCTTAAGATATTCAGACGGTGTATTATCCTTAACCCATTGCCATACGATGTTTTTAACGATCGTATTCTCAAGAATTATTAAACAAGACGGTGGACATATCGTCCGCGAACAGTCGATTCACAGCGATCCACAGGATTGTCTCGTCTCGTGTCGTTAAATTGAAATTATCAGTGTTTATTCTGCATGAAAACTGGGAGGCTGCAGGGAAACCTAATTTGCACACTAAATGAGGTTTCCTCCCGGATTACCCGTTCAAACGAAACTCCGTTCCTCTAGGTTCTTTAAAATTCTTCTACCGTCCAGACGGAGCTTGTGTTTCCTCGCTGAGAACGAGGTTCCCCCGTTCAATCTCCAAGTTCCCTCTCTCTCTCTCTCTCTCTCTCGATCGAAAGAAAAACATCGAAAAGTTCCCTTCCTGACCAGGGACCCGATATCAATTCTATCTTCCCGTGCCCCCGTAATCCACGTCGATCGAAACACTCTCGCCACCTCTCCCTCTCTCTCTCTCTATTAAGCCGTGAGCAGACCGCGTAAACTATTTACACTACGCATAAATTTCGGTCGACCGCTGTGCCTCTCTCTGCTGCCGAATTCGCTGGCCGAATTTCCCCAGGAAAATTCGAAAATTCGTCGAAACGATCGCCCGAGCGTTGCATCCCTCCCCTCCCTGTCCTGTCCGATCAACCACCCCCCTGAAACGATTTCGCGCGATCGGGCACCGTGCCCGAAATTTCGCGGCCGAATTGGGGGAGGAGCCGGGGGCTCGGCGAGCCGCCGCCGCAAATCGCTGCTGCTTTTCACGTCAATTCGCCCGTTTCCCCGATAAAGGCTCTCGAACGATAAATTATTCCAACATAAAACCCCTCTCCGCGGCCAACACGGTCGCCACTGCTGCCTCTCTTGCCTCCCCCCCCCCACTTTTCAGCCCGCAGCCCCCTTGTTCCCGTGCTGAAATTGTCGGCCCAAAATTGTATCGGTTTCGTACGAACCAGTTTTTCTAGTATTATGACAGCTCGGCTGTGGAATTCCCAGTCGATTTATCGAGTACATCGCCCCACCGTCCTATCGATGACGCTATAATTGGATATAATGTGGGTGAACCGCACGGAATTTGTATATGTACTGTTTTCGAATGAATTCTTGTGTGAATATAAGTTGTAAAAAGTAAAACAAAAATATTTTTATGAATGGGAATCGATCTCGGGACTTCCGATCCAGAATCTCTCTCTATATATATATTACATTTACAAATATAATTGATCTCGAAGTGAAATTCACTCACGAAAACGTAAATCCCACGATCAAAGATACCTTAAGGGTTCCAAGATCGTTGTTGTTCAAGCTCCGTCCTTCATTGCGATTCAAATGTCATAATTGTTCCATAACGCGTTCCAGAATTCCAGAGATTTCCTCAGAATCACGCGGACAGCTGTCCAAGATAACAAACGGAGGGCTGTGGATAGATCGGAGAAGGGAAGGATGGGGACGGTCGAATCGTCGGCTCCCCCACGGGGACACGAGGACGCTCATTGGAAGATAATTAGGTGCGCGCGGGCTAATAAAGGGGCCGGGCGGGCTGGTCCCACGCGGCGAAAACAATACCCGGGTGTCAGCGTGTTTATGGAAATCCGTGTTAGGTCGGATCGCGCGTTAGGGCCGCGATAACGCTTGCAAATCGCATTACATCGGAGCTACACCCGGCCAGGGCTGCGGCCGACCCACCAGCCCCTCGATCGCCAGGGGTCTCGACCCTCGTAACTAACCTGTAACACGTTCTCCGGGCGTGTTGTACGTGTGAGAGCGTAGACAATTGTCGCGAGCGAGATGCCTCGATCGTTTTATTCGCCACCAGTTCCCGTGGAGACATCGACGGACTTCGAACGACGACGAAGATGGTGCGCGATGGATAGATCTGTTTCAAGTTGATTCAAGGTTACAATCAGTTCAGTGTGTCTATCGTTCGGTGGTGGTGTGACTTCGTTCGTTTGTGAACTCGTGATTCACCAGTGCTAGTTGACAACTCTCTCTGTGATCCGCTACAAACTTTGAGATCTGACAGGTGTCTCAAAATACCCCACCTTCCAGCCTCTGTGAACGTTACTCGAAGCTCTGACCGTGTCCATTCTCGTCATTGTTTGCCGGGAAAATTGCGCCCGGGGGTTATAATAGATAGCGGTTTATCGTTGCTCCGTCCCGTAGATCGTGTTCAAGGGTAATGGCTCGGTATAATCCTTCCCTCGGCGCTCCTGAAAAGATGCTTTAGTGCTGGATGAAAGTAATACGAGCTATTGTTGCGCGTTGCTGTCAGAGGAGTGGTGGTAGTGGAGGGGAGGAGGAGAGGGTTTACCGGTTGCTATCAGGGCCGCCTTATGGAGCCTCGCTTCTTAAGCTTATAACAGTCCCGCGGATTCTCCGGGCGTCGTTTTCTCCTCCCCTGTGTTCCCGCCGCTTCACCTGCTTTTAGATAATTTGTATTCGCTTTGTGCGTCGCCGTTCCCTCTGTTCGCCATCCCCCCTCTGGTGGAATCGTGGCTCGTTCGGAATCGTTCCCCGCGAAGCTGCGTGTTGATAGCGGGCATAGTTTCGTGTTATGCCCGTTGCTGGAATTGTTCTGAGCGATAACAGAGCCCCGGGAAATGTGTATCTCCCGATACGCGATCGTCGTGGTGTTTCCTCTACTCTTGCTGTTCCCCTCGTTCCCGAGTTGCTCTAAGCGATTCCGAGAGTAGGCAGTCCTCTCTCGTCTTTAACCCACTAATGGACGCGCCACGGCGCTCATTATCGCGAACAATTTCCGTCGTAACGGTGTGTACAAGAATGTAACAAACATACGGCGAACGCTTCCTTCCTCGATTCTTTATTGTTTCTAGTTTGCTTGAAATGAAGCGATTTTCTACGTACAGTAAATTCTCGGTGAGTATTCGATGGCTTCTCTTCCGAAGAAATATTTAATATTCAGTGCCAATTTTTTATTTATACGATCGTTTTCTCAGTGAAACTCGGAATTGATTTAGAATACGTCGGTGTTTCGTAACAATTTATTGTAGGATATCCGTTCTTTGGACCAGCTTCCCACCAAGTTTCGAAATCGCAATATCCAAATAACGGAATATCCCGAAGTAATTTGACAGACAAAACGTACAAGGAACTTCAGCCATTGCGCCGCCTCGTCGATCATTCACTATTCACGCGATCCTATTAACGAACATCACCGGCATCCCACCGGAAGGTGTAACTAATCTATAACGTGTAATCGATAGAGCAACACGCGGCTACAAGCCCGCGTTCCCACCGAGACGCTCGCGAAATCCTGAGGTCTCACCTCAGACCAAGGATCATCGCTCCGGAAGTAACCTCGATGAACAGTGTAGGTATCCTCAAACCCTTCGCGACGGCGATTGAGCGTCTTCCATCGAACCGTGGACCTTGTTAAAAGTTGTCGGTGGACGTCTTTTCGAAACAACGATCGCGAGTATCGTCCCGTAACACAGAGGCGAGATCAACCCCCTTCCCACCCCTGTGCAAGGGAAGTTTGCCCTGTAAACAGGGCGTCGACGTCGACACGGTGCGTCATTAGTGGCTGCGCGCAAACGCCCCCAACTCCTCTATCGGTCCTCCACGGTTTAATGTGACTTTGTTGTAAGTTCCCTTCTTATGGAACCGTGTATACATCGGCCATCCGTGTAACGACGGGACGGTGTTGGTGGTTCCATTGAACTTGATATCGCGCCTGGATTGCATACCGAAGGGCAGAGAATATATAAATAATAATAGTGTCGTATCGTTTTCAAATAACACCCCCAATGATGAAAGAAGAGTTCATAAATTCTAGGGTAAATAATAATCGCCAAATGATGAAAAAAGTTCTAATAAACGTGGACCGAAAAAATAATAATGTCAATGTTAGAAACAATTTTTTGTTTCGGTTGAAGCTACTGACTTTCTTGCTTCAGAACGAAGGGGAACGAGAGACCGTACAACTTCCGCAGAAAGCTTACTGTTTAGACTTTCAAATTGCATCGTCCTTCTCCGTCTTGGTATCGGTTCTCTCCCCTTCGGAAAATTAGTCTCTTCCAGGCGTCTGATAAAGTCGCCCTTTCTCGAAAAAGGGGGAGAAATCGAAGAGCGATTTTCCTTCGGATCATTCGATGGCAAACTTCTCGGCTTCTGTCGACCGAGAATCTCCCTTCTGCGGAAGGGAAGGAAGAATTTCGATCGCGATACCAATCTCTCTCTCCGAGCCTCTCGTAAAAATCTTCCGTACGATCCTCCGGAAGCGGCGATCAAGGTCGCGTTGGAAAAACAGACGAAACAACCTCCAGCCGAGAGAAAAATCGTGAAAGAAGGAAAAACGGACATTTCCCAGTGGGAATTTTCGCGCGTTTGCTCGACCCTTTACGATCAAAGGGCCACGGACCGAGGGGCGAAGGGATGCTCGCACAGGATTGGATGAATCCGTGGGGTTTACCTTCTGGATCCAACAGGACGACTAGGCTTCTTTTCCCCCGGAAACGTTCATACCTAGCGCAAAACCAAATATTTTGTGAACACGCTCGTTACGGTGGCCGCGTGCCACGCTTCGAAGCACACGTTTTTGAGCGCGTTTAATCGCCCCGCCCATCAGAATTCCGAGTGCTTATTCGAGGACACCGGCTCGACCGTAGTCCACTCGACGGATTTGTTTTCTTTTCTGTACGATCTTATTTTTATTCCGGTCTACCCTGTGCAGCCGCGACTCGAAACGATCCCTACGGGATTACGAGGAAGAAATATTTGGACGAGGGATGATAAAGGTTTTAATCCTTTCGGGGAACCGAAGCCTCGGCTCTGGGACACGTGTATTTTTAAGCCGGAGACCACTGTATGGATGACACCGGAGAAGCCTCACTGTCCCGCAGTTATTGGACGTAGTCTCGTCGATGTATGTGGAAAAAAATGGGAATTGATCGATCGGGTATTTGATTAGATGTCGAACCTTGCTCTTCCACTTGTCGACTATTTTGACTAGAATAAGAAAGCCTAGTTTGGTCCGTCAATGATTTTTCTTCTTTTAATATGCATACGATCGAAATGAAGATAGTCCTGTACAGCGTACAAGACTTTGACTTCGATCTGAAAAGTTAATTTACTCGGTAAATGGAAAATCAACACTTTCTACTGAAAGTTATCAGTTCCCATAATTTTCAGGCGATCGTTATTTTATATTTCCGGTTTACCCCGAGGATGTTCGAGTTCCAAAAATCAAAAGGTCATTGAAGACCCAAAACCCAACGCAGGGGAATTTCTGCGTCACAAGTCGGACGAGATATCGAAACGCCCTCCGCTAACCAGGGCTGCTTAACGAGCCACAAGCCCGACGCACCCCCTCGTCGTTATCCTCCGCGTCTCGTACACGCAGCGGTCGACACGTTGCTTGTGTGTGTACGTGAGAGAAAATACGAGGCACACGAGGGTCACTCCTGACCTCTAGGTCTCCATTAGCGCGACGGTGCACACATGAATGCCTAATGCTACACCGTCCCACTTATTATAATTTGATTAAAACAGCCGCGAGCCCATCTTGGTCATACGCGCTGCTCTCCGTGTATCGGGAATTTTAATAAGATTTCTCTTTCGCAGTTAATCGGCCGTGATGGCCAACGAATAAAGCAGGGGGTGTGTAAATGCCGCGCTGAGTGCATTTTCGGCCGAGACAGCGCGCTCCAACAACCCCTTTTCAGGATCGTTTTTAGGGGAAGATTCCGACCCCCAATTACTTCATCATCGACTTTAGCGCCTCTTTTCTCGACGGTAGTTTCAAATTTTTATGACGTAGTATACTATACGGAGCTTCCTACGACCCTGGATAACGTTGCCGTAACCCTACTATAAGCTTCAGTTCGATGTACATTTGGAATAATGGGGTGGAAGAGGGTTACTCTCGTGTTGGTAGCATCTTCTTTACGTTTCTGTCGAGCATAAAATTATCTTCGAATTTGATTTCGTCGAGAATAATCGTAGAGGACTGAGGTATCAGCGTTAGAAAAGAGCCTGAAGATCGTAGCCAATGTTTAATCCTACATTAGAATACCGTGATCATGTGTCTATTACATTAAGAAATACAGGCATACTTTCCAAATAGCAATACTGTACATTCAAGGATTAATTTTAGTCGATGCACTGAAATGATGACGGCACTATCGATTTCCATGGATTATTCCACAGAAGCGAGTGGACAGAAATGTATATGTCCGATTTTCATTACCAGTCATGCTTCGAATTTATTCCGAAAAAGCAAATCGTATCCGGCGACTCCACGGGGAGTATCGTTTGCAACCTGCCGCGCAGCTGGTTCGGTGTTTCAAAGAGCCTTCAACGAATTCCGAAACAACTCGAAAATTGACTTTCGGCCGGCCGTAAATTGATTCCATGGCAGCGGTGACTGCCCCGCTTTCGGTCCGATATTTTCCCCGAGAACAACGGGGGGAAAAACGAATTCATCCGAGGTGGTTGCGTCTCGTAACGAATTCCCCGAGCGAGACAACCGCGCACCATTCCGTGGGAGAGGGGATCAACGTTCCTTCTTTTTTTTTTTTTTTGTTTTCTTTTCCACTTTTTCGTTCATCCGTTCCCCCGGAAAATTCCTCGGTTCGGTAGCTACGGGATTTCGACGATCTGAAGGGGCTTCTGCGGGATCGATGTGAGAGGAAAAAATTCAAAATAAAATTTTGTTTCCTCGTGGACTATGCGTTGCTGTCTCGGATCGAATAGTTCTTTTCGGGACGGCAATTTTGTATTTCGACTGCGTATTTTTTTTAAACATGAAAGTTTTATCGAACGTCGACGTAACATCGTCCCTTTTGCCGGCTTCGAAAGGAAGTTTCAACCTTCCTCCAAGGGGAAACGAAACGTTCCAGCCAACCGGGAATTAATAGCGCTGCGAGGACCTCGGAGTTTACGACGGCCATTCTTGACGTTTCTTCGGGAGGGCGTTGAATTTTCCGCGTGCGTTCCGTCGACGTGCTTCTCCTCGTCGTCGATGATTCGACCAGCAAACAACTACACGAGAACTGGGACACCTGAAATATTTACCGTTGCGTCTGTTGCGATGGAATTTGATTGAAAATTTTTTTAAATATACCACGTGGATGGCCGTGATTGAGAAATAAACGACGCTAACAGGCTGTACGTCACCCGCACACTGTATATTTATATGAAAAAAAAAAAAAACTGACGAAAAAACCGTCACCGAAAAATTGATCAGAATTAAACGTGCTTTTTCCGGTGACCCGGACCCGGCCGTATAATCCGCTTCAGTATTATTTTTCTCTATGTATTAAAACAGTCACTGAAAACGTAACGAAAAACTACACACACGTACACGAGGTTTCAGCAAATGGATATAACATGCTCTTCGAATGGACTATTATACAAAGCAGACTAAACCGGTGTATCAACGTGTAGAGGACGGGAAGCCTATTTTTTAGGCTCCAGAGGAGTTGCTTAGTTTTCGTGGTATAAAACTCTGACAAATACAGGGTGTTAAAAAAATCCATTCAAAATTTATATAGTACATTGGACGCACTGTACTGAATAAACAAGTCATAGTAAACATAGGTCGAAAGGGAAACCGTTTCTGAGATCGAAACATTTTTGTATATTATCATCACATACAAGCACATCCATTAGGACGACGAAGATATAAATATATTAAATTGTATCCATCCGATGCATAACGATTTTTAAATGATAAATATTTCATTAAGAAATTCATTCCGAATGTTCGCATATATTTGCAGAATCACCTTCTTTTCAGAACCAACTCTAATCGGAACAATTACCCTCGACTGTCTGTGAATCGAATACTTTCTCCCCGGAAAAGTTAGTCAGAAAGGTTTTCTCCTGTTCATACTTTGAATACTTCACAGGCGTGGCAATGTAACGAACCGTTTATGTTCGCACAGAGAGGACTGAAATCCGTAGAGAGACCGCCATATACACAGAGGGTTGCGAACACCCAGAGGAAAGAGAATATCGGTGGAAAGTAGACGAGGGGCGCCGTGGAAAGGGGGTGGTTGGTAGGACGAAGGCAGCACAGGAAAGCGGAAGGCGGGATGGGACGAAACAGCAGGGATAGATACGAGACGGCGATGGATGTGTGCGGACATTCCGCGCGCATCGGTTTGTCATACCATATTCACCTCCGTGCACGGCGGGGGTTGTTCCGATATGTTCGGCCCGATATCCGTTCGTGCGAAAATTCAAACGACCCGCCAACAGAACGTCGCCGCCGCCGCCGCCCCCGATAACGCCCCGGGGAGCCTGATATCAGTCCGCGGTGTGTGGATCATTCACTGACCCGATCGATTCGTTATCGTTTCGAGTATCGGGGGCTCGCCTCACCCCTCTCCCCCCCTCCCCCCTGCCGCCGCCATCTCCACCCCGTTGTAATCTTGTATCTATTATTCCAATGTAAACGGTTAAATCGCGCGGAAAATTCCCGGGCGACTGGCAAATCAAATTCGTTGGATTCTCGCCTACGACGAAATAACGATTTTTCATCGTTTCCCCTCGCCCCCAACCTCTCTCTCCTGCTGTTACAGTGCTCTTTTCATTTCGAGGGAATAAAATTATTTTTTCGTTTCGCTCGTTATACTCGATGATTCCAAGCCCCGATAATCCGAAATGGATTTTTCCGCTCGAACGCGATGAATGGACACACCAAAATTCCCGAGTCTCTATACACGGGGAATTTCGAAGTGGATAATGGTATCGGTTGCCAGATGAGCTTTTACGACCCCGGTCCACGTGGTCGTCGGAACCACTTGTTTAGATGGAAACTCTGTATCGAAACGGAGTGTGGTGGTTTCTATCACGGTCTGCCTCGATACATAAAAATACAGGGAGGTTGTACGTTAGGAAATATTTTCACAGGACGCCCGCGCATTTTCCGGAAGACAAAATACTGGTTCCGTTGGAAAACAGCCTTAAAAGCCGTCTCGTAACCGCTTCCGTAGCCAGACAAACGTCGATATCCTCTGTCTGTCGAGGCGTGCCCGAACGTTCTCGAGCCGATACAAGCGTCGTCTCTTGCCTGAGAAAACTCGTCCAATTCAGGGAAGCCTATACACGACTTCCTTTCCCTGCCATTCCCTTCTCCCCTACGCCGAGCGGAAGACACCCCTTGTACAGCGTGTATTGTTTGGGCAGATAAGTTTGTCATGGAGGGTAGACAATCCCTGTTCTAATATTTCTCTGTGATTTAAATTTTATGGAGATACATTCCCTTCGAGGATGGTTGATAGATGTCTCTGAAACCGTTTACTATTACTACTCGTTATTCGTTGTTCGTTATAATCCTTCCTAATTCCTGCGAATATACAATATTCTAAAAATGTATGGTGCTCTGAACATAATGACAAGCAGATGCAACGTATATTCGAAAGCTTCAGTACCTTCCGTCTCCCTATTCGTTTACTTGTACCACTTATCAGAACCTATCTGATTTCTCGCGTTGTTACTAAGGATCCAGCCTGTAACTACTCGTTACTCAACCCGCCACTCTCTCAGACACTTTTATTATCCCCATAGTAAAACGTCAGACTGGTACAACGAGTCACTCCCTGACTTTTATTCCTTTGTTCACCTGCACAGTGTATTCTTCCAGGTCTGGTAGGCGGATGGGTGTCCACTTCCGGCGCAACGTTTCAAATCCTTTTCTTTCGCGGTTTTTACTTTCATACTCCGCGTAAACAGGAGAAAACCCAGAGCCCTCCACTATTTCTCTTTCTTCTCGAACCCCCCGTTTTAACCCCCCTTTTTTCTCTCGACGTCCTCCTTCATCCCCCCTGCGAAGCCCCCCTTTCGTTTCACACCGCATCCGGCCCAGTTTTTTTCCCAAGCCTCAACGAATCTCCGGCGTATTCTCGTATCTGCATTTCTAGCCGCGTTTCCGCCGCTTCCCTAACCTCCTCCCTCGCCATGGGTTTTCATCCCCTTCCCCCCTGCGTAGCCCCCACCGCTCGACTATCCGCATTTGCATCCGCGTCCGTATTCCTCCACCCCTTTCGCGCGCGTTTCTCGCGTAATTATTTCTATCCGCGATTGTGATGCAAATTTTTGCTGTTTTCCATCCTCCCACCACCACCACCAACACCGTCCGCCCCCGTTCTTCCATCCCCCTCTCCGGTTGTCTGCACCCTGTTTCCATTGTCCCTCTCTGTCCACGCCCCCACCACCACGATTTGTTTCTTTATCGTTTGCCCCACCCTCTTGAACCGGGTATCTCTCCCTTTTCACACCCTAATTTCAACCGTCGTCTATCCTCTCTTTCTGTCTCTCACCCCTAATTCTATCTATCGTTCCCATCCCTTTATCCTCCAGTTTCTCGGCGATCCAGCCATTTGTTAATTCTTCTACGCCCACACTTTTCCCCTCCTTTACTTTTGATTATTTTCTCTCGTTCGTGCGTTTCTGCGCTATTATTCCTATATGTTCTAACCGTTATATTGAATCGTTAACCCCTACGAACAGCAAGCTAATACGCGACCCCGTGTGTCTTACCCACATTAATTCGTTTGAGTTTCGGGAATTTTATTTCTCTCATTGGAAGAACATTACTTCTGCAACATCCTTCCCATCGAATGCTTCTTTCTTCAATTTCCTTTAGGGGTGGACAGAGACCTCGACGTCTTTCGGGGTGGTGGGGAAGGAGAATTTCATCGTGTTCTTCCGGACGAGAGGGGACGCATTAATTATTTATGGCCCGCGCTATATTGGCTAGGGAAAATGTGACCAGGGCGCTGGAGACTTAATGAGAAAGTTTGCATCCGGATCGACGCTGTCTATTTGGAGGGGAGGTGTGCGCGTCGCATAAAGCCCGAAACCCCCGTCCCTGTTTATCTTCGCTGTCCTTTCCTCCTCGACTACTTAATAGTGGAATTATTTATGGGGATTCTGAGGTTTATTTTAATCCGAAACTTAATTATACGTTTGCGGATTCGTAGTACACCCTTCCCAGGCACGATCAATCGACCGTATCGAATCCATGTTCGAACGAATCTGTGTGGAATAATTGCGAAAGAAAAGGTTTTAAATTTATCGATGAACTTTTAACCAATGTTACTGTATTTAGTATTTTATGTTATAAAGCACGCGTGTATTGAATGGACTGACAGATTTATCTATTATAAATTCAAATTTTTACCTTACAGGTATTTCATTTTCGTGGATATAACCACCACGTTTGTTACTGACGGTTTCCTCGAGTTTTGCCTTTCGCGACGTCAGCTTTTGTACGGTATCTGTCTGTAATTTCATTTCAAACATTTTGCAACCACTTCCACAAGTCTACTTTTGATATTTGTAGTAATCCTCGTACTCTGCGTTTCTGCGGATCCCATATTTTCTCTGTAGGATTGAAATCTAGGGGATTCTGGTACCAATTACATAATTTTAAACTTAAACTTACAGATCATGTATATATGACAAATATTTACAATTGAACATGTATTTTAACCAAAACATTCTAGTTTCATTTTCTATGAAAGCAGTGAAAACTGTTCAATCTATGACAGATATCACATTTTCTACAAATACCGTAGGTGTCCTAATATAATACGTATGATCGGTAGTATATTGGCGTAGCGATTACAATCTTTTTTACAGCTGAATAGAGAGAATTTCATTTTTTGATTACCTATCTCCGTTCACTTTATACGGCTGTGTAATTACTCCACCACCCCGGAATAATTCCAGCCCCGATGCGACGTTCGCATCTGACGAAGGCATCATCGCCGCGAGAGATCAAAGGATAACGCTCCGCGAAGAGTGTGCAAACACTCCCCCCACTGCTCGCAAAAATATAGCGCTAATCTTCTCCAATGTAAACAGACCGGGCGGAATTTACGCCGGTCGAGTCTCCCGCCAAACGATCCCCGCGCATTCGAGGACCGATAACGCGTCGAGTACCGTCGGTGACGGTTGAAACTGGGGGGAGACGACGCTCGAACCGTGTCCTAACAGCGATCTAATCGTTCCCGCTGTTCAAACATCGAACCAGATCACGTAATCCTTTCGTGGAAACCCGTCGACACGAGTCTGCCACGGACGTTGTTTGAGCCTTTTATTTCTCGCTCGGGATCGATGTCGAGCCAGGAATCGAGGGGTGAAAAAATTATTACAACTCCCGATAAAACTTCGTTCTCCGATTCAGGTGAAATATTTTAAATGGATACAGTGAGTCACATGATTCGTGGAAATATAAATTTTTATTAGTATTTACCGCGATGAACACACGGAATACGAAGGTTCGATTAATGATTTAATGAAATGGATACTTTGTTTGCTCGTTTGCGTAGGCTGTAAACGCATAAATGTTTGCAGTTTATTAATCGATGCTATCGGAGATTGAGTTTGAAAGTAACGAAATTACGAGAAGATTGAAAGGACTGATTTGTCATTGACTGCAAACTGCTTTCATCGCCGATAAATGGTAAGGAAGTACGAAGGGTCCTTTCTACCGAAGGATTACTAGAAGTCCCGGAAATCGGTCTTCAACATCTCGAAAGTTCGTCCAGCCCTTTGCAAGCCCCAGAAAGATCGTTCATCTTTGAACGTAAATAATCCCTCTAATTAGCCCCGGGGGTACCTTAATTATAGAAGCCTCTGTTGCCATAAAAGTGAGGCGAAATTACTTCCAGTTAAGGGGTTAAGATCACGGGGAACCAGTTAATCGAAATGAATCGCGGCTGTGTGGAACTTTGATCAAAACTACGGAGAAGATTACTAGGGGTGGGAGGCGGATTCTGTTTTGACGAGCACTCTGCGCGCGTTCCCCTTCTTAATTACAATCGTACGCCTGAAAACTAAAAAGAAGATTCTACTAACTTTTTTTACTTAACTGTGTCACATGTGTCCGCGTGGAATGCAACTTAATTAGAATTAATCCCTTTTTAACTTCCTGTAGTATCTCCGTCTGGCCACATACGGCATCATTCTACTGCGTACACTCTATTATTAGTTCCAATAATATATAACCTCATTTCTTTCGTCTAGACTAGATTTATTTCTATTTGAAACTCTGAATATTCAACTCGATACTCATCATTCACGGTGACGTGTAAGTGTCTGCGATATTAAGAGCCTCCAGCGTTCCAGGCCATTTCTCTTCTCTCTGTTTCCTTCGTTCGATCTTTATTGGCTCCTTACGTTTCGTTAACACGGAGCCACCGATACCGATAGCCCAGGGATCACCGGTTCCGGATAAAGTCCGCCCCAGGAATCTCCCAATTAATCGGACTTAATAAGACAATAAGGGGTTTATCGACGTTTCGGGCTCCGATCGTCTGAAGAAGGGTACCTCGGGAATCTTTGACGACGAGAGGGATAACGATGAAGACGTCGACGTGGCTGGGACGGGGGGAGGGGAGACGGAGTAATTAATTTTACGCTATTGCCTGCCGGCAAAGGCGAGTTTTACGGAACGGCACCGGCCGGATTAACTAAACGAGGTTTGCGGAGACGACGACGACGACGATCGTTGAAATAAAGCTCGAGATTAGACTTTTCAAGGGTTCCGCGAGTGCTTTTTCGGCCGGTAAGACGAGAAAAAGGGATCTATTATCATAAGGAAACGTTCCCTTAATATAATTCCCTAACGATAACACTTTGTAATTGAATCTGGGGAAACTTCTTGACGATATTAATTTCGCTTCCTGTCGCGGCTCGACGACGGCCAGCCCGCCCGCCTAATTCCGTCCCGCGTCCCTTTTATCCCACCGATTCCTTAATAGGCTCCGAATCAATTTAATTGACCGATAAAACGGGGTCTCGAAACTTTCCGGGGGAACGTCTTCGACTCTCTTAAAGCTGTCTATTGTTTTCGAACATTGATCAACGAGAATCTCCTAATTGATACCTAACGGGTAGATCTCGGGGACAAAAGGTACCGTCAAACATTCAGTCTCTTTGATAACTCTGGTTCACTTTTCGGACAGAAATAGGATGGTTGACAATGGTTCGGGATTTCTCGGTACATCGCAACGTACAGTATTGTCCCTTTGGCAACTTAATAGAGACGAACGAGGGACCGCACTGTCGAAAGTTCGATGCGGGTGGGAACACGGGGAAAAGGGAATTTTTGAAATCGTTGAACCGATCGAAAGTGCCCCCCGCTGGAAAAAGTTTCGACGTACCGATTCGCCACGGTTTTAACTATCCCTCTGGTTGGTTCGGCCGGCGCATCGCCGAACGCATATTCCAAATTGTTAAAAACTCATCGAACGCTTTTATCGATATAACGAGGGAAACTTTCCTGCGGGCGCTGCGAAGATAAGGGACGGTTCCCCCCCCCCCCCATCGACAATCTGTTTATTCGGGACTGGAATTCGCGAAAAATTTCCGATAATTTGCACTCGATGAGCACTGACGAGTAGTTCTCTGCAAAACCGAAGAAGCTGTTTATTTTTATTGTTGTTACCTTTGGACTTTTGATACTTGAGCAATGAGTTCAATTTCTATGCACTATATCCTTCGCGAAACTGAGTCGATTGCACGCAATTAAAACATTTTCTGTTGGTTTGATCTTTGACGAGTGCGTTCTAGTTGTCTGATAATACTGGTCAGAATTCTAACATATTTCACCTTTTTCATAAATATACGTCTGACCATATACAAGTTTATTCCACTAATTAATCTGCCTTCTATTCTTCATTAGGAATTTTGTTCCGTAAACTTAGACCAATTGTACGTAGTTTCCACGTACGAACAATTCTTGTCTGACTACGCAGGAGCTTATTCCACTAGCCAAAGACAATTCCCTAAGGAAAGTGTTCCTGAATTTAAGGTCTCCGCCGTATAAAGCTGACAGAATCCACCCTCCTTCCCTTTAGCAAACTTCCTGCACAACACCGCCCAACCATCGAGACGATTTTCGACGGTAAATCCACGCACCGAACAGCTGTTTCCATTTCACCGCGAGAGTCTCCGCGTTTCCACTCGTTCTCCGTATCAGCGCGCGTGCGGAAACACGGAACGTCGATTACTCGGTCGAACGCGGCTTCTCCTCCCAAGGTACACTTCTCTTCCTCCCTCTCCACCGTCGAGAGGCAGCACGCGTGTGCCTTCAATTTCCGTAACGTCAACGCCCGCTTGTCGCAATCTAACTTGCGCCGTTCCGCTCGATTGTTTTTCAAGGGACGCGTTTTCCACCGGTTCTTGTGCGCGCCCTTGCGGAGAGGAAACGACGCCGCCGCCGTCGCGTGATCCTCTTCGCGACCCTCGAGACTGAGACGTCTTTCCTCGCTCGTCTCCGTTCAATTACAGACAGCATTCGGGAAACGTGTACACGGCGTTGTCGCGTCCTCTCCAGGAGCCAGCTCACGCGTGCATTCGAGGCAACCGTGTACGGATTTAACCCTTCCGAATAACTTCCGGCATCGTACACCGACGATCTCCCCGTAACAACGCTGCTTCGTCCTGAAGAAACAACTGCCCACGAAAGAAATAATACCTTCTTGGACTCCTTTAATAATATTTAAGAAATTGATGAACATGCTTTTCTTAAAGTTTTTCTTAAACGTTTTGGAATCACGGAACGCGTAAACAGAAAACAAAAGGAATTTTCGGAGTATCATCGAAGAGAGATAGTCCGGAGCTTCTTCCATCGAATCAGATTCTGTGCCGAAATATTTAACAAAGCCTTCCAAAGTTTCTTTACTTCTCGTGGAATTTCTGTTTACCGTGGTTGTTTGCCTCGGAGGTAAATCTATTTACTCTGACGGAAAACGATCCAGACAAGCGATGCAAATTCCGCCTCGACCGGTCGTTGGCTGCCTGTTCTGTATGGATGAAAAGTCCATTAACCGGTGGCAAGCCTCCATCCAAGTGAAAAGGATCGTCGAACTTTTGGCAAAGTATTCCTCCAGTGTCGCGAAAATCCAGCCGGCGAAAAAAAAAAAAACACTTGCCCCAGCAGCCGGAGGAAAGGAAAAAGTCGCGCGCGCACGGGACGATTACGCAACGTGCCGTGCATATTAAGCCTCCGACGTCCGTTCTGAATAATTTAAACGCGATTTCACCGTTGATTATCCTCGGATTCGCGGCCGTTTCGCCGTCGTCCGTTGCGTGCACAGCTGCGTACACGGTTTCCGTTTATTTAACGACCCCTTCAGCCCCCCCCCCCTCCACTTTCTCGTCTGGGCTAAAGGAAATCTTGTCCCGTTCACCGCGAAACCCCATTTCTTTCGCTCTGATTCGTACTTTCTTGAGCGAGTGAATTTCGTTTAATGAGAAACTGCGGGAATTGCGGCGACAGCCTGCGGCAAGACGATGTCGACGTAGCCGCGCGCGGAGATTGGTAATTGCTTTCGCGGCGCACGGTGGCTTTTAAGACGGCCCTAATGAAATTGGAAAAAAACGCGCGTGCTAACCGGCGTTAACCGGCTCGCCCTGGAGTCTTTTAAAACGACGGCGACTGTTTGTGGCCGGAGATAGGGGAAGGACAGGAAACAAGAGAAGCTGTACGTCGAGACTTGCCCAAGGTATTTCTGTTACGAGAGGGGAAAATCGCCTCGTCGCTTCTCCTAATCTTATTACGGAGCCGCACGCTTTGTTTTATTAGGTCGCGACAGTCCACGGTCCCTCCTGACTGCGAAAGTTTTCGCCAGCCACCGTGGACACTAGCTCGCTCTTAAATTTCGCGAGTACCGGCGAATAATTCGCGGAGCTGCGCACCCTGGAACTTTTCCCAGTCCCCCGGAGGCAACGGAAACTTTTTCCTACGCCGCCGCCATGGTTTATAAACCGTAAAGAAATTTAAGGAGCCCCTGACACTCCAACGGCCCCGCTGTTTTTTGTCACACGTCGCCCCGCTGATCTCGTGAGAGACGTTGCTCGATCTAGAGAAAAATCGGTGTATACAGGAAATCCTCGATGAGTGTTTGAAGGCTTCTCGGCACTCAACATTAAATATTTCAATAAACAATGGCCATAAACCGCATTAAAAAGTCAACGTTACACCTGGAGATCTGTCTTTGTCAGTGACGAGTAGCCTTCGAAAACTCATCGAGGCTTTACTGTACAGTCTTTCAGAATTAATCCTCTGAACACGGCCTGTTGAATGCTATTGGTAATATATTGTTCCATCGATGGAACTTTTATTCCGTTGTCTGATTACGTACAGGTCTATACTACTTTCTGGGATGTAGTGGACGTGCTTGTGAAACTGTTTATCCAGTCCATTTCAATTTATTTACGAGGTTTGTGTTTAGGGTGTTTTATCCAACCTCGTGAAGATACATTTATCTTGTCTTGTCTGGGAACCATGTGAGTCCAAACATCATATTCACAGATTCTATTAAATTAATTACTTCCAAGTTGATATTATTCCTTCGATGACTCTAAATGTCTGACAAGTAGCGTACCTATTTTACTGCGACGTCTTTACGGGCCCGTCTGACTATATGCATATTCTTCCACTGGTCTGACACGGAACGTCTCACTGCACTCGGCCCCAACACGGAGTCAGACTTAATAACAACTGGAACTTATGGATTTCTAAATTCCGCGAATTTAAGGGGAACAATCTCGAGCAGGAAATATATAAAGCCTTTCGCGTTTCAAGCAGGAAGGAAGAGACCTCTCAGTCTCCTTTTTTTTTTTTCACAATCCTCCAGTCGAAGATTTTATGAACGTAATATTCTCCCGTGTATCTTGCCTGGATTTACGCGATCTCCGACATGGAAATGGAGTTATTTGACGCCACCGCGGCGCTTTATCTTCCCAGTTTCACCTGTTCCAGGTTAAAATCCAGAGCCCTAGACGTCTGTCGCGTGGTCCATTAAATTGAGTGAAAATGGGCACTAACCTCTTAAGCCTTTTCACGGCGAGCACAGCTTCTGCTACTTTGCTAGAAATAAATGGGATCTTCGCTTAACGAAAGAAGTGTAATCGTTTCTAATTGTCCGTCTGTCCCGTGAGGCGATCATAATTCCGAGGCCAATTACCAGACGAGAGAAAATAGGAAGAAGGAAACCCCGGGCCAAGGATTTCGTATTCAACGGACGAAAGAACCGGCAGTTCCTGTATAGCTTCCGTCAGCCAGCAGCCATTCGATGGCTAAGCCTCGACGTGTCTACTTGATATTAGACGATCCCCCCAATGAAGCCCAGGGTACAAGCTCCATCGTCTCTCGTTTAATGCAGCTGCGTGTTTCCACTCCGTGGCCATTCGATTATCCGGCTCCCCGCAAGAAATTCTTGCGACGCCCGTTGGAAAACTTTTATTCTTTCCGCGTTCAGACCTAAGACTCGGCTAATTATACTTGGACGAGTTTCAACGGGAGACCCGCCGGTTTCCGTTCGTGGAGAGTTTCTCGAATCATTGAGTTCTTCCTACCCCTTAGGTCGTCCGTTTTAAGCGGGGTTTAATTTCGAATTGTTTCACTCTCCACGCGAGAGTTCTCTTCGGTCTCTCTTCCTCTTCCTATTTTCTTACATTTAGATTGGATATAGTATCAGAAGCGAGTCCTGGATTCAGGCAGGCTCGAGGATGGAGAAATGTCAAGGATTTCTGGGCACGCCGACGCCGATTCAAAGGATCTTTCATTCTCTACTTTCTCTCTCTCTCTCTCTCTCTCTCTCACTCGCGATTCCTCGGCCGACTTGTATCTCAACAATCGCTGTCCGCGAGGAGTTCGCCGGGCGTATTGCGATCACCGTTGGAAATTTCAAAAGTCTCTGCTATAGAGAACGAATACTTTCGTCGGCATTCTCGAAGGCACAAAGGCGAGCTTCACGCTGGAGAAATGTATCTTGCAACCTCCGTTTCCCCGTCTGACGTCGAGTTATGCGCCCGGGATATCCTTTTTTTACGCGCCAGGGAATGGAGGAATTTATGTATCATTTTTTCGCTGGACGCGTGTCGCTGTTCGTAGAGTTAATTCGATAATCGACTTGTTAATTCGTTATTCAAACACCTCGAGATATCGTTCGAGAATCGCATTGAAGTACTTTTAAACATTCTGTTATGTGAGATTAATTAGAATACGAACAGCTGGATAGTTCATGCAATAGAATAGGTTTATGATAATGTCGGACTATGTAAACTCGGGGGAATACGTGGTTTCAAGTTCCTTGCCTAGACCATTTCTGCTAAGACACATAACAGTATATTCAAGGATTTCCACCGTCTGACCTATAGCGGGTCTATTCTACTGAATACACATGGGTCCTTAAGAAATTCATTAATTGTGTCTTAACGTCCGGATTGGAGTGCATTCTGACTTCGAAGTACTTATGGATCTGTACTTCCTTCCAAGTCTGACCTATAAAGAACCCATTCTACTGTAAGACGCGTAGCTTCTGTAAACTAATAACTAATCTTCAGTGAATGATCCCAAACGTATGAAATCAACGTGGAAGGTCTCAAAACTGTTTTCACTGTCTTCGATCGTCAGAAAATTTTGTACCAAGGCGTTGACAAACGAAATGGTTAAGGAACCTTTAATTGAAATATAGTTCCCCAGGGGGATGGGGGAAGGAGGACAAAGATATTCGTGTAATCGTATTCTCCGTGTTCATCGCCCCCATCGAGGACAGGTTAGGTCGGCGAAGCCGGGTAGAGCGAGAGGTGGGAAGTACTTATTGAAAAGTTGACAATTTATGAGGCAAGTTCGCGGCTCGTGGAGGTGTTTTCGGAGGTAGAGGGGGGCGATAAATCGAGCCTATATCGCCGGTGAATAATTCGACGGTGGGTGGGAGCTCGGTATTCGATAAATTGGGGATTTCCCGTGCTCAGACTATTCGAATGTATAAAAATGTTGGAATATATATTCAGTTTCAAGTACGCGCGGTTGGGTAAGTTCGACGATGATTCGACGAATTATAACGAGAATCGAAGTCGAGCGGAACGATATCGGGCGAACTTACGGGACTCTCAAAGATATTTACATTCAATTGCTCGCGAGTAAGTTGAAAATTAAAGGCTGTGTGTTCGCCAACCGTTTACTGCCTTGTGGTTGCATTCAAAAGGACCGTAGGGAAACGAAGAAAAAAAGGTGGAGCTCGTAGAACATTTATGCGACTCGAAGCTATCCTTACATTTCGTTTCGTTCTTGACTCGAGGCGCAAGAACTCCAAGTATGGAAACAACATCTTGGACGTTCGAAAATTTACCTCCCTAGTGCCTTTGGCTTGCTCGTTCGCTTTCGCCGCGTGAAAACTTCTCGACAGTTCTGGTCAAATGTTTAACAACCAGCCAGGGTGTCTAACAGAATGACTCCAGCTGCCTGGACAAACAGCTTCCCTGTGTTCGACTCCGTTTGAAGGCGCGTAAACACGCCTGGGGCTGCGTGGACTGCCTTGAAAACCGAATACGGAACTATCTAGAAGCTAACCCCTTGCCGTATAACATCGAGCCATTCACGTGACGAGGCTTTTAAACTGGATTTAATATAGACGCATAACTATAAAACTTTTTGTATCTTGGAAATAATTACCAATAAAGCGATTCTGGAGAATGTAGCCGTCACAAAGAATCATAAAGCAAGGGGTTAAATGCAAGTAAACACTAGTACAAGAGAATACACAGCATATTTCAATTCAACTTGTCACAATGACCTCAAAAACTTCCTAAGGAAGATCGTTTCATAAGCTTCCAATAAATTCCAACACGGCATCGTTAATCCACAGTCACGGTAGAAACGACAGACGAAAGTACCCGGAGGGCGTGATATTTCGGAAAATTGAAAATTGTACGAAAGCCCAGCCGGTAATGCGTAAAAGGGAACAAATTGGCGTCAATACACGAGGGTGGTAGGGGCGGCGAGTTGGAATCCGACTCAAATATCACCGGAGCCAATTTCGGGCGTGGTGCGGGTGGAGGGGCGGTAATTAAGCGAAATCCGATCGAGCGGAAAACGCGCGCCAGATGAAATAAATGCACGTCCGGTACGGAGAACGGTCTGCTACACGCCAGGTCGCGCATGCTAATCGAATCCTCTCGGCTCGGATCAATTCCGTCGGGCCGCGTGTGTAACCTACGACGTTATATTTGAAAATACCTGTTGCGGCCGGAGACGACGACCGGGCCCGACTATAAAATCGAATGGATCGCCCCACGCGGCCCGTTCGTTCGCGTAAGCAGGTTTCGTCGTCGAATAATTAAACGGAACCGCCGCCGTAGGCGATCTACGAGTCTCTCGATGCCGGTATTCGAGCGGCGCGAGTTCGGTGTGCCTCTCTCGCTTCCGGTGGCTACGTTCGGAGGTGAAAAGGTTCGGCTATTCCGTGTAGAAATCAATTAACGTTCAACCGGTAATGGGGTGATTGAAACGGTTCGAGCTGGTCCCGTCCATCGGACGAGAATCGATAACGTCGTTACCATTTCATTCGGAGGTTTCGTACGCCCGCCTCGAAATTGGACCATTCTACGTGACTGAATTCATAAATTTATGGATACAGGTGCACCGTTGTTCCGTGAGTGCGACGTGGAACTGCGTATCGTTTTGCTCGGTGGTGCTCGTCTGGTTAGAGACTGACCTGTACTACTTACTGATGTATAGAAATTGCAACTTTGTACTCTTTCTACTTTCGAGCATACTAGTGATGTTTGTCTGTTATGGATGGTCGTGTTGTCATTTGCTGACTCGAAAATGATCTTGCAATAGATCTGTTATGCTGATCTAGCCAATGTTACGCGATTCAGCTTGACGTTTTGAATACAATGAAGCTTGAAATATAGAAGTTTAAAAGAAAAAAGAAGACAGTTTTATCATCAATGCGTTACAAGGTCTACACCTCTACCGTACCTTCTGTATCATTTCGGGAACATTAACCTCGACGCCAGAGTCGAATAAGGGGATCCTGAGGGGTTGGGAAGGGAGAGCAGCGGAACGTACGTGCACCCGTAATAAAACGTCAGAACGACAAAAGCACGTCGCGCGGGACGGTGGATGGTACGTACAGCCTGCAAACAGCTCGAGATGGTTCAAAAGGAAATCGAAATGCGCGGAGTACTCGCGTCACTTCGTTACCCCGTCCGTCTCCTTCCTTTCCACGCGTGCGCGCGCGTCCCATTCAACCCCCATCGGTTTTCCCTTTAAGAGCACGATTTCCCTTCGAACGTAATTTTCCGGGCATCCGATCGACCGGATTTCGCTTTCGTTTCTTGTTTTTCGCTTCGCCGAGCGCCCACGAGGCTTCCTTCCTGGTTCAACTTGGCGAGATGCTGACAGACAGCCGATCTGAGCTGACAAACGTACCCTGAACGTCTACGACGTCCACCCTTATCTTCGTTTCCTCCTTTCCGATCGTTTATCCTATCCGATGGACCAAGCAGACTCGTTGGCTTGGTTCTGGGCGCCAAAAACAGGTCCTGGCGAAACGATTATCCGACGATCGACTCCAGACGTATCCGTTCTCCCCCAGGGGCCGTCGACAGTCATTCTATTTGCCTGTCATGTTTACCGACGACGTGTCAGGTAGTGGCGCGATTACGCGTTGATCCGTGCCTTTCGAAAGGGCGACTGCTGATTTCGCGGTAAAATGTCGATGGGAATTATCGACACTTGAGCTGGTCAATCTTTCCATCGTTAAGGACAAGTATCGCTAAATATGAGGATTATTAGAGGAATATTAATATAGGAGTATGGAGTGTGCAGATGAACAAGCATTAGTTAGAATTGGTCTTAGTAAAGGATTACTTGCATTATTTGGATGTTTCGAGTAATGCTTATAATAATACGTCTTAGCTGTTATTATACCTTGCCTAAGTGTGTACATAGTATATTAGGTACAGTAGTAAGCAAACTTGCGTTAGTATGGATTGTTTTAATTTGAATTTATACCATTTCAAGAGTCGACTCGAAACCAGATGCAAGCTTCATCGTAAATTGCACTCGAGTACGTAGAAATGGATGCGTACACAAATTGATAACCGTGCACTCGAGGATTAATCTTCGGGATCAGTCACATCTTAAGAAGACTGATTACACGCGAAGCCAGGTAGTTACTCGTTGTTAAGAAAGATCACGGAAAGCCGACAGATTCCACGGTGCACAATTTATCCAGCCGGATGTTGCTGGTACAGAGATATTCGGAGCAGGTCGCCGATGTAATATACCGCTTACTTGGTCGCAATCGGGCTCTCTGACGTCGTTTATGAGCGATAAATTACAGCGGGGCCCCGCCGTACCGATGCTTAATGCCGGCGATTGTAATTAACGCTTTGACGATTCTGTGCTCTGCATTGAATGGGTACCCACCGCGTGCATGTGACCGTGTTGATTATGTTCCACCGAGCATGACTGCTACCGTCCGCACTACCTACCGTGCGAATTGTTTCGCACCTTTGCGACACGAACGATCACGTGACAGGCCAGGGCAATCGGCAACAAACCAATCTATTCGAGAATCAATACCTATGATCTCCTATTCCTTGGGTATTCAGGGCCTTATTCTATCGCAGATCCTGAATCTTCGCATCTGTTGATTGAGTCAAATAATATCAAAATCAAAGGCTGTAATGGAACTTATTTCCTCAACGAAACAATAGCCTATTCATACGAAACATTTTTACCTGACAATGGTCGTCGGAATAACCCACAGAGTTTCCCAAATTCGACACGTTGATCGTTAACCGAAGATCAACAAGCTCGAGAATGGGAGATCTGTACGACCTAACCTCGGAGCCAACGTGTCGAATCAACGAAGCTTTAATTGTAATATCGAAGACGGTCGAACTAGTGTCGGATATAGTGTTCCGCGAATTTGACGGGAAATGTAACGAGGTATCTCCCCCGTCTGTGTACGAAGGTTAATACAGACGATCGTTTCTCATATTGATCTTCGCCGTTGGTGGCCAAGTTGACTACTAAATCTATGCTTTCCAGGTAGTTCTCAGTTAGATCCACCGTGCAGATACGACGCGGTGCATAATCCTCGCGAAGTCCTTCGCTCGGCATACCGATACACGAGCCTCTATAGAGAATGAGAGAGAAAGTAGGGGCACCGAGAGAGACCAGAACAGTTCGTGCGTTCCCATTGATCTGCCATAATTGCGGTGTAACAAGTTTCGCAATAACTATACCGGTTCCGGGAGCGATTAGATTATCAGCCTTCGCGGTTCCGTCGACTGCCCCGAGTGCCGCGCGCGACCAGTGCCCGATTAAATCTCATATTTCAACCGCCGCTGGAATCGGTGGTTAGGTTTCCTTTGTGCGGTTTGGTTACCCTGGTCACCCGGCTCGCTTTATGATTGCCAGAGCGTCGACGTAATTGGTTGGACGATCCCCGTTACGGGAGGGGAAGCTCCGAGGCCCGTTCAACGCATTCCTTCGAGATACCACGTTCTCTAAGCTTGTCAGGAATTCTTCCGAATCATTTTACACTCCAAAGTTGTTCGGTAGACTGTAATATGTAATCAAGTGTAATCGGGATATTGGAATAATTGTATGGTAGAAGGAGGAATGTTGTGTTATCGTGTTTTGTCTGATTATATACAGGGTTATTCTACTTGTTCTATAGCTACCTTGTAAAGCATGCGATTAGAGTTAGAGACTAATTCTAGTTGTATAACAATCTGTAGTTTCCGTTGTCTACGTATCGTGACACTTTCGTGTCGGTCTGACCACGTACTGGCTTATTTTACTTGGCTCGTTTCCTGCACTTCGTAAATATACTTCGATATCCACGTTCTCATTTTACTTTATGATCGACTTATGTCATCGTTGATACATGTGCAGTGAACGTGTAACAAAACGATCTATACTTTCTGCATCGTTTATTGTACTGGAACACGTACGTACGTATATTCAAACAATACTCGCGTGTACAGAAATTCGAGACAGTCCAGTTAAAGGACGTACGGACAGGAATATCCAGTTCGATACCCAATTGGCTCGCGTTCAAGAATAAGAAGAAGACAGAGCCCGAAGTGGCAGAAATAATGGCGATGAGGGTAGCGGCGGGTGATGGGTAGACCGAGTGGGTACTCAAAGAGACGACAAGCCCAACACGTGTCCGCCGAACATGCTTTCACGGTTATTTAGGAACGAGACACGACTTCTGCCAGGTACCCTAGAACAGCTCCGACCTAATTCGGTACACGCGACGAAGCAATACCGTCGTCGAACAGCCGAAATCTCGAGAACCTGCGGAAGTTCCAATCGTTTTCTCTTCCAAGACCCCCCTCCCTGCCCACGGGAGATCCGATTTTCCGTAGCAAAATGGAAATTTCGAAGCTCCTCTGCATGAATCCCGACGCTCGAGGATTGCACCAACGTTTCCAATATTCGGTCTTCGAAGGCCCGAAATTGGAACTTCAATCGCAATTCCGAGAGACATCGCGGAGGTCTTCTGTTGATCTCTTTCCCGGCATTCCCTTACCCCTCTTTGATTGACAATAAACGGACCAGACCGAGAATCAGCGAACGGATTTTCTAAGATTCTCCCGCGACACGCTGAAAATCGATGATCGAGAACCGTCTAAAATTCCAGGAATATTCGCAGTCGTCCTTTACGGATGTTGGGGGGTTTCTTTCCGGTGAAATAATGGTCCGAGGACACACTCGGCTAAAGTGACATTCGGCGTATAAATCGAATCCCAGATGGTCGTCCCTCGAATGATCTGTCCGGACAAGAAACCTGGACCGTCTCTACTCGTAGTCTCTCGCCGCTTCCATCCCTTTATTCCACCCACCACCACCATTCGCCTCTCCCTGTCGAATTCCCTGGAGGCTCTAGAACGTTCGGCAAAGGGGTTCGATTCCTCGGGGCGGAAAGAACGAACGTGGACGATGCTTTAAACTTTGATGGGCCCATCCCGGTCGACCGCAATGACGCCACACAATGTCGATGACGCGACGCCCCCGTCCTCGGTTGCCTCTTCCGGACCGGCCGCTCTCTTTCCTCCCGCCCCGGTTTAATGCATTTTTGAAGCTTCGAATATCATAAAGGCGAGTCGGTAATAAACCACGACGACTCGCACACCCGCCGCAGTTCCTTCCTTTTCCCCTGGTCCTCTTAATGCCTCTGGACACTCGATACAGTCGCGTCGGTTGTTGCTCCGCGAAGAGTTTTCCGGAACCGGGGGGAGAGCGCGAAGACTCGAACGAGGGAAGTTACGTGATAAAGGAAAGCACCCGGAAGGGAATTTTCAAGGGGGTCGACGCGAAATGTTAACAGCCAGACAGCATTGTCGTCGAGCCACACCCAGGGGTTCCTAATCAGAGGCGCTCTCATTCCCGCGGCATTGCCCGGGAAAAAGACGTTGTCGAAGTGTCGTCGACGAAAATCCTTAGAACTCTTTAATACCTTAAAAGTCGTCTAGTGATCCTCGATATTTGTTTCACATTCGACTCGTGCCACGATAATTGTGTATAGTATTCTATAACAATAATATATGTTGTAAAGTATTCTACGGGATATGTCTTACCACATATCGACTCGTACTACTGAAAGAAAGCGTTCTATCAGAAAGTATTCTACATCATATGCCCGACTAAATATTACTTCGTTCTACTTATAAAGTGTTCAACGAGTTGTGTTTGGCCAAATACTGACTCGTTCCATTTGCGAAGTGTTCTACGCGAATATGCCTGACCAAATATTGACTCGTTCTACTTCTCCACCGAGAACACTGTATAGACACCCGAGGTGAGCCCTTTCAGGCATTTATATCCAATCGTATCCTCTGTGTACAAGGCGCCGCTAAAACGATTCGCCGGATTCCGCCGAAACTAATTTCCCTTCCAAATCCTCGCCGGTAGCCCGAGACATCGGAGGTGGGGCCGGAATCAGATCCGCTCGGTCATCGATCTCGGGCCGGTTCCTCTGTGCGCGCCGAAGAAACAGGTTCGCCCTCGGTCATCGATCGTGTGGCCAGAAGGGGTTGGACGACCGGGGGTGGAGATTCAGGGGGTTTGGGGGTGAGACGTTATCAAAGAATACTACAAGACTCCGGTGGATCGATTACACCGGTGAGATTCCTGCGGCCGGTTAGATTACGCTGTGTTCTCTCACGCCATTGCCCAGCCAAGGCGAGAGAGAGACGCCACCGCGTCCGTTGCCGTCTGCAAATCTTATTTGAATTGGAGATGCCGAGTTTACGCCCTTAGCTGGACCGACGCCGCCGTCGGTAGTGTACAGTCAGCTTAGATGGGCGACGGTAAGTAGCTTACCGAGGGACTCGTCTGACGGGTCCCACTCTCGTCGTCCTCGCGACTCCTTCCAACCCTTCTGGCCATCCTCGAATCTCTATTCGCGCGACGAACGTATGTATTTATAAGAACAAAGATGGATCGCGAGACTCTGCGTCCACCGCACGAAGACTTAACGTGCACTTTGAGGCTGTCCTGGCTGATGTGCACAATCGTAAGCTGATTACACGAGCAATCGGGTCAACTGGTAATTTCCTGTGCCCGTAGTTCCGTCCTGTGACGCGTTTTCGTGGGGTTCAATCGGTGTTATCGTTGCCCGTAGATTTAGATATGGAATGACACATAACGCTCCGTAAATGAGTATTCGATCGAGGTGTCTTTTCTTGGAGAATGCAAAGATATAAGGAGCCTCGGTGCCTTTAGGATCTTCCAGAAAGTATTGCGTAACTTTTATCCTTCTATTCCATATTTCAGAGTTTCGAATAGATATCCTGTTCTGTAAAATACAACGTAATACACGCAAAGCTATCAGAGATAGAAAAGAAAGTCAACAGAAGGGTATCGACCAAAGTGCTGTTATTGTTCTCCGACTCAAAGTGCCCGAAGGAGACGATGAATGTAGTAGTAGTTCACGGGGTTCAGTGAGAGAGACGCGCAGATCGATCAAGTCCAATGGCGGCCGTCCGGACAACACAGAAGAGGATAAAGAGGACGCTGTTTAGAAAATGCAGACGTCGGGTCGCTTTCTGTCCCGTTGTCGAGGACGAAATTGTCGGAAGGCAAAGGGACGATTAACACGTTCCCGGGAACGAGGGGAACAGCGCGACAATGATCACGGAGAATCAGGGGCTGCTCTCGACAATTCATTTCGCAGGGCTAAATTGCCTGCGATATTTCGAAAGCCAGGAGAGAGACAGAGACAGGTGCAGCGTGAATGGAAAACGGGCGGCGGAACCGTAGAGTCGACGGGTTCAAAACGAGCTACCCCGCGTTTACTACGGCGTGTAGTGCACCTGCGCGTGCAACACCTGCCTTTGGCACAGATTGTCAGATTATCTTCGCAAGTGGCTCATGATCCTCTCCCATTTCCTCTCCGGGCCGCCGTGCCATCCCCCTCCGAACCGACAGCCAGTCTCCTTTTAAAAGCCGCCAGTCGCGCGTCGAGACAGAATGTATACAAATGAACGACGGGTTAAAGCGGTGGAAAGCGCTGATGACTCCGAGACGAGTGCTTTTCCATGGACGTTTTCTCCTAGATTCTTCTCGTCTGCCCCAATTTCGTTGATCGATCACGTGATATGTACACAAATATTGCTTGATTTTCGATTTATACTGACTGGAACATATGTAATTTTTGTCTGACACGGAAATAGTTACAACCACTGTTTCTGTATATTGCTAATCCCCACGTCTTAATCGCTGTCGCGCAGTGAGTCTTGAGTATCTTGTGTCTGACACAACGTCGACTATTACTACTCACCGTCGTCGGTCGACATCTGTCTGTGAGTACATCGTGTCTGACACAGCGTTGAGCACCACTACTCAGGCTCCGTCCCAAGACAGGTAATTAATGCTCGCTGCGAATAATAATCCGATTACGATTGTGTTTCGTCGAAGGTATTGTAAATGTAGCGAGTTCCGTGTCCATTGTTTAATATTTACACGCGCGTCTGTGCATCGACATCGATATTCCGCCGAGCGGGGTACAATTAACCCACGCGGAAAAGGGAATTATATCGCTTAGATTTCCAACCACGATGCGAATTTTTCATTGTTTTCCGATACCGTCCCAACGGGAATCGTTCGGACAATAATCCTCTGATTACCAGCCGTGCTGGTCCACGAATCCATAAAACTGCAGGTGACCGAGACTTTAGCGATGCACATTCGGGACATCAGAAATCCTACAATTCCTCCTCGTCAAAATTCATTACTGCTTTCGCGACGTAGTTTCCGTCATGCTTCCCCTCTGCCTTCCTTTTTTTCTCCCCTGGGGCGAAAGAGAATTCAACTGGACCATTGAGACCCTAAAACGATGTCTGTCTTCTGACGTGTCTCTGACAAAATTTTCAGGCTCAAGAAATTTTGTGCCTCCGTTACCAGGCGGACAAAATAATGTATTCATAACGTCTGTATCATGCGACAAGTCTAATTCCTTAGATTTATTTGTTAAATATTTTAAATTCGACGTCGTTTACACTAAAAGAATTGTCCAGTGTACTTTACAAATCGTAGAATAAAATTCCCACCTCTGATATGGTTTTCAGGTCTTTTCCGATCCTGTTGCTTTCTTTGTAACAACGCCATAAGAGAGCAAAGAGGCATCGTGAGTCGGTATTGGTCCCTCAAAGTCAATCTGCACCGTTCAGAAGGAGACAGATTCAGGCTGACAGCTCGAAGAATTAGCGTTCCAAATGATTCGAGAGCGACACGCGCTCGCCAGGCGGTTCCGTTGAAACGCGGTCGCTGTAACCCGTCACGAGGAATCGGTTTCCAGCTCCATCCTCATCCTTTTAAAAGATTAAAAAGGGACTCGGGGGAGGCCAGAAGGGAAAAGGGGAGAAGCTGGCTGGGATTTACCGCGGGGAAGGTTTCTTCGCGTTGAAAGCGTCGCCGAGCTTCGTCGAAGAAATCCTCCACAGTTTTTATTTCGAGGAGGGAATAAATAACGGTCGCTGTCGCGACGAAGTAATCGTCGAGTCGATAGACTTATCAAGTAATTAAAAGCAAGTCCTGGCAGACGGTGCCGCTTAATCTCTGAATATTTATTAATTAAAAGATACGATAAAATGAAGCTGTTATAAAATTTAATCAGTGTCTCTGCCTTGCTTTGGAATCTAACGAAGTCCACGATTCTATCTTTGATTTTATGTGGGTCGTTAGGGGCACTGGTTTTACCAGAACAATAAATCTCAGAAGTCAGTGATACATCTAGAAACAGTTATAAATTCACCTACAGTGACTCACAAATTTATTCACAGAAGGCTATCAACTTTATTCGATCGAATTACGGACTGAACCATAAATTTGATTTCAAAATTAAGAAAAATTTGTCACAAACCTATGGTTCAAGTAAAGGCAATGAGGATACATAAATAGACATTACATATAAATTGTTACACTTAATCGTTGTTTCAGAAATATGTGAACAAACGTGTGTGAGTCACTGTATTTCACTCTCCACGTGGCAATTGAAACGCAAGAACAAGAGAAATCCAGCGACCGGTTAACATTTTCAAATTCACAACTCCAGAAGCTAAAGCAGTTAGCTACCAGGTGGATTAATGCCCCCTGAAGGATGCTTCTATTATTTCCAAGGGGTGAAAACCCTCTTCGTGAACGACCGTTGTGCTCGCGTTATCCACGATGAATCCCTTCGAGTGGACGAAAACTGAGGAAATCTAGGGGTGGGTCCGGTACGGGAGGGGTATACAGGGGCGCAGGACGGTAAAAACTTTTCGACAGGATACTCGAGACTGGAGGGAAGCTTCGACGAAAAAAAAAGTCCCCCCGATTCCCGTCGCGGGCACCGTCGAAATTAACCGGCGGAACGCGAAAATTTCGAACAGTTCAAACGGTAATTCGGCATAACCGAGAACACTCCTGGCGTTTTCGCTCCGGCAGAAAAGCGTTTCGCGATTCCACGAGATCGGAATGAAACGGCGAATTAAAAGTTTACACGCGCTCTCCCCCCGCTTTTCCATGCGATGATTTTCCTCGTGGATTCCTGGTCCAGTAGGCGAATGAATACGAGCCATTTCTCCAGGGTTATTTGCACGGGATTCGAAATTCGTCGGTGATTGCCGGGCCCGTTACGCGTGAATTCCGTGTTTGCGGAGGATCCGCGCGTCCCGCGAAATTCGCGGGCTCTGTTTGCGGAAAAAATTCATGCGCCGGTGGGTTCCGTGCGCGTAAAAGAGGGCACGGAATGCCAGTTTTACGGCGACTGGTTCGAAATCGGTAAGATATTGTACCACGTTGCGATTGAACTGTATGAGGCTAATGATAGAAAAAAAAATGTGCAATGACGGTAAAATATTAACAGTAAGAGACACTACGACAACGAAAGACAAGTGTAATTCAATAGAATACAGTAAATCCCCGATAAGTGTTCGAAGGCATTAGCGAAGAGTGTTTTCAAAAAGTTTAATCTCGACAACAGTTTTTTTAACACTTATTTAAGGAAGAATTAAATTTTTCTTTCAAATATGTCTTCTACCTCTTTAACTTTATATAGTTATACGCGAAAAAGTGGGGGTGCTTGTTTTATTTTGAAGTTACTTTTCCAACCCTTAAAGGACGAAACTGAAATATACCAGTATTCTTGTCGTGAATCACTCTACAAACCCACAGTTCCAGTCCGCTGGCCTGTGCTCGCAGTGTGTCCTAGTTAGTGGTGCGAAGAAAAGGTCCGTGAACGTGGCGGGGCGACGAGGAATGCCTCAGGAAGAAGGGAAACGCCTGGAAGATGGGAATCGGCGACGCGGAAACACTAGACGGGCCGTGTCGATTTCTCAACCTTATCGCCTGACTTCGGCCGAGCGGGAAAACAATGGTGCTCGGTTACCGCGGTTTTCCTCCGCGACGGGAATACGCGGTCTATTGGTCAGACGTCCGGGATACATTACCCCGAGCGAAACGTGAGTGCGAAAGATAGAATTTTCCCAGAGTGAAAGCACAGAAGAAAAATAGAACGGATGGAATCGCGTTTAATTGCAGCCTCCGACAGGATTGTCGTTCACTTCGTTGGACCAGACAGAAAGTTGGCGAGGTTGCGAAACAAAGAGGCGCAAAGAGGGAAATTTCAAGATAAGGGAGCGGATGCGGAGGAGGGGTGGAAAGGGAACTTTGACGGAAGATAGACGGAAAGGCAGGAAAAGGGGTGCTCTTGGGAGGAGGAAAAGAGCGTTTGAGGATGGTTTGAGGCGAAAATTGTTCAGGGGGAAAAGAGGGAGGAAAAAATAGGAAGCTGTGGGAGGTACGTTTCTGTGGAAGGCGAAGGGAATTAGAAAAAATGGAACCACTTTTGATTTTCTTCGGAGGGAATAAAAATTTCCCTTCAATTATGTTTTACTTGTTCTAATTATCTCTTATCAGTTACGGACAGTGGTATCGAGTAGAATCTGTATTCAGTGCAGACGCAACTCGAACTGATAGTTGGAAGAGAATACAATCAACGGCAATCAAGAAATACGGTTGCCCGTACCTATTCACAGCAAGTAGAAGCAGTCATCAATAATCAGACGTATCAATACGCTTCTATTATCGCTTGTCCATCTATAATTTGCCCAACTTAATTTGACTTCCGATGTCAGATCGACACTCTGGTAAAATATTAATATAACAAAGATATAAATAGTTAAATTTATATTGTCTTTAAAATAAAAGTCACGGAGCCTCAGCTGAATTTACTTACACACAACAGATTAACATCATTTCTTAGCAGAAAAATCTATCAAATTGACACAGTCAACATCCTAAAATATGCCTGTTAATAACACCCTGCAAACAATCAAACCTTTCCAATTCGTTACCGTGCACGAAGTTCCCCAAGTGGTTTTCCACAGGGTGTGGGGAAAAAGTATACGCCGTGCCGGCAATTCCCCTCAGGTAATTAAATCCAAGTCTAAAGACGAGATCTTCGTTCTCCTTCTCTCTGTTCCCAGCGTTCCCGCTTGGGAGCGACGTCCGGCCCCCTTCCGAACGAAGAAGAGGGAAGGAACTCCGGTGGCGCAAGAAAAGCGCAAAAACAACCGGATAGTGGGTTGGGGGATGGAAGGAAGCAGGACACGCGACTGGCTCGAGAAACCAAGGGGGGTGGGGGCAGGTGTGTCTCCGGGAAACGGAGGGGAAATCCCGCAACAGGAAATTTGAATTAAAGCCGAGGCGGATGGCAGAAAGGGGTGACCATAAATCTTTTTACCGTCTTCAAACTGAACAAAAATCCCCCCTGGGGCTTCTCTTGCTACGGAGGAGCCAACGGAAGACGGAGGGGTGGAAGACGCGTCCTCTTTTACCGGGCTTTTTACCGCCACCCAACTCCCTTCGCTCTAATTCACTAACCTTATCAGTCTGTTTTCGAGCCACGCCGACGGAAACAAAGGAACTCCGCCGGTTTTACTTCCGGCGACGGATGGCCGGTCAAAGACGTGCAAATTACGGGCTCGCTGGGAGTCTGTGTGGACAGACAACACCGGAAGAGTAGCGATCAAGCCACGCTGGATTGCGGATTAACGATGTGGGAAAGAAGATTGAGGATGGAAAAGCTGACAGATGTATGGGCGGTGATGGAACCATCTCTTCTTGCGCTTATATCCCCGTTATTTAGTTCATTAAATAGACTGCTGCCTGCGTCTCGCGAGTAATTGAAATATACTGTGTTGATGTGAAAGGAGACGGGACCACATAGTCGCGTTGATTTTAACGATCGACGGATTTCCAGCTGCGTTTCCCCGCCTTGATCCGCTCCGGAATCCCCCGCGGATTCCTTTCTTCTGACACTCACGTGTCGATTGAACGTTCTTGGGGTTGTCTCCTAGCAGAACAATTCGCAGCAGAAGATGCTTTTTAGGAATAGAACATTCAGCTCTTCTCGCAATATTGTTTAACACGTTGACTGCCACAGTGAAAATAGTCGTACGTAGCCAGACACACTTTACTTAGTTTTTTTAAGTCATAAATCATCGAAAGTACGTGTGTTTAGTTAACAGAGGCTGATGATCTTGTTTCTAATTACACTGCGATATTAATTTTATATGTATTTGTTCTTTTCAATTCAATTGATTACATTTTTCCAATTTTCCAAATTGAAATCTGTACGCTATAAAAAATTAGACATTCAAAAATCTAATTTTCACGTAGGAAATATCTATTAATATTATTATCATTTAAAATTCGACTTTGGTAGTTACAAAATCTCTTAAGCGTTCATTCATTAGTGCGCTTACCCGACTACTATTTTTCGAATTACGATTTAAGAAAGTACATCTGAAAAGGTATAATTAATCATTTTTATTGTATATTTCCTTTACATTAGAATCAGTTCCAGTATTTCAAATATTCGATTAACACGATCAATTTCACGTCGAGTCAAAGTGTTAAGAAATCTTCCACTGGTGGCGAAGAGAATCGATGAGCGAACAAACCTGGCGGACCGGAACCCGAGCCTCGACCGAAACCGCGAACACACGCGAGGAGAGTTAAAAATAAGCGATACCGAGACCCCCGGGCGGTAAATACGACGGAGATCGTCTGAACACCGCATCGTATCCGGTTACCTTGCCCCAACGACGGGAACGAGGGGTGAGGCAGAAGGAGGGTGGCGTGGAAGACAGGCAGCGAAAGCAGCGGTAACAAACGTCCGCCGTCTCTTATACAAAGTATCCACTTCCACGTTCGTTTCTCTTCCACACTTTTAAGCGATAACGAACGTTACCAGCCCCCCGGGGGATCGCGCGTGGCACGGACGAGGGTTGGAACCGCCTTGGGGAGGGTGGGAGGCAGCGTCGGTTAACCCCGTTGTGCCGTTTTCCACGGGTGGTAAGGTGCGTGGCGTGGTAAACACGAAAAATATGACCGACCACGGAGGATTTGTTCTTTGGGGGTGGGGGTGAGTTGACCTTAATCGCAGGTAAACTCGGTTAAAGAAATAGAGCATTGGGCGAATTGATCCTTGAAGTTATTGGTCGCGTAGAAATTCTTCGTTACTTTTTGTTCCAAATAAATTACCGTTAGAATCGCACTGTCTCGAACGAAATTAATCCTTGGGTGAACTTTAGTCGACTGTCTACTAGTGTCTCGTACACAGTGTTCACATTTTCTATCAACTTTCTCGCGTATTTTACATCTACGAATTAACTTGGAGTGACTGTGATTCGTTTAATCTTTAAAAAAAGAACTGAGGTTCGTGTGGACTGTATAACTAATAGTAGTTACGTAGAAATTAATACTTCGAACGATGATCCAATCGACATCTCCAATCTAAACTAACGAAATTCGACGTTCCCGAAACGGTTCGCGGTAAACGACGATGAACCGTGAACTTCTGTCGACAATCAGACATGTGTATCACAAGGGAGCAGGTGGAAGGAGAAACAGTAGCGTAACCAAGTGCGCTGCTCGAAGGGGCGCACGCGAGGAACGTCAAGCTCAACTTGAAATTGAGTTGTCATCCACTCCCACGAGTTACACGGCGCCTTTATAACGTTGCGCCGGTGCCGTGATGCGAGAACTATTAAGTCCGAAACCGGATGGGCTACGTCTCTCGCTCCGTCTGGGCCGGAGGGACGATATTAAGGGCCGAGCGGAGATAGATGCCCTCCAGTTTGTTGAAAACCAGCCACACGTAACACGGTCTTAATTTCTCGTGAGAGAAGATTTTTAAATCTGACGTTTTCACCGTTTCTGACGAGTTCCAAGCCTTTGATGAAAGGTACTTAAAGATTGTCAACTGTTCATAAGCAATTATAATATTTTCTAAAATCTTTGACGAAGTCACCGGGTCGCTAAATTTTCTCTGCATAACGATTTTAACGCTCGACCGGGGCGTAAGTAACAAAGGCTGGGAGCATGCGGCTGCTATTTTCCAACGTAAATTCATTAACCGCCGACCCGACGATAGGAAATGAGGAGAGGAGGTGGAGCTTTTAACTCGAACGTAATTTCCTTTTGATCGAGACTTCGATACTTCATTTTTTGTCTCCATCGATTCGGCCTTTTCCATGTCCTTCATGCAAAATTCTTTCGACTTACACCGAACACGGTATGACAGAAAATTGAAATTTTACGATCGACGAACGGAAGAGACTGCTCTGACTTATGATGTTATTTGTTTTCTGCTTTCAGAGGGTCGTATCCTGGAGCTTCATTCCCCGGACGGTGTACACGAGTGTTGGCTAAGGGCCGCGGATAACGCGGAGGCGAGCGTATGGTTCAATGCATTGCATTCAGCCCTCGCTGCCCTAACACTGAAGGCGTTGCGGTTGGCTTCGGCGCTTCCGGATCCGCCGCAGCTCCAACACATCGGCTGGCTCGCGAGGAGACACTGCCTTCAGGTATGCAACGTTGAATTATAAATGGTACACGACTGCCTTCCTTGGCAGACAACGCGACGGCGGTGTGCAATTAGACAGTGAATGTTCGGTCGAATTAATTGGTCTACTATGTCCTCGTACCAGTGACACAAGTTTCCGTTCCATTCAAGATGTTCATCGTGTTAGGATAAGATATTGAATACGGTAAATCATTGACGAGTTTTCGAAGGTTCTTTCCCAGTGGTGGGGATTACGTCTGAACACTCAATATCGAGGAGTCTTCGAACACTCATCGACATTTACTATATATCTAGGATCACGTATATTTTTGCGATGACTTAAGCCGAGTTTACACCTTTTCACTTTGAATGATCATTAAAGCAATGTTTTTCGACGAATCATCCGCGATGAATATCCAGAGCAAGAAGATGTAAAGTTCAGCTTTAACGATTACTTGGTAGAATACCAGACAATGAAACTCATTTAGTTGCTGATCTGAAGCAATAAGTTTGAAAAGGGATTGGGGGATGAATCGCCTCCACTATCAAATAACATAGTATTAGCATTCCCGTTTTATTAAAAAGAGAGAACCAGGGATCATTGAGAGTTGCCTCGAATATTACTCGGGATCAAAGAAACCAGGGATAAAATGTTAAACCCGAGGGGTTGGGGGGAGGGCCGTCGAGGAAATAAAGGGTGAAAGACAACGGAAATGAAGGCGAAGCTACAAGGTGGGGAGGGCAAGTAAGAAGAAATATGGGGGGGTGTGGGAAAGAAAGATCAACAGGGGTAATAACAATGACAAGAATCGTCGGGGGTCGGTTTGACTGATAAAACGGCGGGTGGGGTGCGTGATTGAGCGGAGGAAATGGAAAAGGGCTACTAAAACAGGAGTAAGAATTAAGGACGAAGGAGATCGAGCTGGCTACGAGAGGAGAAGGAAAAATCGCAAAGAAAGAGAAAGATCCAGAAAGTCATTTCAGAAGAGGGAAGGAGAAATATTGAAAAGAGTCGAGTTCGCGGGAAAAAGCTAGAGGAGATGGAGGAAGGAAGCGGAATGGAAGCGAGCGTTAATATTGAAAAGAGTCGAGTTCGCGGGAAAAAGCTAGAGGAGATGGAGGAAGGAAGCGGAATGGGAGCGAGCGTCTGGGGCTCTCGAGCATTTCCCCGTCGCGCCCCTAGAATCGGATAGGCTGAGACTGCTCTTTCGCGAGCTGTTTCGCTCTGATGGAGGGTGACGCGGTCCTCTCGACGCGGCCCGCATGAGACGTGTACACCACCGTCACCCGGCAATTTACGACGATCTCCGAAAGCGTCGACGGAAGCGTCTCGAAGCGCAATATCGCGACTGTCGTGCGATTCTTAACGACAGTCACTGGGAGACGCGGACCCTTCGCAGCCGGAAACGCGTTTCAGGGCGTTCCTGGTGGCTCTCTGCCGAGAGACCACGCGTGGAAAGACTCGCTTCGGGTACTTGTCGGTTTGATATCTGTACAGGGTGATGCGCTGAGTTTCACGACCGAAAAAGATTTAGCTTGTCCCTCGTCAGCGAGACACGACGATTATTTCGCGAACTTGTTCAAAGTCGTTCAGGCATCGAAAGGCAAAACAGTTCGTAGACGGTTTTAGTGAATAACCTCGTTAAACGTGGGGTAGGGTGCCACTCTGTCGACACCGTAATGACATTCGACGCTAAACCGTCGCCTAATTACCAACCCGGCTCGTTGTCCGATCGCGACCATTCGCGGGCCTCTCTATCGTCGAACAATGGCGGCTCTCCGCGGTCCCGCGATCGCCTATCGATCCCCTATCGCGTTTCGCCCGGCCAGCTCTCCAATCAATTCGTTCCTCTCACTCCCCTCCACCTTTCTCCTCCGTGATTATTCAACGCGATCAAAACCCATTCGCTTTTAAATTCGTTTCCCCTCTGTTTAATTATCTCGATCGGGGGGGTAGGCTCGTACGATCAACGCCGGCGACACGGTTATCGCCACAGCCGACCACATAATTAGATATCGGGTACTGAGCCCTTTTACAGCCACGAGGATACAGAATTTCGTTGAGAGGAATATTTTCCGAGTGGCGGGAGTGAAACGCGCGATGTACACGGGTTGCTTCAGCGGACGGAACAATTACGGATAATTGAGCGATGCGATTGCGACTGCTCCATCTACACCGAGAACGTGACCCAGTAAATGGGCCAGGCTCGTTTTTGAATTCGAACGGAAAGGGACGATCGTCGTGGTTTGGACTGGACAGGTGTTCGTTCGCCACCTCTTTGATACGCGTTGCACACAGACTGTAACTTAGTATATAATATTTTTAGGACGTTTTCGGTGCTTACAGGGTACCTAAATATACAGATCATTCTGATTAATTTAAGATATTGGAAGATTAATTTATGGACATTAAGATTGAAAGGAAATTTACTATTAGATTCAACATGAAATAAAAATCGCATTAGAATATATTAACACTATACCGACCGAACCCTTCAAACGAAATTGGAACAGTAAAATTGGTCATTTGGTCGGTCGTGGTAGGTTTAATGTTAAACTTCTTGCTGTATTGAGTCACAGCCGATCAGGTGTGCTAAAGATGTATAAAATCCACAGTCTACTCATAACTGGAGATCCGAATGTATGCACACTTAATATCCTCTTTATTCCAGTTTATTAAATATCCTGCAAATATTCTTCGATAACCCAATCGTCATAAACGCTCGATACGACAAAGGATTAAACTGATTATAACCAGCAACAAGTCGTATATTAACTCCATTCATCAGTCATCTCACAGATTATCCATCTCGAGCGAGATCCTCCAGCGTATCGAAGCGCGACCGACGTTATCGATCTCCTATCGCTTACGCCCGAGCGATTCTCGAGTGGCCTGGAAAAAACCACCACCGGTCGGACGGCTCGTTAACATAATTCCCTGGAACCTGGTGTTTTCGTAAAATAATTTCACGGAGCGATCAATCTTCGCTGCGCATGGGGGGGTCGGGCTTATCGCGAAACGGCACGAAACCGCGCGCGCGCGCGCTCTCCACGGTATGCACCCTCGTATAATTGAAGCCTCACGGCTGGGAACGTGCACGAAGCAACGACTGGGAAGGACGGAAAAACTTACGTAAACTGCGGAAAGAAAACATTTCAGAGAGAAGTTCGAGCGCAAACATCGTCGAGGACCGATCGGTTCCGTTTCCTCGTTCCGAAGTAGCTCACTCACTGGGTTAGACCGTGGCTGCAAATCAGCGGGGGTTTGTGTTCTCCACCTCCTTCGCGCGAGGAAACGACGGCCGGCGAACGGAACGCGACGAAAGGCTGTAATTAACGATCCTCGATCGTTCCGGATAATTAAGCCGCGACTCGGCGACAATTAGTTGCCTCTACCTCCCCGACCGCTTGCACACCAATTACCATTCACCCTGAAAACGAAACGACGCGACGTTCTCCGAACGGTTTCTTATTCTAGCCTGTACCACGGTGCCAGGTGAAGAGTGGAAAGAAGAAGAAAAAACGTTTGCGGTGATTTGTGGCCGGAGAAACAGCCGAGAGAAAAATTTGTTCCTCCTGGGACGTTAAAGTCCTCCCCACTCTGGTTTCTGGAAGAAGTTTTATCTTCGTGATTTTCCGCGGTCTTACACCTTGGTCACTTCTTCTTTCATGTTATTCCTTCTTCATCCGCTCCGTTTTTCGTCTGCGTTTCGAGCTCGGTAAATTGTGGTTCGTTCCCCATCGATAGATCGTTGGAAAATACTTTTCTTCGAGAAGCTATTAGGGAACGGGTTGGGGGGATCGCTAACGTTCCGATTGACTGTTTCTGGCTTACTAATTGGACCAGTTCGGAAACTTGATCGGGAGGGGATGGAGAGGGTTTTTGGGTCGTGCCTGGAAACATCATGATTTCGCTGAGTCAGCGGCGGAACACGCGCTTATTCTAACGAGGCCGTTTTATTCGTGGGGCGATCAATTGGTATTCGCTTGTCCGTTTGCGATAATTGGGGTTTCGAAATTGATTGTCGGAGGAGTGGGATTGTGAAAGTATGAAGAAGTTAACGATTAGTTATGCCAGAAATGATCGATTTTCAAAAGAAAATTTACTAGGTATTCACGATGGGTGATTTTTAATCAGATTTTCTATGATTATTAACCCCTTCGTAACATCGAGTCAGACTCGTGGTTGTGATTTTAACGTAGATTCGAAACACAAATATTACTAGTTTTCTTTGACTCAAAGTGAAATGCTACCTTGCTGATATTAATATTTAACTTTTACAGTAAATGTACAGTTGCGATAAGCACAGAATAAATTAATTCTGAAAACTGCAGACATAAACAAAATCGTAAGACAAGAGGTTAAGGTTGGTATATAAAAAAATACATAGATTGCTTGTTACTAGCAATTGAAAAAGTAATTGTATTCCGTGTAGAATCATTAAAAAAAAACAGGAATCTGCAAAATGATTGGTTGTTGATTCGTCCAAAAATAATGTTTGGAGAACAGTGTTACATCAACGTGCGTAGACGTATCAATATCAACCCTCTCTCTGGTCAAATTACCGATCAGAGTAATGTTGGCGGTCGCGCACAGAGAACCTCCAAAACCAGGAGGATCCAACCAATAGATCGATAACTAATATATCCAGCCCACACACGCGTGGGTGTATCGATGATGGCCAGGCTGTCAAACGAAGGAACTCGTGGTAGGGGTGAGAGGGCGGAGAGGTTACACGAGATACCCAGCACATAATTGATTGGCATTAACGCACCTGATTGCCAGTACCCTACTCCCAGTAGCCCGCACCCTCCCCCATTTCTCCTCTCCACCACCCTTACGGAAACTGTCCCGCGGGGTGCTTGAATATGTCCTCGTCTCTGGGCTGGACGTCGTGTTTGAAGATCGGTGGCCCATAATCAGGCAATATCGCGCGAAACGTGTGTGTGTGTGTGTGTGTTGTGAAACGATGGAACGATCAGAGTGGACAAATCGGGCGTGAAGTTGTATCACGTGAAGTCATGTCACGCCGTGAATCGATTGGAAACGTTAGATGTGTGTAAGCAACGAGGGGAATAAAAGTGAACTGAAAACGAAGGGGTATTCGTAGTTGTGTGTTCGACAGACGGGTTTAGTCGGGTATTTAAGACAGAAAATCATGAACAAGACGACTTCTCGAGCTGTGTAACTTGTTCGAGACGTGACGAGAATGGCGAAGGGTGAGAGCCAGGCTAGTTTTAACGTTGTCGGAATGTTTAATGGACGAAACAAGAAGACAAATCGAGCCCAAGAATTCCACGAAGATCAGTGACGCGCAGGTTTCGAAATCGTCAAAGCAGTGGGGTTAATCGTGCCCTCAGGATTACGCGTGTTTATCGTGTTTGTTTGCTAGTCGAGCGATTATTCGCGCGAAGCTGATCGCTTTTACCGAAGGTTGGGGGGGCGGTCCAGATTAATATCGAGCGTAAACCCGATCGTTGCCCGTGGACCGTTCGCGGTCGGTTGATTTTGAGAGTGCGAAATGATGCTTCTCTCCCGTGTATACCGAGCAATTATTGTTTCTGCGTGTACTTTATGCGGTTGTAAAATCAGACTGGAATGTCCGACCGCTAATGGTTAATCGTGGGATTAATAAATACGACAGATGGCGTCAAATCCTTTCCGAATCATGACGAAAAAGCACACAGTCGATAATCAAAACGAAACCATCTAACAAAAAAAATGATCGTGTTTCTATTTAATTATAAACCCAAAGCAGCGTATCGGGACGCGTTCTGATAAAGATGAAAGACGGAGAATCTTTTTGACGGAGGTCTCGCAGTTTTTAATATCGACGCCCCAGAGGAAAAAAACGTTCACTGATTAGTTTTTTGATGTCGAGGGGAGACCAAAAAAAAAAGGGGGGACGACCGGGCTCGAACGCCCCCTCCCTGTCTCTCTCTCTGCGAACAATGCAATCGCGATTAATTGCGGTCCCTTTGTGTCCTTTCGAAATTTCGCCTGGTCGCTGGCGCAGCCAGCTTCTGACATTCCTGAAACAGAGCGGCGCTGTTTGAACGAGGAGGTTCGGCGCGCGAATAATCAGTTAATATCAACGGCAGTTCGAACCAGGTGGGCAAAGGGGGGTGCTCTAACGAGCTGCAATTGACGAACGCGTAACGATCCGACGACTTTGTTCGCGCGGCCTGAAAATCCGATTCCGAATAACGTGACCGCCCAGTGACAATACGGTCTCTCACGGTATTACTACCTCTTTTCGTCCAATCGATAAACGGAACGATTAATCGCGGCAGGTGAATTTTCCTTCGTCTCATGGCCCGTGTCCGTTCTGGGAAAGAACACGATTATGCTGCTTGTTCCCTCGATTCGCCATAGGTTAGTGGGAGAAAGAAATACGAAATATAATTGAACTAAGAAAGATGAAAGGAAGCAGGTGAAAGAGACTGGTACATTACGCTTGAAGATGTTTAAAGGACGACAGGAAAACGTATCGGACAAAAAGAGTTCTGCGTTCCGAGAGTCGGTCCACGCGGAAAGAAAATATTTGCAGAGCGTTAAATAAACGAGGCGGAAAGCTTTCGGGCAATTAGCAAACAAGTTACCCGTTCGCGTCGTAGATTTTCGTTTGATCGGGCGCGTCCCGTTCGCCGGGGCAGGAAATGAACGAAAATGGAGTTCGTAAAATTGGCCGAGGGGCAGTGGGGATGGCACGATTTTATGATAATCGTCGCGAATGCACCCCTTGATAACGATATAATTTATTCGCGCGGGTAATCAGCGTTCCAGCTAGGCAACATAACGTTTACCAGGAAAATCCATAAACTGGACCGAACCCCCGGGCACGGCGGCCTGTGTTCCCCGGGATTATCTCCCCCTCCCTCCCTCCACCCGGAAGTGCCCTGTATATCGGACCTGGATCGTTTATTAAATAATATGAGAACTGAGTTCCTGGATCAACGGTTGGTAAATCACACCTGCAAACAAGGCGCCTCCGGACTAATTAACGCCCGCCTCCCCCCCTTCCCCCAGCTATCCTCGCGTGGATAACTGTTCGTACCGCTCGTCGTTGGATGTACCGCTATTGTAAATGGGATTTCTGTAATGAATTTCGTCGGGACGGAGGAGGGACAATGGACAGGTGTCAGCGAGCGTCACGATTATTTCCGTACAGACGCGAATAATATAGCGTTTGGTGGGCTCTGTTAGTTCGTCTTCAGGGAGTACTAGCTGATGGGAACCTTACGCGCTGCAACTATCACAAGAAATGTTCCCTTGGAAACAAGACTGCAGTCCGGTACAATATTCCTTCGATTACTGTCTGACTGGCTCGAGCAAAAAACAAATTTATCGGTGTCCGAAGCACTTCTCCTGTTTGAAGCTTGGTAAAAAACTAATATAACGAAGAAATAAATAGTTAAATTTGCAAATTCTTTAAAATAAAAGAATCACGGCTGAATTGACCTACACGCGACAGAATAACCTCATTCCTCGGGAGAAAAAACTTGTCAAATTGACACAAGAAATGAGGGATGAAATAACGAACCTAGTTACACCAACAATCCCTTGCAAAAGGTATCAATAGCCTTATCAAAGTGTACACAAAAATTCCTCAAGAGCCACTCGCGAAGAATTCTTCAATATCCGAAATAGTACCGACCACATTTTCAATGACGAACAATTTTACACCATACAGAATCGAAGTCTCGCCGTGGCCAAGCCAGGCGGCCGATCGAATCCATGAAACATTTTTCCCGCATTTCCTCCGCTTGTGCCGGGGCTGTGAAAGATTTCTTTCGAGCGGGAATCCAGGAATCTAATAGTCCGTCGAGGCCAGAAAGCATGGGAGCGTCGATGTGTGCCAATGCACGCGAGATGGGGCCGGGAATAACACGAAATTTTTCTGGTAAGGGAAACTACGGCATCCGTGCGCGTGTCGATTCGCCCGGGCGAACAACAGGCGCACGAAAGGGGTATCGGAAGAAGGGGTTGGCGATAAATTTATCGAGTTCACATATTGAATCTGTAAAGGCAGGAGGAATAACGCGGAAGTTCCGAACGTGTGTCGGGGATACCGGAATTTCGTTCCCTCTAATCTCGTATATACGGGGGGGGCGCAATAAAGTGTCGCACCGAGCGAAGGACAGTTCCAGGCGGCGATCACACCCCTTCCTGAACGCGTTGACACGAGAAACACGGTCCCCTGCATCGTAATCCGGCCGAAAGATGGACGATAACGCGGCTCGCGCCCCCTGGCTTCCTCCCCTGGATCGAATTTACCCGGAATTTTATTCCGCGAGGAATTTAAGGGCTCCTTATCCGTGCGACGTCGATTCACTTTCCCTCTCTTTCCATCCTTGGCTTCTTTTCGCCCCCTTTCTTTACGATCCTCGTCGCTCTGAAACGCTCTAGAAAGCTCTAACTGCTCCCCGCTACCCTCCTCCCGGGTTCTAGAGTCTCCTATATCGTTTCTTCTCTCGTTTCCCCCCTCTCCTCCCCCCGGTCGAAGGATCCGCGTGGAAACGGATTTCGGTTCCCCGTTCGATTTCCCTTCCGAGGATTCCTCTGTTTTCTGCGAACGGTTCGGAGTGCTATGGGAAGCGTGCAAGATGCTGTTTATCATTCCACCGGCTGGGAGCTGAGGATTTGCCAGGGATATTAGAACTGGTGGTTGTGGAGAATATCTCTTTTCGTGGACAGTGATTTGTAATTATATTATTCATTAATTCTCGTGTGATTGTAAAGGTTTCTTGAAGATCTATCCCGGTACATAATCCACGGAGGAAGGGATTTAAAACGCTGATAGCGGGTGTACCGATTCGAGGAATAAATCATTTCTAAGTGTCTGGCGTATTATAGAAGCTTGAAATAGGTATAATGGACGGTTTATCTCGAAAGCAGAAGGATTCTAAAACGTTCGTGGCAATTTTCGTTAAGCTTCGAGCGTCGTTGGATACCTACCCGTGACCGTGGGCAAGGGTGCGACGTAGTCCCGTGAGCGGAAGGGAAACGCGAAACCGTAGTCCGGGGGACAGCAACAACGCGGAGCAATTTGGCCGGCCGTTTCCGCAGGCGTTAGATTAAATCTGAAGCCGAGCAGCTATTAAATTGCCCGGACCCCAAAATTAACGATACTCCGTTTAAGTGTATTTTAATTAATCCAGCCGTAATAAAGCCGCTGCGAGCAAGTAAACGCAAGCGAGCAGCGAGCGAGCAGCTTCCTCCGCATATTTTTCAGGCTGGCTGGAGGTTAATGTAACCCCTGGCGGAACTCAAGGCACCCGTTTAATTAGCTCCTGGGCCGACCACCCCCCTATAATAAAACACCGTATAACGCCTTTCCATTCGTACGTGGTAATCGGCTGCGGAATTCCACTACGTGTCCGGGTAGTTCGAGCACGAACGAATATCAAAATATAACGTACTCACTGCTGCCTAGGCAGTGAATAATTATATAAAATTTAGGATTTAACACTTCTTCTACCAGTAGGTGTTCCGCCCGGACGCTGACAATGTGTTCAGTTGCTTCTAACGCAGATGAGTATCAAGATTATAAGTTGTTATATTCATTGCTGCCTACAGAGTAGATGAAATATATGGAATTTTTTATTCAACCTTCTCGGTACCAGTCGGTGTTCCGCCAGTACGCTGATGTTGTATGGACCAGCGCGCAACATGATTTTGATAAAAAGAGTCGGCGCTGAATTGGCGCCGGATTTGTTTTCCTATGTAACACAACTTATCATTTTTAATCAGCGTTATTTAACGATATATGAATTCTGGTATTGAAACACAGAAATGTGGAATTTACTGGAAAACTGTACTTTCAATAACATGTCATAATTGGAACACATTTTTTTAAATTAATAACGAAGCTCTATGTGATAGATTTCAAAGATGGTATGTACACAGTCCGAAATACATTTATGTACATAAGTTCATACATATATGTATGTACACTAATGCCTGCAGATCTTTATGTAGATGACGGATATATTCGTTACTTGTATCTGTGGAGCAGATGTCGGGTGCATCCAAAACTCAAACAGAAAATGTTAAGTGTCTTTCAACGCTTCGGAAAATTCTACACCACGTGTTAATTTTCAATTTCCGTCACTGGTAGCAAAGATGGTACACGGACGATAAATTCGTCGACGAGTTTTCACCAGTCGAGTACTAACGGCTTGTTAACCCCATCGATCCATGGCACACAATGGTCACTAAAGTGACAAGGATTCAGTTTCAAAAGGAGGCGACCACAATGAGCACGGTGTCAACAATAGCTCAAAGGGGATGACCAAAGCGAAGACAATGCTGATAGGTCACAGCGAGGCGACTACGAGATCGGTTGAAAGCGGACTGCTGAGAACAATTACAACTCCGCCGGCCAGGATAACCGTGTCACATGCTACGGGATTAAAACGATAACGACCATAAAAGCGATACGTCTCCGATTGCAGTCAAAGTGGAAATATATATCGCGCGAGAAAAAAACCAAATACGTTCTATAGCAGTGATGGGCAACTCAGCGCCCTTTAAACTCCACTTGTTGGCAACGGCGTACAGCGTGCGGGTATATGGCAGTGTTGGGTGAAATGTGTGAATGAGAGCACGTTTCTGTCATGACTCGTGAAGCTTCGAACATCATACGGAAGATTTACAAGATACAGAAGAGGGAATTATTGTTGTTATAAGTTTGCATAACATTTAAGCCATATTTTACCGAAGTTATGCACATATTGTTACAAATATTTTGTAAACTCGTATATATTTAATTGTCGTATATAATTAATGTGTCAAGAAATCCCAATACACAAATATATCGTGACGTTTCGTGCCTCGCATCGCCTCCACAGGAGCCTGCGGCTGCCCGACACTTGCCCGTACGAACAGCATGTCCTAGGGGGCCAGGTGCCTATCACTGTTCTACAACCTCGAACAGTTTGTTCGCTTTTTTTTCTCCTTGATGTTTGTCTGCTTCGGTGCTTTCAATTTCCATTCGAAAGAAGCAGATACCTTCCTTGGACAAATTGACCGAATGCCAGGATTCTTAATAAATCACCGGACGGTATTGGGGACCCGTTGCTGCGTCGACGATAAATTATGTCCAGACGCGGAGAGCGGTCCCAGGGCTGAACTGCTCGCGCGATTTCGCCGGGACAATCTGCATGTCAGAACGATAATCCTTCCTTCGGTCGCGAACGTCCACGTAAATAATGAAACGCCCGACAGACGGGCGCTCCGGTTTTCATTATTCAGACCCCGTCTTTCGTTGTCGATTCTATCCCGCTGCAGAGGGATCCTGACAGTTTGCGCGGACGTCGGCGACGTTTCAATCGAGAAAAAAGAAATTTATAAAATGACGAGCCATGGGCACTATACTTTAACGACACTCTCTATTCTAATTGCTTCGCGTCACAAGATTTATACAATTCATTAATATCAGTTTCTGTATTCACGAGGTAAGCAGGTGCATAAAATAAAGGTAAATGATTTATTGTACTTCGATCGGTGGATATCTTCCGGTTTGCGTAAAGTACATTAAACATAGAAAGTTTATGAGAGACGATGTTCTCTGTTTGAAGTAATTCCATTTCCGTAATCTCGACCGTTCTGAGTTATACACATAAATGTAGAATCGATCGGTTCGCGGAGATTGGAGAGAAAACTGAACAGGAGTATCTGGGGCGTTAAAGCGATTCGTTTATCCTTTCACGGTGGTCGTTCGGGAATATGCGCCGTAAAACGAAGATGGAAGACACTTGAGCGATGAGCGTGTATCGGTTCAATTTTCGTGGAACACACGAGCGATGAAAGTATTTTCGCGGGAAAGAGGATGCTCCCAAGGCCAGGGACGCGAGGATATTAATTTCATGGTAAACTCGAACTTAGGTAGCATAGGTGTGTGTAACTACGAAAACGACAATCGAATAACACGATATCTTTTTTAACGATAAATTATTTCTGATGATTGAATCCTATATTAAATCACGAAGGACATAATCGTGACATTAAATTCATTCCGTGTGGTATGTAATCTTCTAAATTACAAGGTACAGATATGACTCCGTGAGGGTTTTAAACTCGGGTCCGTTTCAAAATGTCTAAGGTGCACTACTAACACCTCGAGCCAAATCCAAAACGAATGAGAAAGAACAAACGTTTTAAGTTGTTAAAAACAACACACCCTGTAAGCCTATATAGAGAACCGAAGTAGATAGGGGTGAGTTAAAGAGTGCTCGTAGCCAAACAAAAAAGACAATTATAAAAGGGAAAAATTGGTGGATCACGCGGTTCCACGAGGAATATAAAAGGGATCGAGATTAGAACGGCGGGAAAAAGGTATCGTATTTTAAACCGGTCACAATATTCGTGTGCTACGCGGCCGATTAAATTACCTTATCAATTCCCCGCGTCGCGCCCGTAACATCCCGCAGCTCTCCATGGAACAAACGACAGCGTGCTCGGTGAGCTCGCCTCCGACCCACAAAGATACGGGCCGAAATTGTCCGCGCGATAGGAGAGCGAGCCCCAGCGAGAGGAAAAAAAAACGCCTCGTACGTCACTCGTTATCGTTAGTTTTAGGAGGCCGTGTGAAATCGGAGCCTCGCCAAGAAGCTGCTGCTCGGTTTGCGTTCGCTCGAAAACTGTGAACACGGTCACCTGCGGGCCCACGATACGCCCGAAATCGTCGGAATATACCGCGGTCGATTCAGGCGACGGAAACGGGGTTCGGTTGTTCCAAGTACAGAGTTTTCATAACTGAGATCCTGTTTGTGGCAATGATTTTAACGGATTATTGATTGGGCGAGTAGTATAGGAACGTATGTAGTCAGACAAGTAGTGCAGACTTTTGTATTATATTTTTTATCACAACAATATCAACGCATAATGAAATATGTATTCTCGTCCATCTTGCTAGACAACAAATAACAGAGTAGACAAACAAACAAAGGAAGTAAGCGTACGGGTTCAGAGTTGGATTTTCGATGAAGGAAAGCTGCACTGCCTGTAACACTCGCGTGTCCTGTCGTGTAAACGCCCACGAAACCGCCGAGCTACGAGCATTAAGTATTTCGCGGCGAGGATCTTCCGGTACTGTGGATCCAGACTCGGCTCACCGTTGGTTATTAATTCGCTCTCCCAGTCTGCCGACCTAGCCGGCCGGAATTGTTATTTTACTACCGGTATAAAGATTAGGCGAAATTAGCCCGGATGATTTATCGTCGCCGCCGCACAGATCTTTTCCGTCGTTTCGCGGAAGATGGAGGGCAGATTATGCTCTTCCCTCCCGAATGAACCAGTGAAATCTGCACTCGTTAAAGCGAGACTCCGCGCGGAACTTAATTTCAACGGTTTCGTCGCTCAACGACATTTGAAGTATACGACGTTTTGAGGAGAGAATTATGAGAAGGGATTAGACGGTAGGATTGCGCTTGGGGAGAATTATTTGGGGTCTCAGGCTGCGTGCTTCTTTTCACCTGTGATTTAAACTCTGTTTGGGTAATGTGTAAATAGTGGTTGCCCTTAATGATCAGAAAAGGTGTAGATAGTTGTACGCAGGTCGTTAGAGTAATATATTTAATTTTCAGGTAGGTAGAGTTTATGAATTCAGTTTGGAATTGTTGTCTTTTAGTAGTATGGGCACGCGTGTCTGACCATTAAGGGAATTACTACTTGCGGGACTGTTAACTTTCGAGTGTTCTATCGTTTCGGAATATTCCTTCTGTTTACTATGCGAATTTCGTGCATAAAATAATACCCTTCCCAATAATTTATGCTTCGCATGGATTAGAATACTTAACGGATGAATCGGTGATTCTACACGGGTTTAGAAGTTTTTAACATTTCAATTATCTGAAAATTGTTCCCAACACATTCATTGCTCAAAGATTTTTCTCTGTACATGTGATGCAAACAGGATGTTTTTTACATGTCCTTGTTTTTCGTGAGATTGATCTAATCTTCACGAATCCCGCGATATCCTCGATCCAGATTTATCGGTCGAGCCGCATGCGCGCGGGGAAGAATCCACGATAATATAAATATAAAGTGGATCGAAGATTATCGAACAAACGCGGAGAAACGGCGTCAGAAATTCCTGCCGAAATCCCCCGATAACCCAGTTTTCCCAGTGCGCACGTGGACTCTTCTCATTTTACCGTGTACCGCCTATATATCTCTGGGCTACGCTCGACCGTACAGGCTGATCCATGTTTTAATCCGCTTAATGAACTGCTCGGGCCTGGAAAAATTCACGACTGCCCTCGTCCTCGTTCGACTGTGAAAGTCGATTGTATACACGAATTATGAACGCACACACAGATTTTACTATCTCGTGGCAACGAATTCAATTGTGTTGGTACCTACAAAATTATGACGTAAAAATATTATTTGATTCGAAGCATAATCCTAAATTTTAGTTTCTGTATTCAATTCAACTAACAACAATCCGTATACTATTTATTCGATCTATAGAATACGTCGTAGTACTCGTCTGACAAGAGAAAGCCTTATACTACTTGTCTGCCTGACAATCGAGGACTCTATGACTAAGGTCTGACAAGGACTGTTCTCATACTACTTTCCTGTTTAGATAGAGTCTATACGTAAGTAGAAACAGAATGCAATGATCAGACACACGCTATCCCAGTCCTATTCAAAAGCTAAACCTTCAACGAAAAAACGTTACTCTATATTTTCCCTTATCTTTTATGGGGAATCAAACCTAATGCCTGCTTGTTTATAATCTCTCGGAAACACCCTAAAAAAAGGATCAACAGGAGATATTGGATACATGTAAAATCGTCGTGAGCGCTACTTTCGTTTATTGCCAAGAATCCGCAACGTCTGAACTGGCTGTTAGACGCCGGATAAAGCGTGTCCGCGAGCGCGCACGTTTACACGGACGTGCGAGTAAGGATCTAAGCTATCCACGTGATGCATCGTGGGCGGTGGAATTAACGGGAACGGGAGGACGGGAGGACGAGTTAAGGGCCGTACTTTCGCGTTGCCATTCGAATCTGTGCGTACGAGCGTGATCCCGCATACGTACGTCCTAATTATTAATCGCGGCCGGCTCGTAAATTCCGGATAATTTTCCCCGGGACGGGCAGTCCCGTCCGTTCACGTTTTCCTGAATTTCGCGAGGCTCCGTCAGGATACGGTGTGTACCGCTGGAATATTAATGGGAGTAATACGCGTCCCTTATTGCGTCGGGGATGCACGGTGGATGGGAAAAATGGAACAATTTAGAGTGTTCTTACGCTGTGATTTTACGGAAGGATTGATCTTGATTATGAGATCCAATTGAATTGACTTGGAAAATTCGGAATAGGCTAAAGTTATAAGTAATAACGGTGATATTGGAGATAATTGGGCCTAGTTAAACGAGCATAGGTGACCCTTTAAGTGAGGACATTATGTAATTACATTAAAAACAACATAGAATAGTAGGATAAGGATTTTTTAATTAACTCTTAACCCCTTCTATTATAATAACACTTCTGTACTGACTAGTTATGCCACTGGCAGTTTCCATGCAGTATTCTACTAGCATTAAATACGCGTCTATACTCGTGGAGAGATGACAAGCATCATGAAAAAGAGTGGACAATTAAATATCACGGTGAATGAGTGTCGTATTGTAAATGTCGGACTAAAACAACGCTATACGAGCACTCGAGGGTACACAGACTCATGTCCTAGAGCTGTCGGTCCTCGAGCGACAATAAAATAATTCTAGACAGCTGAAAGAGAGGGCGGAAATTGTACAAATTATTCGGAGACTTTTATAATCCTCTTTATCGACGGGCGAGCACGCCACGATAAACTTATACCACCGATGGTCGACGAACCTGTACATACACTATACGTTTTAACGAGCCACGCGAGACACCTAGGAGGCACCCGGGATTCCTACTCGCGGAAGTTAGTTTCCACGCCGATAAATGCCGCCCTGATGATCCCCCTGTCCCCGGGACAAACGCGTCGCACGACGAACTTCCGTCGAGATTGCTCCCAGCTCGCAGTACTTTTCGTGGCACGCGTTCGATGCTCGCTTAATTTTCGATCCCGCGGACCTTTCGGCGGTCGAATGATTCGCGATTTAACGATCCACCGACGGTGCTGAGCCAATTCTGACCCGTACTGTGAGTTGACTCAGGCTACGGTTATAGTGGATACGTTTTCTAACCAAGAAGTCCGTGACAAGCTTGTCACGTTTGATCGATGAGTATTTATTTGTCAGAAAACGCATCTGCTGTAGCTGTGGCCGTGTATATTGTAATACATATTGTTGGCCTCTTAGATGGAGACCGTGGATATGCTTGGATCGCCCAGAATGTACATGTATTATAAATACCTAAATAAATAGTATCATTGTATTCATATTGAATGTATCTTGAAAATAATTTTTAATTTTTGCAAATAAATCGTAAATACATACTTTCCAAATGTATTTAACTTAAGGTAAAGATAATGTGTCTTCTGCAGTTTATTCTATAATGTTTGAGTAAACGAATTCAGTGTGAGTCAAAAGTGACCCAATATTTTTCTGACTGTTAATCAACTGGAGACATTTGGATTTTCGTTTCGTTGATCGACGAACAAGAGCAACCTGCGCGTATTACTTTACGAAACGAGTGGTATGGGTTCGTGTGATGTCGGACGGCAGATAGTCACGGTGAACGAAAAGCGACCGAAGGTGTGTCTGCGACGGACACGGGAATAGTAACGAGCTCGCGGGCACCGCTACGAGGGCCAAACTCGTTACGGTCCCAGCAAATATTGGATGCAAAATAGTCGAGATGGGAATAGCGTCGCGAGCAAAGTGGTTGTGGTTTAAACAGTCCTTCCGGGAAGTAGTTACAGTCCTGTAATAGTGGCCACGGTGTGTGAACGGTGTCGTGGACGCAGTAATCGCGGTAAGAACGATATTTGACCCGAAAATGATCATGACCATGGGCTAGTGAAAGATTATATATATAGACATTATTATTCCAAGATATAATAAGTTTCTTATATTGGTATGAATAAATATCTGTGTCTGACTCTAAAGGGGAACCACTACTTATACCACACTTTTCTGTAAATGTCTTCAATAATTCCAACATTGCCCAGACATCTGTGTCTGGCCATAAATGTAAACTACTACTTAAACCACGCTTTCCTTCACACCAGTCTTATATTTCTGAACATTTTTAATCCTTTTTCCTCCAAGACACCACGAAACCTGTATATCCCGTAAATTGAATGCTTTATGAAGTAGAAAATTACCGAAAAGTTTTCCCGTTCGTGTTGCAACATCGCGTATGATTCTCGCGTTCGTTTCCAGCCCTCGATTCCCCAAAACCTCCATAATTTCACGAGCGTGAACGTGACGCAGGATGGCGTTACGGCGTGGCACTCATTAAACGGCACTTACCGAACTTCGTAGGCCTCGCACCCGGAAGTTAAACGGGCGAAACAACCGGAACACGGTCGGTTGGTACGCGTGTGCACGTAACTGCATACGCGGGCCGTCTCTCTAACAGATGCACGAACAAAATCCCGGCCGTCCCCCTGCTCATTTTAAGTCGATTCCAGGGGATCGCGACATTTACGAGCGCTCCGCGACACCCCCGTTTCCGGTGGCTGAATTAGAGTTTGAAACGCGGTGAACGCTCGTCGTTGGACGAAATTTTCTTCAGATTTGTCGCTTCTCGACCTATCGAAGCTCTCGTAAGTACTCTTTGATGCACGTGGTGAGTCCAGAAAGTAATGAGAATGAGATTATGATCTCACCCGTACAACTATCGGGTGATAACAACCGGGGTTCGATTCTTTCCGTTTACGATCGCGAATTACGATCCCGCGCAGAATGGAGGGCCTCGTTACGATCTATGCTTGTTCGCGCAGACCGTGCGCCGTCACGCGTAAATAACTGAACTAATTGAGCCGTAAACAACCGAAAATTTATCGCAACAGCCCCGTTATTCGATTTACCTTGTCATCCGGGTATACGCAAGAATTAATACGTGAGCAATTTGCCATACTCCGCTAATAGTATTCTCGATTTTATCACTCTCGTATCCGGCTGTTGCCATTTTTTTTTCATTTAGTATTCGTAATAATAACGAGTACATTCACTACGCCGAACCATTACACCTTCTAAAGTTTAATCTAGTCAAGAAGAAACCTGTGGGTAAATGTATTCAGAGTAATCCTTCGTAGCCATCTTTCACGTCTCAGGAGAATATATATCCGTGCGTCGCTCATGGATGTATTCGAATGTACACCGCCACTTTATTGCTCCATTCCGTGTCCCATATCATAAGTACGTTATGCAATACCGATGTTTCCGATATCTGACGCTAGTTGAAAACGATCCCCTCGTACCTCGACTGCGCGAGGACCGTCGCGGAAATGTCGTTGGCAATCCCATAAATTATTCTGCCCGAGTAGCAGTAAAATGCCACGAGCAATTTCCCCCAAGGATTCGTGTCCTCGAGTCACAAGATTGCTGTGTTTATCGGGAAGGGGGCAGAGTCTCGCGACCATTCGACGCGTTTCGATTATGCGAACAGACGTCATCCAAGGAAACGGCCGCCGCGATCCTAATTACGTCACGGTCGAGAGATTGTGTCGATGACGAGCGATGTTAATTACTTCGTGTCCCCATTCGCGACATTCCGTGCTGGCCGGTCGGCCGGGGATTATCGGATTGTCGAAAATCATTCGAAGTCCTTTCGAGGTCCTGAATTGCGAAATGGAAACTGATTGTTCCAAGGAATTCTTAACTGTTGTCTATTCTATGTTAGCCGGTTAAGTAAAGAATGCAGTAACTTGATGGTAATTAGTAGAATAATTTCAATGTAATGGTTTCGATATTATTATTCGGATACAGTCGTCTGGTATCGTTTATCAAAATGAGTAGTAAGATTTTGTAAAGTAATACTTCTAATAATACTAGTATTACTTTAGTATCACTAAGTCTTACTTTAGTCTCATTAATTTAATTGAGTCGAAGAATACGAAATATCAATTTTTTAAACGATAGACTTCTGGCCCCAAAATATCAAACATGGCTATTTCGCGTTAAATTAATATACGATTATAAATATACTTTCAATACTAGTTATTTCTGAATTACATTACTAATAATAAACGCGGCGTACAAGAAGACCCTAGCCTAGTTAAGAAATACAATAGATCGATGTCACTACTCGCGGATATGATTGCATACCTGCGTTCACTGTACTCGCCAAATTAAGTACGTATACATACCTTCCATTACGTCCGTTAAGCCATCAAGCAGCTCAATGACGCTTGTTTCGGTCGATACGACCCCGTGGAAACACGTTTCCGTCGGATAATGGTAATGGGTCAACACAAAGGGCCCCTGAAACATCCACCGAAGGGCGGACGCGATTCTCCTGCTTTTAAGTAGTAAAGTTTGGTAATTGTCGGCCGTTGACCGGGACGCGGCTGTTATCGAGCCCGTGACTCGAGATACAAAACGGCTGGTGTCGCTTTTCGAACGAATCTCTCCGCCCCCCTTTTCGTAGAAAGGATTGTAGAGGTGTGTCCGACTAAAATTCCACCTAACAGGTACAAACATAACGTTTAGAAATAAAAATCACTATATCCTTAGATAGATAACATTATCCTTTTCAAGACTATTGTTACTAGCTCCAAGAATAAATTGTTAATACATCTCCACAGATTGAAGACGCGTAACGAAGTCAAGAAATCCTAGGCTAAGGTAACACAATTATCAAGTTCCAAGAAAAAATAACGGAGAATCTGAAAAGCTATCGGTACGACCACGATGAAAACAGAATCACCGTGGACAACGATGGATATAAGAAATTCAAACAAGTCGAATAACAAGGGCAATTCACCGGAGGCGGACGAACGAGATCGAAAGTCCGCGCGTAAATTGCTCGTTAATTCGCGGTGTCTTCTCGCGGAATTGAGACGGTCTAATTGTCGAACGCGGGGAGGACTTTCCTCCTGGAAATTCTCGCCCGGAGAGGCTTTCTCCATCCGGAGAAATTAACGGTCGTGGGGATAATTCATCGTTTCCTGTGTCGCTCGCTGAAGAAAAACCAGGGAAGTGAGGAGTTGGATCATTCCGTCCAGCGAAATTCATTTGCACTCGGCAGATTGCTTTCCTCGATATTAACTTCCAATCCCTGGGCGGGTATCGGTCTCGCCGTTTCCAAGGCGACCGAAGAATCCGGATGAGCGTCGGAGACAGAAGTCGACCAGCTAATCGACCGTCGACGAAATAATTCCAAGCAAGAGGGACACGCCATACCTCCCCTGTATCGTGTTCGATCCGATTTTTCCTTGGACCGAACGATCGTGGCCAATTCTCTAAATAGCTTGCGAAAGCTTGCGGAGCAATGTCGATCTGGCTCCTTGCAATTTTAATGTGCTTGGTTCCCCGGACAGTTAAGACACAATTGGATGGCCAAAAAGAACCGATCTCCGACGATCGAATATCCCCATACTAGCCCACGTCGACTAATAGTTCCGTCAATTATTCGTCGACCTGCGTCGACAACTATAATCGGCTTATCGAACGATTATCCGGGGGGTGGGGGAGATTAACGTTTCCCCAAGCGTGGGGGATACGACTTTCTCCTTGTCGTCCGCGTCGATGGCTCGCCGATATCCTTGGGAAATTTGTTCCCCGGGTCGATTCGTCGGGACTTTCGAAGAGTCCAACTTCTTCCCGTAACTTCTTAATCAAATCGAGAATCCTTCGTTGGAGGGGCGGGGTAGAAGCTATACGAAATGAAATTGTAACCGTGGAATAGTGAAGGGGGAGGGGGCGTTTCTTCGTGACGTTCGATCAAATTTGAGGATATTACGGTTCATTTAATATTTAAAGTCTGCTGCTCGTTCGCGCGCCCGCGGGCTCTGTGTGTCGGCGATGGCGGTCAAAAGTTCGTGGATCGAGAGGCTCGTGATTAATGCGGGTGACTGGTAAGGCCGTCAGAAGTTTGTAAAAAGCCAACAAGAGATTATTGTGTAATGTTTAAAAACTCTGGAAAGGTGAGACCTTGTACCTTGTAATTGGAGGATGAATTCTTAATGTCGACCAACCCCCAATTTTGTTAAAATATCCAATGTTCTAGGACCTCTGGCAATCGTTTCAGGTAGTAGTATCTAAAAATAAAAATGAAACAGAATTTTGAAGTTTACAGTAGAGGCTCTACTACGTTAATAATTATAAATAAATGGTATTGAACTTTATTGAAGTCTTCACTTTGTTGCATTTTTCAGGTTAACCCTATAACGCTGAATGTGACGTTATCGTAATGCTCGGTTGTAATGTATATAATACAGAAAGTAAAATGTTTATCGGGTTAATCTAATAATGATTCGTAGTGTGCGAAAAAAAATGAAACAGAATTTATATGTTTATAAATATGATAATAAAGATTAAAAAATTAAGAAAATGAACATTCAGGCGTTATGGGGTTGAAGGACGCTATAAATACATAAACATAACAACTTTACTCATAAATTTACTGTCTACATACCATACGAACGACAGAGTGGAACGATTATTGGCAAAGGGAGTAGAGTTCTATCCCGTAAAGAGACTATACTTCAGCTGATTCATCTGTTTTTCTTACCGTTTCTACACTTTTCAATTCCTGTTTGTCTTTCGAGGACGTCTCCCTCTGTTTTCTTTGATCTTTTCCCGATTCCCTTTGTCCTTCTTTCTCGCTCTTTGGGTTCCTCAATCTCTTGACCTCCATTCTCTCGCTTTTCCGCCTCCTTTCGCAGGATCGCTGAATCCCTTTCTCTCCCCCTCACCCTCCGGAATCTCCAGCCACCCCTTCACCCCTCTTTCTCTCCGCAAGCATTACCTCAGACGGCAACCAAATTCCTCAAAGTCCCGGTTCTCTGCGGTGAAATCGGCAGCGTCTTCGCCTCGAGCCCCGACACCTCGAACCTTCACCGCTTCCTGTGTTCTCTCAGCCCGTTCTCGTCCAAATCCCCCACTCCAACCGATTTTCCAGCAGCCTGGCCCCGAGACCGCGTTTCCGCCGCAGTTCTATTATTGTGATTGAACGCCGTTCGTGGCCAAATATCCAAGCGTCGCGCAACACGTTGCACCGTTCCAGCAACGCATATATTCGCGTTGTGATTTTACGAGAATTAAGGTGCGTTTAGGCCAACCGAACGAATAGCTCGTTCCCCCTTCGATAAAATTCAAGTCTAAACGAGCATTCGTTTCTGCTCGAAAAATGTTCCGTCGGTATTAAGCATCAAAAGACCCTCCGCTTAAAGAACCACTCAAGATCACAGCCACGACCTGTTTCCCATCATGCCCAGGAATAGCTGATCGTTCTTTCTGAATAAAGAAACCTCGAGTCATCTCGCGGTGAAAGCAGGTGTTCTCAATGGGGTTCGAAGGTATCATCCGTCGTGACGTCGTCTTGGACGATAGTCCCGAATCAATTATGTATAAAAGGGATCATAACAGTGGGCCAACGGGTAGGGACGATTAATTGGAAAGAGGTAGGAGAACAGGTGCACTTTCGCAACCCTCCTAGCCCCGTCGATGGTTCGCTATTAATTAGAAAGCGATCCACTATCCGTTCTCAAACAGACCGACCGTTCTATCCACGATCTTCGACGTTCATCCCCCTTCAGGTTGCTGAACCCTACGGTTACTCGCTCTCTCTCATCGTTGTTCCGGTCGTGTGTGCCCGACGGCGACCGGCCCTTTCGAAGTGGATCGTGCATCAGCAATGCTAAGCGAACCCAGACCCGTGGATCGAGGGTCGATGTGCGTCGTGGGTCGTCTGTAAAGGCTTGTCCTTTAGGCCGAGGGGTGGTGGAAGACCGGCTTTTTTAGGGACATCGTCGCTACGAAGGGGATGATTTATCGGAGGCTGTCTGCCTGTGAGGGACTTGGAAATTATCGTGGTCGATGCACTGTATGCATCTACGATGACGTCCTCGAGCTATCACGTGGATGGACGAATATTTCGAACACAGTGAAATATAGGGGAACGTCTCAGAAGCATTACCAACCCGCCTTGAAGGGCACAAGTCAGAACAGTTGTCATCCGAGGCGCGACGCCTTATCGGTGCTAGACGACACGGCATCGCGACGCTGTCGACGCGGATTTTTGTAGCCGATGCCGCGGGTCGACGGTGAAATCGAGCAAAAGGGAGGTTCACCCTTCCACCCCCTGCCTTGGCGTCGCAATCTTCGTCGAGGGGGGTGGCAAGGTGAAATCAAGCGGAAAGAGAGAAATATATTAAGGCGGGCTAGGGCGTAGAGAACGAGAGTTTAACGGCATCCGCGACACCACCCTCCAGCCGAGAGTTCGGGGAAGCGGTAACGGGGGATGGAATTGGACGAAGAAGAATCGACGAGGTTCTTCGCCCGATTCTTTCAACCCCCTACTGCAACCCCCTCCCTATTCTGTCGACGATGGTAACGAGGAACGCCATCGAGATTGTTCGAAACGAAGCCAATTCGGAACGTCCTTCCATCCTCGACACCCTCTGCTTTGGGGTTTATTTCGGGATTTTTTTGGACTTTCTTCTGTCCCAAGAGGCGTGAGATTCTTCCAGGAATGATGGAATTGGAGAAACTGAGGTGGTGAATTTCCGTCTGAAGCGACTACCACACTTCACGAAATAACTAGTACTTTAATAAACTCCGTGTAATTACTTATACTTCCTACAATATACAACGTTTCAATCGAAGGGTAAAGCTTTCGAATCGGAAGAATTCGCCGGTGGATGGAGGAATTCGCGTAAAACATTCGCGTGGCGTTTTGTCGGTAATGAAAAACTAGTAAAGGAAGGTTGGATAGTCAACAGGAACGATAAGTCATCTCCGGCGGCAATAGTTACGTTACGCGAGAGATATTAATGGCACGGAATGGCCGGGTGGGGGACGGTTGTGGATAAATAAATAAATCATACGCGGTGTAATGCGGCCGTGTCGGATTTCCCGGAACGTGACGGCGATTTTTATTGATACGCGTCCGGGAAACAATCCCCCCTGTTCGCCGGATAAATGTCATTCGGGTAATGCGCCCGCTCGCGTGCATATAATAATTCTTTTTCGGAACCAACCCCGTGCTGGGAAAATAATAACGATTTTTGTTACGTCAATTGCCGCGGACGCGACGAATAAACAGAAAGTATTACGGGTCAGCACTGAAACATTTTCGAACCAAATATATATATAACCGATTCCTGTTTGTCGAATGCACTCGAATCGAAACCCCGTCGATACTTCCCCTAAACGATTCGTTCGATAAAACGCGACCCGAATTCTGTTTTTTTTTTTTGTTTTTCGCCTCGCCGATACACTATCAACAAATATGCATCGGGTTACAATGTGTCCTCTGGTCTCGCTTGTCTATTTATCGCGTTGTAACTTTGTAGCCTGAACGCATCCTGTTAATCGATACACACAAGTGTTTATTTTGTGTGCCTCACAGCGATATTCTGCGCGGTATCGTGTCAGGGTAGAAAGATTGAAATCGATACTTGTAATTCGTGCGTGACGTGTGATTGGGTTTTTTCAGATTGGATTCGGTTCAGATTTCCCTCTTCTGTAACTTACGAATCTTCCGTACGGTTTTCTAAGCTGCATAAAGTTTTCCTGTAAAAATGTTCATAGTTCCAACAACTCTCGTATTCCAATCCAAAGATTTACAAAATAAGAGAAAGAATCAGAAGTAATGTTCAGTTTCTCATAAGTATTTATCATGTAAGTTGGCATTCTAATTAGTTTCGCGTTGCTCTTATACACGCTCTT